>NC_051218.1:11079193-11427943 GCF_015220715.1 Pygocentrus nattereri
TGCTTTTATATGAGGTTGTATTTACTTTACAATAACACAATTTGGAGCGAACGTTGATCACTCAGAAAAACACGTAAAGCTAAATCTACAGATAATCCAGAGAGTGCACTGTGATTAAGGTGATTGGGTTACACACATTCAAATGAAGCTAGAACTTAAATCAGGGTTTGATGAGAGATGAGCATAAAGTGAAAGGTTATGGTTTTATGTTTCCAAGCACTTCTGAAGGGCAGAGATGGGTAGATTGATACTGAAGTTCAGTATTTCTTTCTTTCTTTTGGTAATTGATCCTCAAATATATTAATACTGAGCGTTTACTTCTAGCATTTGCTAAAATAATTATTTTCTCTGAAATGGAATGTGATTTTGATGCAGAAAATCGGGAAAATTCTCTCTCCCTCCACATGTCATGAAAACATCTTACCATAAAAAAGCAGTGAAAACGGCAGAGAGAAAGCAAAATATTATAAAGCCCTAAAATAAGTAATAGTTTTAACATTGGATACCTGCAATACCAATTTTCTCTAAAGATTTCACAAAGATTTTTTGATGGTGCACAAATAGTCTTTAAAAAGCCTTTAGTACTCACTATTGGATTGAAAATCAAATGTTGCTAGCCATTCCTACAGTAGGGGGTAGCAGCTGCTATGCTCTGCAGATGTTTTAGGCTGTGGTGTCTCCCAAACATTTTATTTATCACTACTTAAAGGACTTGCCACCACAAACCGCAATGTGTCTCCCTGTGCAAGGCAAGAAGTGATACAATTCACATGAAAAAGACAGGAAGGCAGGAAGAAAGAAAAGGCTGGATTTAACACTATGTGACAAAAGACTTATGAGACTCTTAAGACTTAAGAGTTATGAGACACAAACACCGAAAACACACACACATACAAACACAAGACAAGAATCCTCTTAGAATAGCCAAGGAGAACCAGCTCCTGTTCCATAATGGCATTTCAGTGTTAGTCAGCAAATCGCTACACAAGACACAGTAAACGCCAGTGTACTAGTTGACTGTACTAGCCGAGTGTCTCATCTTTAAAACACCTTTCTAAAAATGCAGCACAGAGAGGTTATGGGAGATGGATTCCTTTTTTTCTGGCTGTCCTGGGACCTCCTATGCTGGAAGAGAAGGAGCTGAAGGAGCTGCTTACTAAAGTCTCCATGTTCAAGTGTAATTGAAGCAGGACACGTCAGTGACCAGTCATATGCTGCGTGCTTCTATGTTTCTGAGTTGGCGACTGTGATGGAAGGGGTGGAGCCGATGATCTTGGTGTACTGGCTAAAGATGGCATCGAAGGCCTCGTCTCGGTGAATCATGGCACCAAACACTAGAGGCTGATACAAAGAGCCAAAGAGGAGCAGATAAGCAGTGTGCAGATGTGCAGTTGTAACCTAAGTCTGAATGCTCGCTTCTTACCTTTTGTGTGGAAGGCGTGGCTATTGAGATTCCCATCCCAGATCCAGGTAATACTGACAAGACCTTATACTGTGATGGTAAAACGGCAGTTCAGATATTTAGGTAGTGACTGAAATTCATAACCACTGAGAAATGACAAAACAATCAACAGCATGCTCCATATTATACATCCATACTTTTTGAATATCTGTAATGTCTTGGAGTTTGATGACTTTATTTTTCTTAGAGGAGGTTGACCGGGAACTGGAGCTTTCAAAACACAGGTAACTATAGGACAAAATACAGACATCTTTTATAACAATATGCAATGTGCAAATTGAATGAATAATATATTATGTAATTATAATATTGTATAATATAAGAATTAAGAGTAGATTGTCAAGTGCATAGTGTGTAAGTACACACAGACGTACTTTTCTGTCACATAGAGGACACCATTACGTATGTAGTCAGTGGGCATTTTCCGGTCCCTGTTGATCAAGCAGCACCGCCACCCGTTCTCACACACTTATCATAACACAGACAGAAACAGACAAGTTAATATTTTAATGCAAAAAGATTTTTTTCAGATTCTTTTAAAAATTGGTTGCCTTTTGCCTTGCCATTTGTCTCATATACACTGGTAGTGTATATGAACATGCATGATGCTTATACACTAGCAGAAGAATAATTTGGCCCTTAGCTGCAATAGTATGTTCCTACCTGGTAGGGGGCGCTCATTCTCAGACAGGTTGAAGACTTCATGGAACGGGCCTCTCTTGGTGCTGTAGGCCCGCCCACTCTCTTCCTCACGACCAATGCCACTTGGCACTCCAGCTCCCAGGCTACCTCGTGCCACCACAGGCTGGATTTGCTGCAGGGAGGAGACGGACCAGGTTAAACACACATTTGAGACAGAGAAGGGCCAGACAAGCAAAGGCCCCCATGCTGATACAGGATCAGGAGTCTGCTTTTTCCCCCTTTATTACCATCCAGAGGCAGCACTGAATCCTAGATCAGCACTGAAACGCAAGAGCCCATCTGATGGGAGTTGATTTCAGGCTTCATTACACCAGTGTCAGCCAGTGAGCTAGGCAACGCTCCAGAATAGGCCTAGCCTAACACAGTGGGTCAGCAGTGGGTGAGCAGTGGCTTGGCTGCAGGTGTTGTATTGAGATGATGATGGCCACAATAGTTCCTCTCTGGCCGTCAGACATCAGCGAGGGAGGTCAGGGAGGGATGCAGTGGAATCGTGCAAAGCGCAAAGCCATGGAATCATTCAGGCACTGCTTTACTTGTTAAGCTACACCAGGCTAACAGAGTAAGACAGCACATTTCTTCAAGACAGAAACAGCTCTGTGTGCTTCAGCTGGGCTGATGAAGATTTTTACATGAAACCCAATATGTGAGACAGAGAGAAGTACATTTTATTCTGTGTATTTTTGTATCTGACATTTTGCATACATGTGCACAGTACCAAAAATATAACCATTCAAAACTAACCATATCCATCATGTTATAAGTTAGGTGTGCCCTAGCCCATTAGGCTGTCTTTTACACCTTGCTGAACATTAAGGATGTTCAACTGAAATATGCCATTTTCACTCTATACATAAAACTGGGTAATTTATTATTTTTGGGTGAGTTGGTATTAAGTGTATTTAAATGCTGCTAGTACACATATACCAAAAAGTTTTAGCATAATTTCGCATGACTCACTGTGTCAAATTACTAGCTGCTTCTGACTTTCCATGTAGCCCTTTATTTGATTCAAGTATTTGATTTATTTGATTTTTTTTTTTTTCATTAAAAAAAAATGCTGGTTTGGGCCATTAATACAAAAATAATGTTGTCTAGAAAGTACTGAAAATGTGCTAGTGTGTTTTTTGTGTTCATGTGTCCCACACGGTGTGAGTTAGGGTTTAAAAAAAAAAAAAGCAATAAAAATCTGCAAAATAAATATAAAAAAAAATTTTAAATTCACCCATCTGCCAATTTAGCTGTGAAGAAATCAGATTCAGAATCAGCCATGAACAACTGTGCAGGATGCATCCATCCTGAATACATATCCTATGTAATATTTCAAAATGGATTCAGATTTCACTTGAAACACTGTTAACACAGCAAAGAGAAACAAATGTATGATTACAGTACACAACAAAGCCCTGTAACCTTGTTCCTGTACAAATGATCTATAAGAAGCATAAATAAGCTCTGACTTACCTAATTCATCAAGGAAACATAATACTGTCAGATACCGACACCAGAAAAACCAAGTTAGTGGTTTATTTCCATGTAGCATGGACCTATGTGTAACATCCAGCAAAATACAGCTGTCTAATGGATATGTAAGGAGTTATTTTACTCAGTCTTACAAAAGGTGCTCCGACTCATGAATTTATAGACAGAGCTTGGCTGTTCTGATGTCAAAGCACTTGTTGCCCCAGCTACTGACTACTGTAGAAAAACTATTTAAATGTAACCCCTATACAAACAAACACACACACAGAGTTATGGAAGAAGAATCTAGTAACCCTCTAATGGCAATGAATCAAAAACATACTTGTAATAAATTAGCATGTAATCAGCTTTTTTTGTATTTATATTTATAATTCTGAAAAATGTCATTCTGCACTACAGTTGTAGGTTTTTGATCCATTCTCCACCAGAAATGTGTGTATTGGTCTGATTCTCTATCTGTACACATACGCACACACACGCAGGACCAGCCAGTGGTGGCAAACACAGGCACTGCGTTCAAACCAAAGGCCACACCAGATCCCTACCTTTTCATACCCAGACAGCTGAGAGAGAAAGATAACAGAGCACAAGTGTGACAGACTATTACTCCAAATAAAACCACTGGCTTCAGCTCTCTGACACACTAACCAGGCTGAGCACGTGTAAGGGAATGCCACCAATTTTCTGGAGACACGTCTGAAGTGTGCCTGTAGAAGTTACCTCACATACACTGCTGATGCCCAAGATATTGCTTAACCCCTTAAATCGACAGGACCACAAGTTTTATTACACACTTCTATAACCTAAGAATATTTTAGCCAATTTGCATTGAAGTTGCTGTAGTTACTGAACAAACAGCCTTAGTTTGTAATAAGACTGAAATGTTAAGGGGTTAACCCATTCATGATAGAGAGGTACATAAAACAGTTCCCAAAGAAAACTTTTTTTTCTAGGAGACATGTGGGTTCGCCAGTAATTTTGGACAGTAAATGAAATGGCTATATTTGTGTTATTGTGGTCCCTGGTTCCCATCACCACTATTGTAAAGGAATCTGAGGCTACATTTCTCAACAATTAAACATTTCACATCAAACCTCTCTGAATGACTTTGTTTACAGCTGCAGATATTCTGTAAAATTGGTGGACTTTCCCTTTAAATGTGACATTCCTGTATTTTTAACAAAACAAAACAAAAAAAAAACAAAGCCAATTCAGAAGATTAAAAAAAATAGTCAGAAAGTGTTGGAAGATTATAAATGCTCTTTGTGAACATATAAAGGGGAAAGGTTTTATTCACATGCACACTCACACACTCACACACTCACTCGTCTGTTGAGGGTGGCACTGTTGCGCTCTTTGAGCTGTGGGTCAGTTGGCAGGTTTTTCCATATGATGTAGGGGGTGTCGTACTTGTCCCTAAGTTTGGGGCAGCTCTTGAAGAGGAAGTCGATGATGAAGAATTTGATTCCAGCATACAGACCTGGTGTTTAAGAAAAATCAGAGCAGCTGTAAATAAACCAAATCTACATAGATTTGACCACATTAAAACGACAGTTAAATATTTCACTGGTACGTAAGATCATGATGAAATACTTCAAACTAGCTTTGGTCAAATGGCACCAAGGATGTAAAATTAAACAAATGTACACATTTCTTACCAATTATGAAGCCCAGGAGTTTGTACGGCAGCAGGCAAGAAGCAATAAATGCCATCCATAGACCAATATACAACTTCTGAGTAATCTCAGGCTGCACCCACATGAACAGACTGCAAAACAAGCATATAGAGAATGTATCTGTCTTTTTACAAAAGCTGGATAAAATTACACTTTAACAATACAATAATACTTATGCTAGGTATTTTCATAAACTACCATATGTGTAGATGTACTCGTATCTGAAACTGTACTTAAAATACACTCACTTTTTGATTTTCTCCAAGACATCTGACATCTTTCCAAACAGGTTCTGTGAAAACATACAGCTTGTGAAAATAATGCACACCTGAAGTGTGAGCTGACAGTTCTCTCTATACCTATGAAACATCTATGTACCTGTGCTTTTTGTGCCACATCTAACACTAACTGGAACTTCTCTGAAACAGTCAGGTCTTCTTTTGGAGGCTCCTGGTGAAAAAGGAAAAACTAGATTCAATCATCCAATTCCCAACCTTTTATTCCTTTGTTACAATGAAAACCAACAGCATAATTGAAGAAATCATGTCTTTTTCAGTAATAGGTGGCACACTGTTTCTAAGTATCAGTGGCATTAATATGTCTGTTCATAATTACCATTGGCTCAGACACCTCGGGCACAATACTCCACTGTATCCTCCAGCCTCTGCAACAGCAACATGGTCACATGGCATTAATGTGTAATATGCGGCTTTCTCATTACAACACTTCATTCTTGCTTGTTACTGGATAATCATAATTGTGGAACATATCACTTCAGACTGTAAAATCAGATGCAGAATGAGTGGTATGCATACATTGGTGTGTCAAGTTGAATCTGAATTGGCATGAACTGCTATTGGACTTACTTTGCTATGAGGTAATTTAAGGACAAGCGTAGAATGGCTAAAAATAGAAACATGGGAATGGCCCAGCCATGCCACACAGCATTCATATAGATCTATGGAAAAAGAGAAAAAGAGAGCGAGAGAGAGAGAGAGAACGAACATACATCAGATTAGCGCAATGAAAATTTAGACTTACTACATTTTCCTTATAGTAACACTAGTCATCAATTTCTTACTTTACGTGCACATTACTGTGCAAAAGTCAGAAACCATGCTTTATTTAAATTAAAACTACAAATAAATTCAAATTAGTGTTACAAAAAATAAATAAATAAATAAAAAAAAATCAGGAAATGTGTTTAACAGAAAATTATTTTGTGAGTAAAGTATTTCTTGAATCCACCCTTTTGCCTATTACAGTTTACAGTCTTATCAAGGGGCTTGCTTTAGTTTTAAAAGAAATCTGCAGGGATATTTTTCCACACCCCAAAGTTCAGTCTTAGAAGCAGTCTCTATTTTCTTCTTCTGACAATCCACAAAAAAGCAAACAAACTGATGCTGAGGTCTTGGATCTGAGGTGGCCAGTCTATTGCACACCAGCAGATTCTTTGTTTAGAAGCTAGACATCCTTTCAGACCCATAGTGTTAAGTCAGTTTTTTAGATTTCAAGTCAGAGTGGAGCTTGATATTCTCCACTCTCTCAAAGATGAAAGCTTTAAGTGCTGTTTATCTAATGGGGACAGTTGTGGTGGTCTACCAGGTCTTGTACAGAGTGCCATTTTCTCTAAATCATTTAATAATTTTATAAAATGTTTTTCACTTTTTTCCCCTTTAATATTCCCCTTCCTTATGCAAGTGGATTATTGTATATCCATGAATCTCCTCAGAAACATTTCCTGAAAAATGAATAACTTGTACTTGATGTCTGTTTTGAGTGGAAATTGAGTAAATTTCTTTAGCACAGTACTATAGACATCTTGCTCCCATGTACATCTACAAAAAGTGTGCTCCTAAAATACGACTGTCTCTGTGAGGAGCCTGTGTTCCTTACAATGAAAGCAATGGCTGATGTGTAGACAGAGTGCCAGCTGGATAAGGCAGATAGGTTCCTCATGAAGTTAGTGACAGGCTTAGCACCTCGTTCTGAAAACACATTCACACACAGACAGTCAGACGTTCTTCTCAAGTGCACAGGCAAAATGCTGTAATATACACGTATACATATAAAAACCACAAAGTAATTTTAGAAATTTCGGATTCCAACTATTATCGTCAGCATTGCCATGTCTGTACTTACTGAGTCGTCTCATATTTTCAGTTAATCTGTAACAAGAGCAGAAGGTGGAGATTAATTATTTACCAGAGTACCAAGAGCCAGTTAGCACTGTTGAACTACATCAGATTAAAAAGGCAGGGAAAACATCAATCTGAAAACCACCAGCAGGGGGAGGACTACAGCCTTCCTCAGTGAAACCAGGACACACACTCATATTTCTCAAGTGAATATTAGGAGTCTAAACATAGAATGCAGCGTTACATGTTAAAAGGGATTTCAGAAGGGACACCGTACACATGGGCTACCATAAGGACGTGATCTATATCAGGGGCAAGTAATTATCTGCCTGGAGGATCACACTTAAGCGGCACATTCCGAGGACTTTTAGATCTTTAATGAGCAGGGGTGACTGGAAGGACTGCCCAGTCCTAAACAATCCAAAACCAAATGTGACAAATCAGCATCTTGCAATAAAAAAAAAAAAAGAAAAAAAAAAGCGTGACAGTGTCGTCACCAGCAGCTCTGAAGTTGACAGTGACATTTAAACTGTCTCGCTGTATCTTCCCAGACCGGTCCACCCACTTTGTCTCTAAAAGCTTCATTAGCAGGGACACAGACAGTATCAGTCACTTCACCTTTTAGCACTAAGTGGCTCTTCTGTCTCTACTGTATTCTCCTCAGGTTGAAAACGAAAGTCTTCAATATACACGCCAAACCGCTCGTACAGCCACTTCCACAGTTTAGAGCTCAAAGACTCCTTCTGCTTCTCTCCTGTCACAAAACAGAAAAGTGATATCAGCGTAGAACCATTACCAAAATATAGTCCACTTGTCACACCCATCGCACACTTGTACAGCAGACAAGAAATTCACAGTTAAAGTTTTAGTGATTTGAAAACTGCACTCCTTCAAATTGCAAATTTGATATAAAAATGTGAAAACGTTTTGGCCAATTAGTCCAGGATCATTTAAACAATGTACTATTCCATAGTACAATAAATGTTATTTTAAATGTAAATGTTTTAAATTTTTTTATTTTAAATTTAAATGTTTTTTTAGCAAAGATCTTCAGACAAAAATCTGCCTATCCTAATTTGATTTCCATATCAGTGTGCATCCCTAATTAAAGCACATATACACAAAGCTCTGAGCTGCAGATGTGAATGTCAGATCTGGTATAAATTATTAGTTGAAGATTAAAGAAGACATGCAGAAAATCTTATTGTACCTTTGTTAGATCCTATAAAACAAGCACAACCCAATGCCAAAATCCAGAAAGACATTATTTCTCAACTTGGAAGCTGTAAACTGCCCTTTCTTATTAAAATGCATAGTGTTTAAAACTAATGGAGGATTAACCAAATATTAAAATATTCTGAAATTTAGGTAAATATTTTCTCTCAAAATACTGAGCTGCTGGATCAATTTAGAGATGAATGCAAAACATTTTCACTAGTGGTCTCAGGCTCTAGAACCCCACTGTGTGCAATGTACAAAAAAGATGAATGAAATCAAATGAAAACAAAATAAACCAATATGAATGCAGGGGATTTGTACAACCTCGTCAAGCAGTCCAACTGAGCGATAAACGGCTGGTCCCCTGCTAAATAATGGGTTTGTGTGTGTTTAGGTAGAGAGGTGCAATTCATCATCAAGTACACCGTCCCACTCCTCTAACCTCTGAACATCTGGCTGCATCCACAGACCATAAAACTGTAACTTCACTGTCTCACACACACACACACACACAAACAGTGACACAGTAGCCTGCTTAAAAACATTGTGCCACACAACTTTGCAGATTTCTTTCTCACCCTGCAACATGTGTGTCTGAAGTACTCCATTGTGAAGGACTGTAGATAGCTACAATCTTTACACTGCAGAGACTACAAGCAACACTTATTCGACAGTGAGGCCAGAGAGGCAAACATTTTGTGCTTAAAGGTTAATTACAGTGACACCCAGTGATCAGGCCAACAGAGGCCAGAAATAGTAACAGTCTGAACCTGATACAGCTAGAAACAGAATAAAGTAACCACCAGTGTGGATATCTAGCTTTCCTATCAGCCAAACCCAAAAAGAGTTACGGGACGCAACAGAACTCAAAGCAGTAGACACCTCCTGCAGCTTACCTGTTCCATTGACAGTAGGGCCATGTGCTTTGGGAGGCGGAGGCGGAGAGTCTTCTAGCCTATGAGTAACACATATATATTTATTACAGGATGTGACTGAACTATTGCAGAGCAGAAGTAATCGACTTTGCTGGGAAATATACAAAGCATGATAAAAGATAAAATGGGCCTACCTGGTTTTGAGAATTTCGTTCATCTTTTGTTCAAGGTCGACTCTTTTTGAGCGCTCCTTCTCCAGCTCCTGCTTCAGTGTCTCAACATTTGTCTCCTCTCGAAGTTTCCTCAGCTCCTCCTCTGTGGAAAACAGAACAGCACAGTACAGGGACATGGCCAGGAAATGATGAGGGAATTCCTGACACGATTTCAAAACAGTGCCATGCAAATTACACTTCAATGGATAATTTCAACTTCACGTGTGAGAAGAAAAGGTGGTATACTGCAGTGGTTCTCAACCTGGGGTTCACCAAGCAGCGAACCTCGCTACATACTGCTGCTATCAGAATTCCTGAGTTGCGAAACGAGTCACTGCCCATGTCATTTTAATTGTAATAAAAGTGAAAATAGTTATTCTTTCATTTATTTATAGTCAGCAATGCCATGCTCTTCAGTGCATTTAGTGACTGATAAGTGATAACTCTTGACCTGGAACTTACTAGGAACAGCAACAGAGGAAGCATGGTTTTACAACAAAAGTAGATTGCAGAGCCATCTTCCAGTGCTATGAAGTCTATATCATCTATATGGAGAAATGTAAATAAGTTTGCTCTAGTGCGTTTAGTTTAGAAGTCAAGAGCAAGGGGGTTAGAGACCACAGACTAGATTTTGTCAGGGTACCACTTGAGAACCACTGGTTATTTGGAATCTGTTCAAAGTGAATATACCTGAAAGTCAACTTGCTTCCAGCGTCAACTTGTGTACAACTCTAAATTCTCTTGAGCCTAAATGTCTCTTCAAATCTCCATCAACCGGCATCATGTTTGTTTCAGAGTAAACTCCTTCATGGACTGTGTTTAGGCTATGTTTATACAGCCAGTCAACTCTAATTCTCTTCTCACAAAACCAATATGCATCAGACATTTTACTTCAAGACAAGGACATTTAAACAGATCCATTCAATTTCATACACTTTCAACTTCGTGAAGAACACACAGCTGCAATCAAGTAAGGCAAAAAGAAATCTGCTGTCCAAAATTACAACCTGCTCTGAGTACAGCCTACTTCCTCAAACTACACCTGCTTCAAGGTTACCTGGAAAACAAGACCACCCTCATCTATAATTCACACCTGGCTCAGCCTCGGCCAGTGGCACGTCCTCATCGTAAAGACCCCCTGGTGCTTAGTCAAGGACAGGTGCAATGGAGGAGACACCTGAGCCCTGTGCAATGAGGAAGACTCTGGCAGCCCACAGCAAAGCTTCAAATGTATACATATTTGAACAGCAGCTCACAATATTACACAATACTATACTAATTTTTATAGGCAAAGCATTCCAGTGCTCACTAATTCCGGTTATCCTAGATCAGTGATGTGGTTCCATGCTGGACTTGTTTAGTAGTGTTGATCTTGCTAGAGGTTGGCTGAGCTGCTGAAGTAATAATCTAATCTGTTTACCTGTCCACATAATAGAACTCACAGTGTAGCGCTATAATCGGTTCTGAGGACTACAGACGCAAATCCATCACTGATTAATTGGTGCTCAGGTGAAATGAGAAAGGCTGACAGTTCCACCAGTGATAAAGCCAGGCGAGTCAGAGCCTGAAGCTGACTTAATCAAATGTTATCATTTAGTCGAGAAGTGACTAAACCTGGGACTGGGCAATATGACAAGATATACCGTTATTGTGGTAAGTTATGTCACAGTACAATACAATACGCTTTTCTGAACATATTGCATATATAGTCAGCACTAGTAGAACACTGACCAACAGCATATTTCATTATAAAGAGAGAAAAATTTGTCCTGTTTAACTGGATTTAGTGCAACATGATATGCCAAATATTGGATTAAAAACTACGTATTCACAGTTTTTGACAGTATTTTTAAATGTAGCACTACTAGTTATTTTTAACTGGTTCCAACGGATCAAATAAATATCGTGACATTACATATCATGAAGATTTCTTGAAGTATCGCAATATTTATTTTTGCCATTTTACTCACCTCTAACTTAACCCCTTAAAAAGCCATGACCAAATGACAGATCCATAGTTTTATTACATGTTACCTAAGAATAACTCAGAAAATTTGCATTAGTCCATTAAATAACATAGTAGTCATTAAATAACATGCCTTAGTATGTAATATGCGACTTCAATTGAAAAATAGTGGTCCTGGAGATCCACAACACAGCACAGTTATGTGTTTCAGTCAGATGTTAGAAATGGAGAACAGTGACAGCCCTGTAACAAGGCTCTGAAGAAAAAAATAAAATGCACGTTAATACATCTGTTACAAGCCTCAAATGCCATGAACATGGAATGCCTTTTTCAAGCTTCCAATGTTCATGTTTAATATAGAAAGGGCAAAAAAATTTTCATGTGGTTCCCACAGAGGAGCTTGCAGAAATTATAATCAGAAATTAGATCACAGTCACTGCATTTGTATATTGTAGACTACTGCAACATTGGCACTGCAAAGGGCAATATCACAATGATGCTTAACGATCATATATTGTGCAGCCATAATGCCTTTTGTGATAACATCAGGTGTGTTGAATCAGAAAAAGGTCAAAGATTCTGGTTTTAGATGTAACTCAAACCCTGCTACTCCACCAGCTGTGACTTCTGATCAAGCATCCAATCCATCTGTACGCGCACCAAATAAAGTGCCACTGAATCACAGCCAAAAACATGAGCATCATGTTCAAGTGAGACTATTCAAAAGTAAGACCCCATTCCATGTGGGGACACTGCAGACCCATTAAAAATGCTGGGACATTGCGTCTGGGGAAGCTCTACTGACCCACAGCATACTGCAGTATATGGCACATCAGTGGGACAGGCTCTTTGGTCCCAGAAATGCAAACCACAGCAATATTGTCATTTGCTGGCAGATTTTGGTCCCTGCAAGAGCAGAGATACAAGATTTCTTCAGGTGTGCTGGAAGGAAAATGTTTAAACATGCATGACTTCTCAATAACAACACTTATTAAAATTAAATTTACACAAAGGCTAATGATTTCAAACCAGATAAAACTTTGTTCATTCACTCATTGATTTGACAGAGGTGCTGCATCTGCTATCTTGGCTGGTAATCTGTATTCCTGCCAGACACACATTTAACCTTATGGGCTTGTGTTTCACTGAGGACAGGGAACTGTTACCCTGACAGGCAGAAGTGCCAGCACTGCGACACTGCCTATGACACACACGCCCTCGAAACAGTAACAGCTTGTAAATATTGAGCAGGCCAGTGATGTGAGTTAGCTCCTGACTGGAATAAAAGATCAGATTCTTCTGCTTCTAACACCGGAAGCCTAACAGCTCCTGTTGCCATGTAAGCTCATCTGCCAAACCCAGTACCAGAGAGGGTTGGGCTAAAGCCAGTCCTAATCCAACTCATGGAAGAGCTTAATTTGCACTTTTGATAGCAGGCAATTAGGAAGATTATGATATAATACTGTTATTGTATTAAATTATGTTATGATAAGCTTTTCTGAGGAGTGTGGATATGATTAGTACTTCCAGAACACCAAGTAACTGTACATTTCACCAAAATGCAGTTTAGAAGATTCAGTAGGGCTGTCCAAGCTGTGTATAGTGGTTTAGAGAACACATTCGTTGATTCCAGGTGTTGAGAAGAAAATAATTGTAGGAGTATAAAAAAAAATCATTGAACACTTAGTTTAAGAGTATTTTGTATTTTTAAATGTTGCACTATTACTGCAATGCGTCTCTTTCAACTTATCAAACCTAAAAAAATTAATATAGTGATACATAGAGTTTCGAAAAAATGTCAAGTCCTGTGTTGAGGGTTAAGTTATCCAAATAATTGATCATGCATTTGCATTTGTCTTCACTACCCAATGACTCTAAAGAAAGATTTTTTTTCCATTTGAAAAGTTATGGCTATGTGAGAGGATTATTTCTTTTAATAATTCAAAAATTATTCATTAATGCTCTATGGGTTTGAGGTTAAGATGATGTTGTTGCTAGACACTTCCACTTCACAATAACAATAGCACTTACAGTTGACTCGGGCAGATCTAGCAGGTCAGCAATATCAAGAAATCACTTGGAGCAAAGGTGGCATTCTATGACAGTGCCGTGTTTAAAGTCAGTGAGCTCTTCAATACAATCAATTCTACTGCCATTTGTCTGAGGTGATTACATCGCTCATGCACGCTTGATTTTATACATCTGTTAGCAATGGGTGTGGCTGAAACTGACTGATCAGGGGACGTGTACACATACTTTTGGCAAACACCCAAACTCATTGATCAGGGAAGGGGTCCACATACTTTTAGGCCATATAGTGTTTACACAGTCAATCATTCCAACTTTTCTGTGATGGTAACTGCTCGCTCTCATTCATACAGCTTGTGTATTCTAGTTGCAGTGGAGACTTTTGAGGGGAACTGTAGTTTTCCAGTTCGCTATTGTATTGTATAGTTACATATAGTTAGCTATAGTTAACATACAGTGTGCAAGGAGCTAGGCTTAAGCCTGGAGATGATTTATTGTGTTCGCAAGATTTATTTTTGCTATTTTTCTCATCCCTGCTGAACAATAAACTTTATGAATTAGCGGCAACAGCATAGATCCCCTGGAAATGAGTGGACTGCTAAAAGAATAAGGATAAATGGCCCTGTTGTGTTCAACACTCATAACACAGGTGTTAATCTGATCTCTCAAGTTAGGACTTGTCTCCTTATCTCCCATGACACTTAAAATAAACTGACACTGCTGCAGTCTCTCTTGCAAACAACCTGTCCTGTACTGGCAGCAGCTATCAGCCTGCGCTCTCAGAGCGACTGATGTACACCATGCAGCTTTGGAGCATGCATGAAAAGATGCTAATGAATGACCCAATTGCTTATGCAGTTAAACGAGTCGGACAAAAGCCCTTCTAACCAGACGACAACGTCCCCTCACACTGTGTGCATGAGCAGCCATGCCTGTCTTTGCCAAACGAACATGGTAAGAATGGCTGTGAGAACAAAAAGCCAAGTCCCGTGACTGAGCACTTCGTGGAAAAAGTGGCAGTTTTCCCAGAACGTTTCCATTGAAGCTAACAACCATTGTGCCAAAAAAAACGGAATTTTACCATAAGCAAGTCATCTGCTCTTTCCAAAGTAACTGAACATTCATTAATTTATGCTTTATGTACAAATGCAAAGAGTTGAACCAACAAGGGTGTGAAAGGGGGAGCTTAACAGCCTAAGTAATTCCCACAAACAAGGGTGGGGTAAAGGCAAACTTCTTGTTTAGCCAGTCCTGCTCTCACTGAAGCCAGATACTATTATTATATGTAAAAAAAAGCCTGCTTGCTTTTCATCATGGGTGATTTAATGATGTTCAGCTATGGAGCTGAGTAAACTAATTTCCAAAGAAGCTGCTGTATGGCCCAACAAGAGCAAGGAGCAGTCTAATCATATAATTGACTTACATTAATGTTAGTTACTATTACATGCCCTTTTTAGGCTAAACACACCTGAAAGTAGCTTGTAACAGACTTCATCAAATAGTATTTTACCATGTCATTTTCCTTTAATAAAATATTACAGTGAAAAAGAAAAGACTGACCTACAACACAAAGATACATCCCTAACTAAGATGTTCAGGTAAGCTTTCCTAATTGCAGCTTAAGCCTGATACAGGACTAAATTACAATGTTAATGATAGTCCTCCTTTAACGAAATCAAGACAAGGTCTTATCTGTTTCTGGGAAATCTTACCCATCTTTCCCTCTGGGAAATCTTACCTTTTTTGCTGGATTATCAACACAGTGGCTTCTTGATAACTGTGAAACAGGTATATATATCCCCATCATTCTAGTAAAATACTCCTCCACAGCAAACATCACTCATAGCTTTGAGGTTGCAATGCTAAATTTTCAGAACAAAACAGAGTCAAAGACCCCCAGCAGTTCATCAATAACAGTCTTTCTTCTAAATGGAGAGGCTTGTGTTGTGTAACAGCCTATTAATAAGGCTTGCCTAGATTTACAGGCAGCAGGCAGCAATATGAAAGGCCTAGTGTGGCCTTTGCAGCTTTATCGTTCAACAGAGCCACACACACAGTCTAAATTTAGAACCAGCTGGCCTCTTGACATGTCTAATGTATGATGAGCCATAAAAGTATCACAAATCAAAACGCAGACCTGTGGTACAGAACTCCTTATGTTTTATCAGGTGTTAAACATTTGAGAGGTCAAAAGGAACTAAACTATTAGCTTAAACAGAGAATGAATATGTAACTGTGTGTGTGTGTATCGGCCATTTAACCAGTGAAGGGCTAATCTCCACACTAATGGAAAGGTGATACAGGTCACACAGCTTAGCCACACACACAGTGAATAAGTGAATTACGCTTGCTCAGACCCTACTGAGGGTGATTGCATTCCACTGCTAGAGGGGACAAACACAGGAAGATTTACACTGAGATAAGACCAGCAACACACACACACACACACACACAGGCTGCAGTTATGGTGCTGGGTGAAGCTTTCAATGCCAACTCTGCATTCATGAGCATGATATTTTAATGATCTGGATGACAGCTGGATCAATTAACTGAACTGCTTTGCGACCACTGAAATGTTGTATTGGCCTAACAGATCTGAATACTCAAGTATTTTGTGACCCCCTCACATAATCACAGGTGGAAATGCCACCTCTTTTTTCTCCCATTCTTTAATATTTAAACAGTTGAACAGCAGGTTTAAACTTGACAGGACAAACTTGACAACTGTTTATTTCAACAAAATCAAAACAGGTTTTAGAGCTGCATCAGAGAAGACGCTCTGTAACTACCACAAGATCATCACCTTTACGTCGAGTTTAACAGTCTGTAAACTGTTGTTTAGGACAGCCTGACTGACTTGGCCACTGGAAACCATTATTTGGTAAAAGTTTGAAAGTTTGAAAGTGGTCTCAGGTTGACAGACCTACCAAAAAGTTCTTATACAACCAGATTTCATATTTGGCCACAAAACAATGAGGGTGCAACCTTCAGTGCAGAGCTCCAGTTACTGCAGTGTAAAAGTGATGCTGAAATAGTACTTACGAAGGAAGTGCTTCTCCAATAAGGCAATCTCAAGGTGACCTTTGACTTCATTAAGCCTGTCCGACTCAGTTCTCTGGTAGTCCTGGATGGCAGCAGCCATGCTGATGGACCCTGGGCCAGCCTGAACACACAAAGTAAGACAGACAGAGTAAGAAACTAAGGTTATATACTGCAGGTATGCATTCAAAACACACCAAGGGAGCAAGAGGCAGTGACAACTGAACACGCCTTCGGTAAACAGGATAGTTGAGTCTATAAACTGGGTCTAGGTGAGAAAACATTTTAGGACCTCTTAATGTATTTGCAAAAGACTCGTCAAAGATCAACATCTACAGTGAAAAACAATTAAATTTCCATGACAAAAGCACAATATTAATGGAGATGCATTTACTAAATCTTAGCATTTTCACATAAAACAAGGATCTCCCAGATGCAGAATAGACCAATTTTACAGTAGCATCACATTTTACAGTTGCTTCAATGCTCAACAGGTTCTGTCTCCTCCTTCAGATAATTGATTCTCCATTACGACTCAGTACATCAGCCGTGCAGTCAGCACGTCGTTGCTCTGGCTCTATGACTCCAGCCTGGCCAGGACATTAAACCATCATGTTCCTGGAAGTACAACATTACCAATATTCTGCAGAACAAGGCTGAGGTCACCAATCAAAGGCCCCAGCGGGAGCCGTATCCAGGGTAACTGGTGCCAAAGCAGCCGCCCTTCAGAAGCTCATAGAGACACAACCAATCTGTCAATTGATCTCACTAGCAATGAAAAGCAAAGCAAAGAGAGTGTTTCATGGGTTTCATCGCTTCCCCCATACTATCATATTTGACCAGACAAAACATTTAACTAAAAAAAAAGTATGAAAATAAAAAAGCATGCAAAAAAAAACAAAAAAAAACCACAATAGTGGAGGCAAATATAGAAAAAGGAATTATTAGTTCTCACAGCCATTCAAAATATGCAAACACAACATGACCATCTTACCCTGTATTAATAAAACAGGAGCCCTCTCAGCAAGAAGCTGGTCTTAACTCCAACAAGAAGAGGCAGGACAAACCAAAAATAATCAAGACATCACACAGACATGGCCAAGAGTCTCTTGAAAATTCTCTTATTACTATGTGACGACGCGTAAAGAAGCTTATTAGCCGTTTCAGTAAGCTATTTCTGTTGAGCCTGTTCGGCAGCCTCAAAAGCTGCCCTGGGTGGAGTCAACCCTACCTCCTTTATTTTTTCAGCTCTACACTGCATTACGAGCATTTGGAGTGTCTTAACAGATTACCTGACATGTCCAGTCATCTTTTGGCACAGCATGCATCTCAGGCTATTATGTAGAAATAAATATATTATTCATAAACTTCCCAGATGTGCATGTAAAAGAGTGAAATACTCTGTCAAGAAATATATAAAGTTGTGATTTCTCCAAAAAGGCCCAGTAAACCAGATACAGTCATGAGAATTGTGTCACCATAATCAATAACCTGAACTACTTCTTCTTTCGGCTGCTCCCTTTAGGGGTCGCCACAGCGGATCATCTGCCTCCATCTTGCCCTATCCACTGCCTCCTCTACTTTTACACCAACCATCTCCATGTCCATCTTCACTACATCCATAAACCTTCTCTGAGGTCTACCTCTTCTCCTTCTACCCGGCAGCTCCATCTCCAACATTCTTTGACCAATATATCCACTATTCCTCCTCAACACATGTCCAAACCATCTCAACCTGGCCTCTCTGGCTTTATCTCCAAACTGCTCCACCTTCACTGTCCCTCTGATCTGCTCATTTCTAATCTTGTCCATCCTTGTCACTCCCAACGAAAATCTAATCAATAACCTGAACAATGTTCGTTTTCCTGTTAAATGTGATGCATGACCAACAGAGGGCTCCATTCAGGGGGCAAATATCAGCCAAGGCAAATATGTGCCAAGATCAGGATTAAAATGGAAACTTCCATTAAAGCTTAATTTGAGTATGGCAAATTGTCCCAGAGAGAACAATACACATATTTAGTTCAGCATCAATTTGAGATGATGAAGCAACAGAGTCACTCTGAACTTATTTTAACCAGCATCATGTAATAAGCATAATAACCAGCATAATATGTAGCAGAGTTTTAAATGAATTCTCAGTCTCATTCAGGCTCTAGTGTCACATCAGAGTCTCATGAATAATTTTGAAACTAGGTTCTAGAAGTGAGTAATTCTGCTCCTGTCAGTCTAATAACCCTCTAACTCTCAGGGGCCTCAGCACTTTGATAAGCCGAGGTAGGTGTGAATGTAGAAGGTTGGTGTAAAAGTCAAAATACTCTTTACCAGAAGAAAAGCTGTCTAACGACCTTTAACAGTGGTTGACCATGTAACCCTGCACATCTTTTCTGCAGCTGCTCTACTTTTATCTCATCAGGCAGTATTTTTGCATAGTTTGCCAAGCCTGACTTACCCAGCTACAGACCGTCAGAGTTATTAAACCTTATAGGACAGCAACACATTAAAATACAGATTATACTGTGCTCAGCACAGAGCTGACAGCACAGAAACAGTGAATTTAAATTTTAATTTATGTAATACAATTTAAATAATACGTTTAATTTATAATATGTTTACCTTGTCTAACACCTTGCCTTCCACAGGTCTTAATCAACCCTCTTGCAAGAGGTTAGCATTCATGGCAGAATAAAGGTGACACTGATGTTCTGTTACAGTACACCAAATTTGTGACAATGAAGCTGAAACTTTGAAGTCTGTATAAAATATACTGTGTGCAATTTCAGTATTCAGCCTCCCAATTACAAACAGATATTCTCTAGGATTAGAGATTGTAATAATCTGATACAATCTGATCAGTATTGGGCAGATACCATCAGAAAATCCTGTAACATATCCAGCCCAAAACAGCTGATGTGATGTTAGCTATGTATTTATTTTAGTAAAGTATTAGTGTCTGAGCATGAGATCTACTTTTAAAGGCTCATCTTTGGTGCTTCAATTGACAACAGCTAATGTTAAAGCTTTTAAAGAAGATATTGGGAAGGTATCATTCGATATTTAAAGTTTCAAAATTGGCACTGGAAAAAAAAAGTAGTGTTATGACATCTCAAACTAGGATCGATATAGTTTATACTTTGTGTTAGTAAGAAAGTGATTTTAAAATTGTGGTAGATATGCAACACTTTTAAAAGTCACACACTCAGTGTTTGTTACATTAAATCATATACCTGAGGGCAATAAAATATTGTTTAGTAATTAGTCTTCCTTCAGCCTGTATATTCAGTGCTGGACAAAGCCAATATTACACTAATTGACTGCACATAATACACCAAAATGCATCTGGCTTACTACCATGCAAAAAGACAAATTTTAAATTTCTCTAAGTAAAACCTACTTAACGTTAAAAAGTTACTTACAGGGTCACGCAGTTCCTCTGCATCTTTGAGGGACACGCGAGGTTTCATCAAGAGGTCATCATTACATTCGCTATCCGACGCATTGGGCGACTCAGCAAGGTCCAAGAACTCATCTCGCTTCTGTCCTCGGAACCTTATCTTGTCCAGTCGCTTTAGCATCTTCAGTACCCAGTTTTGTGTTTTTATCTTAGCATGGTGGATGGCAACTCTGCAGCGACAAAAAAGGAAACCTGGAAATAAGTCTCACTGATAACAGAGTACAATAAATGTATGAATGTAAAGTTAAGTCTGATGACAGGG
Organism: Pygocentrus nattereri; assembly: GCF_015220715.1. NCBI lineage: Eukaryota > Metazoa > Chordata > Actinopteri > Characiformes > Serrasalmidae > Pygocentrus > Pygocentrus nattereri. The sequence goes on from NC_051218.1 coordinate 11,099,705, forward strand.
AAGAGGAGTAAGACACATTTATTTAAAAAAACAAAAGTAAAAATGGGTGCAGCCTCAGTATCAGAATTCCTCTGGCAATACATGCGTTTACTCAGTGTATGTTCTTATCACACTTGAATAAATGAACTGTCAGATAAAGACACACCTATGAATAGAGGACAGAAAATACCAAGCCTATCCTAGGAGAAACTAACCCCCTGAACAAGAGAGCCCATTAAGAGCATGACAAAGACCTCCTCTCTTGGCAAACTGAGTTCACAGCACTAGAGGAATTCATAGCTAGCAGGCAGCCTCACTCTCACAATGAGAGCCACTCTTAGCACCAGAGTTTGAGGCCTGTGAACTGGACTGGTTTGCCTCAGTTACTGGGAAAAGCTGCACCAGGAAGAGAGGCTCCTGTAATGTACAGTATGATTAGTGTTGTGCCAGGGCTCCATGAGCAGCCAGGGCTCATAGCACCACTGTGTGCCTTTTGCTGTCCACTGCTGAGCTGGATGGCTTTGCTATGGGCTGACTATAGCATGGCTATTCTACAGCTGATGGGGTAAGCGAGGCACAAATGTTGACATGCGATTTGAGTATTAAAATTTTCTGTATTCTGTTATATTTAATAACATCAGTAAAACTAACAACATTTACAAAATTATTGAATTCTGAAGTATAGTCTACTGTCACTTTCCCGGGAAATATTATATTCATGTTGTTAATTTTAAAATCATTAGAGTTTCATGTGTAACACAACTGAAAAATTTTCTGCAATTTTTCTGTTTTAGCCAAATTTGTTAAAAATCTAAAAGGAGATTCAGTGTACTGTGGATTTACTGTTGAACTGTTACTCTTTCTTAAATTTGAGATACCTGTTTAAGAAGTTATTCAAAAAGACCGTTTTTTCTTTTATGACAATGTACATTTCTGTTACACTGTTGACAAAAAATATTGGGAATTATTATCCAAATAAGTCTACATTCATCTTAAACATAGAACAGACCTTTTTATATTTTAACTAAAAAGGCTACTGATTCACATAAATAACTCAGCATCTATGAATTTACTGCTGTGACAAGCTCATGCACAACATGACCTAAAAACAACTAAAAAAAATCTAAAAGAAGAATTATCATAGTTTTTTGTCATGATCAATTTAAGAACTGAACAAAAAATGCACATACATCTGCTTTGTACCGGTCATTCTTATTTTGAGTATATTTTCATAGTTTCAAAGCTGTGGGACACCATTTACAACCACAGTAGTAGAATGACCTAGTGGCTTCATAAACATACAACAAAAAACAGGTTTCTTCACTCTATGTGAGAGTCAGAATACTCATTGAGCTACGTACTGTACATTATCCTAGACCCTTTCAAGTGTGTTCACTGCATAAAAATGTAAGAGCCCTTGAGCAGGTCCAATTTTTTAATTCTCACATTGATAAACTACACACTATTCCTTCCAAGCTATCGGAAGGAAAATATTATATTCCTGAATAATTGTTAGTAGCTATTGGATAACTTTAAGATTTAAGATTAATACCTAAAATAAGTCTAAAGCTTAAAGGGTTAATAAATGCTGCTGCATCAATTATGCAAACAGGCCTTGCAGTTCCCCAAGCTTAAAGGCTGGGTTTACAAGTTTGGCCCTTTTTCTCTAGAGGGTAGAATATTCCTAATGAGAGAGCAAAGGCTGCATTTTCCAGACGTTTCCAGGTTACATTTCAGCAACTTCAGAAAACGTTGCAACATAAATCCACACGCGGCTTTGCTTAGATCTGTCACGTCGGTGTCGGCAATTGCAGCAGCACATGTATTGCTGGATTAACAGTTGAAAAAAACAGTTGAAACTCCTTTTGGGAGCCAAAAGCCCCCACAGAGTAGAAAACACTGCTGCTCTGCCAATCCACTATTCAGTGCAGTCGCTTGACCTCAGAGCAAACAAAAGCCAGTCTGGGAACAAAGCATGTGAAACTGCGCTCTGAAACTCCAAAGCTTCGGCTGCGTTTCCATTCTCCTTCTTGTGAAAATGACAGGACCCAGGCCTCAGCCTCAGCCTCCTCATTCACTAACAACCTACACTTGGAATTTCATGAATGAGGAAAGAGCTTGGTGACAGGCAGAAACTACTGGGATTTGTTTATGATGGGCTTCCTCTACAGATTAGTCAAAGGAAAGACGTACAGAAAACAGTGAAGAATAGAATAGTGATAGTGATAAAAATAGAACAGCCAGTAAAACATGTGCTGTCAGGGGAAAAAAAGAACATAGCCTATCATTAGAGAGGACCAGATTCACTCACAGGCCAATTAAATAAGTCACAATTTCCAATTAAATAATAAAAAAAAATATTTCCCACAAAGCTAAAAAATGGGTTAAAATATGTTCCCTCGTGATATGCATGAAGAACTTTTCCCTGAGCTCTTGAAGGTAAAACGAATTAACTAAAAAAAAAAAAGACCTGTTAAGGTCCTAAAGCCTAGCACAGCCCATGCTGGCAACAATAAAGTATGGGCTATGCTAGGCTTTAGGTGGAGTTATAGTCAAGACATTTTTAACTGGGAGTCACAAAAAGGATTCTTAAGCATTTATGAAAGTTTGATATTTGTTACAATAATGGGCAACATCACATGGGAAAAGAAGCATTTTGGAATGGAACATAGTTGTATAGGAACATAATGGAAGCACCAAGTTGCATAGTCAGGTGAGCCTATTTGATGGAAATCAACAAGGTGTTGAATTTCCATGGTTTATTGATGAATGCCACTCTTTCAGCTATGACCTGTTCCAGCTATTAGAACATCACAGTCCAGTGTAACCTTCAAGACTGCCTAAAACCTTACATTTGTAATTAAGAACTGAGCTACTCATTCTTTTTAGATTACTTTGCAAATACAGATGCTTTAAAACAAACTCACAATTGTGTAATAACTCAATCTGCCCACTACTACTGCGACATTAGCAAGCAATCTCTAACCAACTATTTCTTATCCAGTTAACGCATTAGAGGACTTTCTCCCTTGCACCTTATTTCAATCGTGGGTTGTTATTCATTGGTAAGTCATGCCTCTTATTTTTTTAAATGGTTGCTTCCATGTGCATCTCTTTGCCATCATAAATCAGTTCTACTTCCTCCCATCATGGTGTCCCAAATCCACATTTCATATTACATTATGTTTACGGTGCATTATTAGAAGTTATCATCTACTGACTGTTCTTGAAACTGATCTCGAAGCCCGAAGACTGCTGGGATGGATGATTACCCATAATTTGTATGCCATGTCATCTTGATCAATTTAAGTCCAAAATTACACATAATGCTACAAGTGTAGTTACTTGGCTAAGAAAAAAAAAAAACATACTCACCAGCACTTGGATCATGAGAGTTTGGTCCTTTGCCCATTAGACTCCCTAAAAGCAGATGATCAGAAATCAGTGACAGTGACGAGCTCCAAAAATCAAGCTGCTTTACGTGTTAAAATACAGGCAGTCCTCCAGTCCCTTGAAATGATTTGGGAATAGGCAGTGTACATTACCAGAGTTAGACTCTCGTGGTTTCTTACTTTTCTAAATCCATTCATAATGGACTCTCTGTACAAAGTGCATACAAAATGTCAATGAAAGGCTGCAGATGATAAACAACATCAATTTTTCATTTGCTGTAGCATTCAAATGATGGCCGCTCCTTTTATGTTAGTGAGTGCTTAGTGGAAAAATACTTCATCACACTACCACCAGCTGCCTCTGTTGCACACTACAGATAAATACACACAAGCTGTTTACTTTGCATCTGAACTGGCTTTTTGACACACATTGTTCTTATGTTGAACCACAGCTGTTACTGCTACGAAGTGAAGTTTGGATTTCCCCATAAATAAATAAATAAATAAATACATACATAAATAAATACATAAAGAAAAAGAAAGAAAGAAAACAACAAAGGCATGCCTCAGTAACTGAAAAATGTGGTGCTGTCAATACTGTAGTAAGTGAGGCCTTGACCCGAAATGGCACTGCCCACTGTGCAACAGCTTCTGGGTCGATGTAATAATCTCGTCACCAAAAACTCCCTTTATATAGCCAGCGTACTGTAGGACTAGGATAATAGTAATATTTCAGCAGGCTATATAAACAACTAAATAAATAACATAATATTGTTTGGATTATGCGAATGCCTTAATTAATCCAAAACCCAAACAAACACAGGCCAAAACAGCATATCAAAAGAGCACATCATCATTACTGCACACAGCATGTAACGTTATAGTATACTATGTGGTTTTGGACGCAGCCAGAGTGACTGGCATTATAAAGGATAATATATAATATATATAATATAGGAAAGTTTTCTCGTTTTCTACAAACCACTGCTGGTTGCAGTCTTGTCCCACCCGCATAAGTCAATATAAACGTTTAAAAAACATCACTATCCGACAGCTATCGGTGAGACAAGCACACGACAGAAGGAAGCAATGCACAGAGCAGCGCTCGCTATAACAAACGCACCGGAGCGCAGGAGCCCCTGAATCAACACTTAAACAGAGCTAGCCGCACACGGCCGGTCTGCCATGTGTGAGACCATTGAATTGAGGAGATATGAAGTTTCTCACTCACCCTGCTCGCAATTCGAAGTGGAGTTTCATTAACGGGAGCGTCGCCCCTCTTCCTCCTCTTCACCGCCGTCTGCTGCTGCTGCTGTCAGACCACCGAACAACAACCACCACCAGACCCGCGCCCCTGCTCGCTCCAACGCAAACACTCAACTCAAAACGCGATCCCCGACACACGCAGGCGTGCACTTCCCCGCTGGACAGTAGTGCAGGGCCGCATGGCAGCTGCTGAAAATCTCCGCGATGGTGTGTTTCAGGCTTCTGTTGATTTTCAGAGACGCCGAGACGCTTGATTCCCACACCAGGAAATGTCGTCAGTGACAGCGACGGGTGGTCTTAAAGGAACCGCAATTGGAGCTGGTTTCAGCATGTTCGAAAGTACGAAAGTACGAAAGTTAGAACATGTTTGTTGCGTTTTTAATGACTAAGTTAGGAGTTTCACGTAAGTCACATTGATACCTAGCCGGTTTGCGTCCCAAAAATGAATGTTTACGTTGACTCTATTAGCCTAGTTTAGCTAGGTTAGCTAACGTTAGCTACTGTTAATTCCCACCTTCCCCCAGCAGGTGGCCAAAACTAACGACAGAAACAAAAAAACACGAAAAAAGGTTGTTGCTAACGTTACATTTTCAGTTCGCTGGGTTAACAAAGCTAAATAAACTATTAACATATTCAAGTAACCGCTATTTGTGTGCTAAAATGTAATTTTTAACTCCATTTCAGCAAACACGAAGTTACCGTAACGTGCAGAGCTCTGGTTCTGTTCAGTGCCGATTCTGAAACGTATTTTTACGTTATGGCAATGTTGGAGTCGTTACGGCAGTTGGCCAGAAACCGTTATTTATGAAAATGTAAAATTTCGTTGCAGGTTTGGATATCAAGAGGAAATATCATACGAAATAAATATTTAAGACTAGCTTATAAGTTTTTTTTTTCGATTCTAGTCAGTTTCTTCAACAGTGTTGTTTCCCCTCATCCAGTCCGGACTCTTTGCTGTAGTTTCGTGTCTGTTGAATGAAGGGCCCGTCGAGCTGATTTCTCGGGTGAAATGATTACAGGAGGCAATAGAACACGAGACAGTGTGGTATCGCGAAATATCGCCTTCAGCTCGTGCCTGCGACCAAATCACAGCCGTGATGTAATACACACAACCTTAAGTGTTCTGTGGCTTTTATACAACAGTTAAATAAATAAAGTAAGAAACTAATAAATTGGGCAGGGAACGTGTCATTTAATATGCTTAATTTTAGCAATTACTTCCGTCAAATTAAAGTTCCCAAGCAGCTTGTCGCTAACGTTAGCTACATCATTCGTTATGTAACGTTACATTCGCTGCACAGCCGGCAGTTAGCTCTCCAGCTCCTAACACTAAATTCCCAAATTGTCATTCCTGCTGAGCAGCTTTATTATTATTATTATTATTATTATTATTGCTGCAATTGTGCTTCAGTCCTATTTGGTCGGTTCATTTCTGGCTGATTCCAGGTTGTTTAGCTGTTGTTGCTTCTGTCGCGGCTGCCGATTGAAAAGCTGCTCAGTGGCAATGACAGTTTGGGAATTTAGTGTAGTCTCATCTTCAGAGTCTGACCAAATCGGCTGTCGGTCAAATGTGATCTTGGAAGTGTCCATTTTCTGTTTCTGGCAAAGTAAGAAGTAAAAACTTTCAAATGGCTTGAGCAGCTCATACAGCCATCAAACTCGTTGCTTAGCAACGGCGTCTTAGCAGAGCTATACAGTGTAATGTTATGGCGAAATAACAGCTTCTCAACCAACCAGCTTGCCTGGCCGGAACTAACTGTTGTGTTACTGAAAATAAATTATTTTTAAGAAGTACAGTTAAAAGTACTTTAAAGGACAGTTCTTGAATTTCAGCTTGTTTTTCACATAAAGCCCAGTCTCTACACTAGAGTGCTAACACACTGAAAACGGACACCTCATAAAGTCCACCTTAAAACGTCTGAATGTTTAACCTCGTGTTCCCGCTAGGGGGCGAGCAAAGATCATATTTCATACTGAGTGAAAGGAAAAAAAAAACGATTTCCTTCCTGATATATCAGAAAAGACTGCAAAATTAATAACTAAATAAATAAAATGAGCATTTTTGTTGTAATAGCATGGTATACAATTCTGAAAACTCTAGACAAACATTAGATCAAGTATCAATACAAAGACAAATTACAAACAAAAACATGCATTTATAAAACCGTTCCAAAATTCATTTATTTACAGTGTACATTTTTACTTCAGTGCCAACAAACTTGTAAATTCACATGTGCATCCAGTGACTGCTGTTCATCCAGTGACTGCTGTTCAATTGGCCAAGGTGAGTTAGCAAAAAAACAAGTCATAAGGGCATATTAAATATTTTTTAAAGAAATATAGGAGCACTCTTTTAAAATTCGATACTTCAAGGGCTCTTTAGTAAAGGGAATGGTTCTATTTAGAACCATGGGTTAAAGAAAACGTCCATCTCGTGCTTAAAATGTTCTTTCCATAGTGAAATGGCTATTCAGATTAATGGAAAATGTTTTGTATATGGCACCAGAAAGGTTCTTCTATTGTTACAAGTTTGACATTGTAACAGTAGAACCCATTTTGGTGCTATATACAACCATGCACAACACATTCCCCATCCATCTGAAAACCATTTCACCATGCAAAAACTATTTAACCATGAAAAGATTCTATATAGGTTCTAAGGTTCTAAATAGTACCGTTCATGTTAATAAAGGACTCTTGAAGAACCGTCTTTTTTAAGAGTGTAGCATCTTTGTCAGAAAGTTTTTTTTTTGTCTTAGCTACTTCTCCAAAATCTATGTAGCACAGTAACATAGATTTTATAGTTTCTGGTACAGGTAACATAGATTTAGCATCTAAATCCATGAGTTCCCTTCCAATTCAAAATCAAAGTTTGGCTAATTCTTTCAGCATTAACTCTTGGGGAAAATTAAAAGAAAGCACTGATGGATTTGAAAATAGCTTGTTTATCCATGGTTCCTGGCTTTGCTGTAAGGAATGAAGGTTAAAGGCAACAAGTATGTGTTCTTTTTAATTTGGTATTGGATGAAATATGGTATAAAAATATTGATAATGTATATTTACTTGCTGACTACTTATTACCAGCTATACACAACCATAGATGTCTGCATTTAACTTGTGCATTCATTTGCTTTAGAATAAGTACGGCCATGGTCTGACCACTATGCACATTATCTACAGAAACCAAAAGCAAACAAACGTAAAAGTCCCTGAATCAGTAAATGAGGGAGGAAGTGTTATTGTCACTCAGTGTTCAGCAGAGCCCAGTCAGACAACTGAGGTTTACACAGTATAACATGAACACTAATTCTGTATATCACTTAGGCAGTGGCTGAGAAATGAAGGCATGCTTTACTTTACTGAAGAATGTACATTCTTATGTACTCCTCAGCTTAAACACTGTCTGGTGTTGACTGTACAAACCTTGGCATGACACAATAAAAACAGCATTAGACATAGTGATCTAATATAATATATGCCATTTAGAGTATCACAGTATATTCGACTGATATTGGATGGAAAACTCCTTCATTAGGCTAAAGGCTGAACAGTGGAATAGTCCATAGTCATACAGATGGCCAACATTCAACATAATGCAGTTCAAATGTAACAGTAAACAAAGATAAGAAAAGTAAACATTCATTATTGGCAATTTGTTACACAGGCTAATTACATTTAATTTTTACAAAAACCTATTAACAGCTAAAATACAAAAGAACTATTATACACATCACTTCAAAAGCCATTGTTTTTAGACTGATTAAGTCTATGAGGGAGGTTTCTCACAGGCACAGCTGGAGTGCTTCACATAACACCTTTCATTACGGTAGTTTGTAATCAGTGCAATCCGCTTGGGCAACCTTGAGTGGACAACACCACAAAACTGTCATCTTGTTCCATGCATCCCAAGTGGTCAGTACTATGGCATGCTGGGATATGTAGTAACCAGAGCCCCCTTGGCCTGGTAAGGATTTACACATGCTTCCCTTTTTCCTCATGCAAGTAGAGCGAGTTCTGTGGCAATACTGATCTCCATAGCAACGTAGTGTTCTGCAGCCAGTGACTGTCCTCCACAGAAACACAGATCCACAACAGCTACATCCCTGGTGCTGCATACGTCACTTGTGGTGTAATTACACAGCTCCTTCAGATTGAGGTTTCATTGCTCCCACTAAGAGACATAGAGAGAGACAAGTGCAAAAATAAAGGCAATGACCACAGACACTTTTCTAATGTGAAGTAGGGGAGACCAGGAGAGGGTTGAAACACATCTGTTTCAGCCTCTTTAACTTTGTTGCTGTGTGCAGTTTGCCTTTCAAAATTTCATATAAGATACTCATATTTGTCTGTTACAAATAAGAATAGTGTAGAAACCCACTGCTTACTCACAAAACAAGCAAAATGATGTCAAATACAAAGAAAGCCATTGTCAAATCCTACCCAACCACCGGGGTCGGTTGTAGCAATAATGAAAACCAGAATATCTTCCTCTTTCTTAAATCCATATAATCGAAAAAACAAAATTTCCTTGTTGTTTTAGAAACTAAAATTCTTTGATATGTTATCCAGTAAATGTTGAGCCAACTGATATGACTCACTGTAAAGAGCCAAAATGCCCTTCACTAATATATGGAAACCAAGCTGTAAAAACAGCACATTTTGATTGAATTGTGTTTCTGTAAGGCAGAAATGCAGATTGTTCTCTGGTCTCCATGAATCCCATTGCCCCACTATTGAACCGTAAAGGAGTGTTACAACCTATCCTGATCGGTCGAGACATTGCTAGATTTTTTAGCATGTATGTTTTAAACTAGCACACCTGAAACCTGAGGAACTGCTGATTGAGACCATTTCATTTAGAAGATTCAACATGCATTAACCCCTTGAGCTATTCTTAGGTTATAGAAGTCTGTAATAAAACTTTGGGCCTGCCAGCAGGCTCATGGCCTTTCAAGGGGTTAACATGTGTTAACCATGATATTTAACCCAGACAGGAAATTTTACTTTCTTACCTAATTCAGTTTTTATTATTACTCTAATATTAACTGAGGGTTGTGGTGAGTATTTACAATAAGATATCACCTCTGTATTGGTGAAACTGGTGATGCTACAACCTACCCTGGTGTCATTGCTTGGGCATGTCTAGCTATTCAAATTCAAAAGCCACATTTTATCCCCTTGTTGTGATTTCATCAATAGTCTAACTTTCCAGCTGTTTAAACCACCTCTGAGCCAAAAGAGGTCCAGTATGTGCTTTTAACAATAGTTTGGTAAAGAAAACTGTCAAATCATTATTTAGAAAAAAAAACTGCACTTCATACTAAGGAAGACATGAATATCATGTAATGAACATCAGGCTAAGGTAAAACTAACAAATGTATCAGCGCATAGCTATGATATGTTAAGGAAATCTTTGCATATATTCCTCAACTGAAAAATATCAGTGGAATTAAACAAAACCTTATTCTTTACAAGGTGTCCCCAAACTTTTGATGAGCGGTATGAAAGTATGAAAGGAAGCACTACTCACTCAGAGTCTGTCTCTTCAGCTGCGAGGACAGGGCTTGTGCCCAGTTCCATGGTGACCCCGTTGAGCGTAGTGGTAAGTTGGAGAGCTGGGGGTTTGATAATGATGCTGTTGCTTTCAGTGCCAGAGCGAAGGCCTTCGTTGGACCCTTCAGAAGGACTTTTACATGGGACGGTGGGGATGGGGGCGTTATAGTCACTCAGCTTCTCCCGTAAACGGTTCTTCATGTTCTTGTCGGTCAGTGGAGGAGGGTAAGTGATTTTGTTCTTCAAAATGCCTGAAGGAGAGGAGGGGAACATGAAGAGTGAAGAACCATGGAGGGAAGAGGGGAGGAAAATAGTGAATGTGTATAACATAAAAGTTTGATTCATGATTGTTTGGGTTTTGTTGTCTTTTTCATTTATTTAATTAATTTCAGTAATTAACTGGTATTCTGTTTAATGCTGGTAAGGGCCCTGGTCTAATGACTTGCTTTTCCAAGTATAATAGAGAACACACTTCTGCACATTTTAACATTTACTTATTGCATATTTGCTGAATTTAACATCATGGGGGAAAAGTTTGGGCACATGCTACAATTGTTTTAATAACTTGATAGTTTGTGAAAATAGAAATTGTGTGTTAATCTTTGCAAAAAAAAGAAATTGCAGAAAAATACAATATTTAATTTAAATATTTAGCTTAGAAAATCAACAAAGCTTGTAATTTGACCAGGGGTGTGGAAAATTTTGGAATGTCACTGGTGACAACAAAAATATAGCCACATTTGTGCATGTAAGACAGAGAATATCTTTTATTATGATATGAATTTGATGTAAGTGTGCACATGTATATTTTTGCAACCTTTTTGTAAAAAAACATTTTATTTGCACTCAAACTTGTCTATGCTGAATGTAAATGGAATTTTAAGTGTAATTGCATATAATTTCATATAATTACATTTAAATACTATAGCAAAACTACAATAATATCTAGTCTAGATTTCTAGAGATTAAAAAGAACGTTGGACAATGTGCACAAGGATGTTTTGTTCTTTGGAATAGGAAAAGGAAATATATCACACAGTTAATGTGATTTGGACGAGCACAGATCTGAGGGAAAGTACCTCTAATCTCTTTCATGTGCTCCTCCCATCCGCCCTAGAGCAATGTGAACTCTAATCAATAATAAACTTCTGAAAAGCATTCATATTCATGTCTGACCTCTCCTGGGCAGCTGGTTGCTGCTGGGCTGGCTGGGAGGGCCTTCACTCTGCGAAAGCTCTCCATTAGGACTGAGTTTATTGCCCTTGTGTAGCTCCACATTAGCCTTGGTTTCCACTCTTAGTTTTTCTGGGCCACCAGTGCCCTCACTTTCACTGGCTGTGGGTGGCTCCACTGGCCAGTAAGGCTTCATGTGATTGGACACAGCATCAACTGTAAAAGTACAAATCAACACATCACACGTTAGGACATTTTCTAGGGTTTGTGTAAATGTATGATCTGAGGATGTTCACTTGATTCTCATTAGTTATGTTGCATGATAAACATTGAGGTCAGAAATCCACTGATCTGGTGGATCATTTGTAATTATACAGTACATACTGTATCTTTACTACACAAGCCGTCTATAAAACTCAGAGTGTTGTGCAAAATCACAGACCACCCATCCACAGACATTTTTCAGGAGATAGAAGATAATCCACTCACATGAGGAATGGGAAAACAGGAAATATAGGGAAGGGAAATAAGTAAAAAAAGCATACATTTCCAAAACTGGAATTAAAAAAGATTTACAGAAAATGGGACCCCTATGACATACAAGACCTAATAGACCAACAAAGCTGTCAACAACAACAGAAAAAAAGCTGTGGGCAGTCATGGGACGGAGGTTAGGGAACTGGCTCTGTGACCAGAAGGTTGCTGGTTTGGTCCCCAGCGCCGACAGTCCATAACTGAGGTGTCCTTAAGCAAGACACCTAACCCCCAATTGCTCCCTGGGTGCCATGGATAGGGCTGCTGACTGCCCCCTAGTGTCTGTGTGCTCACTAGTATGTGGTGTTTCACTTCATGGATGGGTTAAATGTGGAGGTGAAATTTCCCTTTTTGTGGGAAGTGTCACTTAATATCACATAAAAAGTACTCAAAGCTTTAAGAGAAAGGAGAACATCAAGCTGCTTCAGATCTGAAAAAATCCCTGTGTGTTTCTGTTCATACTTCCAGTGTGACAAGACAACTCAACACTATGAGTCTGAAAGAATGTGTAGCTGTGAAATAGCCTTTACTGAAAACAAGACATAGACAAAAAAAGAACAAACAAGAAGCTGCTGGTGTTCACAGAACAATGGACTGACCTCCCCAGAGTCTAGGACTGAATGTGTTTGAGATTACTCGCATTGTGAGAAGCAAAAAATGTAACCAACCTCTAAGACTGAACTTCAGAGGTGTGGAAAAATATTTCTGCAGATTTCTTTAAAAAACTGAAAGCAAGTCTCAGATTAAAAAATGGAAGCTGGAATAATTTTTACTTTAATTAATTATTAAATAAATGAAGGGTGGTCTCTGACTTTTTCACACGACTGTAGTTGTGGGATAACTACAGTACTCATACAGTTATTCCTGATAAGACCCTTAAGGGGCAATCAATTCAACTGCAAATGATCAAAACACTCAAAATGGCAGCTAGTTAGTTCATTCACTAGTTGATTAGGTTCACCCAAAGTTACAGTAGGGTCAGAGGGCTAGGGTGACAAGATGAAAAATGATGAAAAATCTGCCCTAATTCTGACTGGTACAAGGAAGAACTAGGCATCAATTCAAATCCACAGGAGACTCACAATCGCAAAAATCCCTAAATTAAAATTAATTTTTTTTTCCTTCTTTGTCATTCAGGAATAAATCCATGTAGGACCCTAAAGCCATCATCAAAAAACAGATTCATGAAATAAGTATAAGGTCATATCCCACAGTACCTTTTGGAGTGCTGTGAATTGGACTCCTCTCATTATTCCACTTCGGCTTGGAGCTCCTCTCCTCTTCCTCACTGTCGGAAGAGCGAGAGGAAGCGTACGAGCTGCTGTGCTCATCCACCGAGAGCTCGCTGTCTGAATCTGAGTCTGACAACATATGCAGATACACATTAACAAAATACGCCACAATTTTAACAAGCATTATTACATACATGTGGACAGACACATTGTCAGAGAGATATTTTGAAGCGTAGTTTTTGGAACAATTAGTAATCCAGTCTAATCCTCACATACAACATATCATTTCATCTTATTAAATACATAGTATTGGTCTTAAAATTTGAGCCACATTGAAACCCTTTGTAAAATATCCAGTATATACATGTGTATCAAACATCAACTGAATTCTGCAACAATGTAATTTTAAAATGAATAAAAACCAACGTGTTGCCTGGGAAGCATAGTCTACTATTAACAGACTTATAAAATCTTATAAAAGCAATAAACTATCGTTTTAATCAGAGCACAAGGCTTTGACTTTGTCCTATAAAATGAACACCTGGGAACATGTAAAGTGGTAATGAGTCTTTATATACCTTCTCCTCTCTTGCTCTTTCTGAAGAATAAAGAAGAGTCTTCCTCATTGCTTTGCATTTTTCTGCCAGTAGGGGTCACACTGTGCTTCTGCTCCCCTCTAAAGAAGCAGATTATGAGGGACATGATAACATCAGTTATAACAACTCAACAAATAACATTCCTGAAACATCATAAAAGGGTTAAAAGTGCTGTAAAAATGAAGTGAAATCACATTACATGCATTAAAGTGACTGCTGCAACTGTGGGGACTGTACTGACACTGACAGTGATATGAACAAAGCTAAATACTGTACACAAGTATGCCAAATATGGCATTTCTTATGACTAGATTTTGGCCTGTGTGAAGGCCACATTCTGGGTGTGTATAATACAGAACACCATACTATAAATTAAATCAGTTTTACATGTCCTTCCATTTTCACAACATTCATATCAGTCAAAGGATGTGATGCAGACTATCATTTCATTCTGAACATCCATTACTGAGGCAGCTGTTGAAACAGCTGCAAAGCAGGCACTTCATTCAACTGCATTGGGTTCATTTCGAGTGTCATATTCTCTTTGAGTTAAACTAAGTTAGGCCTCGTTAGAGAAAACTGATTAAAACGTGGTGGGGATTGCAGAGGTCAGAGTGAGAGGTGTTTGTCTTGTTGAAAGAGAGAAGTCCTTTCAGTGAAATAAGAGCTAAAACCAGGAACACAAATGCTCACAGCTGCTGCCTTCTCTATTACATGGTCAGAATGATTCTACTCCCATTGGGTGTTTAACCAAAATCTTTAAAACGGTTCATAATTACATGCAGATTCCATATTACTGTCCTCAAACCTCATATCTCTGAAATTATAAATTTACATTATAAGGTTAAACAAGGGGGAACTCTCAGGGCTGCCTGTGATTTCTGTGAAATAAATTGTATTTACAATGTTTAGTTCATTTCTATTTAATAGAATCATCATGCTTGTTGCATTTAAACTTTGAAAGTATTGTAGAAATACTCTTATTGTATTATTACGTTTTGGCTTGAAACAACATAGTTAAATTCTGTAAATGGCTTTTTGTTTATTTGCAGTATCCAGGTAGATACAGCCCAGTGTGCTCTCCCATTGGTTAGGCCTTCAGGAGCTGAACTGAAGTCCTAACACCTCAGATTACCCAGCAAAGTGAAATAGTAATCAACCAATCACATTTTGATTTAGAATGAACCTTAGGCCTTCTGGAGGTATTAGGTCACTGACAACTAGTACGAATGATGACCATTGATCAGAACGACAAACAGCGGCTACAGCTCTACACCAGCACTCACTACTGATACAGTCACTGTAAAACTGCTACGTGGTAAAATGCATATTAATATATAGACATAGACTGATGCTAACAGTCATGGTTAGGGTCACTGCAAAAAAAATTCACATGTGATACTGTAACTTGAAGGTTTGCTTTTCAAAATTCAGCCCATTCATCATGGAATTTTAAACATAGTTTTCATTTTCAAATCATGTTAAGAACAACAGAAATAAAAATTGAGAGGTTTCCTCATGGCAGGAACAATATTGCTGTTGTCAGAACGAAACCTTGTATCTTCAAAATGGTAACTTTACTGGAGGAGGAAAAAACCTACTTTATTTTTAATGTAAGACAATGGAACCAGAATTTTTTCCATGTCATTTTGATAAATTACATTCATCGTGTAATTTACGTACAATGTAAAGGGCAACAAGCATTTTCAAATTATGTCAAAAACTGAAAAATAACAAAAATGAAGATACAAAGTTTTGTTCCAACAACAGCGATATGCAAATTTTAGTTAGAGAAGCTTTTATTGGATGTGATTAATACAGCCAACATATCATTTCATACTAGGGAGGCATCAGATTTGCATGTCTAATTCAGATTTTTTTACAATCAAATTGGCTGATGCCTGTTACGTAATTTCTGTTAGCTTTTTTATTATTATTTTTTAATCCAAAGCTGGTGTCTAAGGGCTACAGGGACACATAAAACATGTTCACAGTACTTTCTATTAGTCAGTATAAACTCATTTCATATTATTTATGTCAGAAAGAAATCTGCACAGATCAGCCTAATTTTACAAAAATTCAACTGGTCGATCATGTTTAAAACCAAATCTGCAGGTCTGATCTTGGCAATTGCTGATTGTGTATCCTTATTTTATACTATTTTATATATGATATTCATTTAATTAAAAGTTGTGAAAAAAATAACAGAAAATTATCAGTAAGTCTAACATAAACTTTTTGTAATGATTTTACTGAAGACAGCTTCAGTCAAGTAATCAGAAATTGGTGCATTTTGAAAGAAACCTTCCTGTCCCTCTACCTGCAGTCCAAGCACATGAAAAGAAAAACCACAGGTCAGGGTAAAGGGCTCTACCTGAGCATGTAGGCGAGGTAGCTGCTGCTGTGGCTTTTGCCTGATCTAACCGAGCTCTCCAGCGACACGGTGGACTCTCCAATCGGCGTCCGGTACAAACAGCCATCCTCTATGTATGTGTTACCATTTAGAGAACGCTGGACAGAAACCAAAATCAAAGTGAAAAGAGTGATTTTCTATTTGTTTATGAATACTATCTAGTATTCAAAGAGCTTTATACAGTGTATTGTCTAGTTCTCACTCTAGCCACACTTACAGTCAGCAGAGTGGCCCGGGTAGCGCTGGACTCCTCCACTGACCCTTTCTTCCCTGTAAAGACACTCTTCAGGTTCTTCCTCACGTCTTTGTTGAGGATGCAGTGGAAGAAGAAGATGCAAATGCCCTGGAATGGAGAGAAAGAGTGAGTATGTACATTTACATACTGTGTAAATGCAGGTGAAAAAAGTTCATAGGAACTATACTTAAGTGAAAGTATGAGTATTGTGTTAAACTCTTGATCAGTTAAAAGTGGAAGTATAGAGCCAAAAATATACTTCAATGACGATAAAAAGTTTGACATTTATTTGTTACGTTTAAATAAATTACATTTACGGGCAGTGGTGTGTGGTGTGGCAACTAATTGGTTGTACTAGTCTTCAAATTAAGTAAATTTAGCATAGTTGTGGGTGGTATATAATGAGTACTTTGAAGTTCTAAATGAAAGTACTCAATTTGAATAATACTTGAGTAAAGTACAAATCATCCACAATAATATTTATGCACAGTCACAAAGTACAATAACAGAAATATTCTCCACCCCTTCAGTGAATAAACTTCAGTCTAAGTCCTGAGAAGCTGAAGTACTGATTAATAAAAGGAGCACTGTTTACCATATTTATTTATTTATTATTAGTTATTAGTATATTAGCTGTTTAGTCATTTATTCCACTGTACCACTAAACAGCCATTTTTCTATTTGCACTCTGTACACTACACACATTTATTCATCTTGATTATGTTTTCTGTTTGTTATTTGTATCTTAAATGTAATTTGGTTGATGCACCATGATAAATTAAAATTACAAAATTATTACACATTACATATATTTACAAATAACATATACATACAAAATATACACAACGCTTCTTTTTTAAAACAATTGAATTCAATTTATGTGTGCAGTTGTGTCTGCAAACATTGAATATTCTACAAATATTTAAACGTGGCTCAGCCAATCAGATATCGGAACTGGATCTGTATTATAAAACAAGTTTTAGCATGTTTGCTTGTGGGCGGTCTCACATCATTTAAAAGACTTTCGGCCTCAGGCTGTGTATGATATTGTAGCCAAAGACAGACAGGATGCTCTGCTTTCTACCTGTATGCAGCTGAGAATGGCGAACAGATAGTGGAAGGTGAGGACGTCACTGTTAACAGCCATCAGGCCCAGCAGCCAGGTGGCGCTAATGAGCAGCAGGAGCAGGAAGGCCACACGCAGAGCAGAGCTGGAAGACAAAGCGGAGAAAAAATGCTATAATTGAATTTGGGGTTCTTGACACTCGGCCCACATCAGTGTATCTACTTAGACAGTTCAGGCCTCTATGTCCAGCCACAGAGGCACCAGCAACTGTTACATTTTATCACCACTCCAGGCTCTTCCAACAGAATGAGTTAATCCTAAATTTGATTCACACAGATTGGATAAGGAAAGCCCCAAAATAACCAAAGTAGAAAGCTAAAAGTAGTCATTTTACCCAAACAGTCATTTTGTCCATACGTTTAAAACACAAAACGGACATTTTTAAACTGCAGATACACAGTCAGAGGACAAGAATTTCACCCAATGTTAAGTGGTGCGGAAGAAGCTTTCATCATTTATTAGCTGCATTAGTCTCATAGCTACAGTGCAAAACTAAAGAAGAACCAAACACCAACATATCAACAAATGTCTTAGCAGGTCAACTAAAGAGAAAACTGTATAAATATGATTTTTATATAACTTTTGCTTTACGCAGGACAGCCTTGAGAAAGCTCAGATGTGGGAGTGTTCTGTGCACAGATATAGTTGCGTAGCTGAAAAAGCTCTGTGCAGCCACAAATCTTACATTGCTCCTGACTTCTCAAACGTTCTCTGTCTCCGTCCACAAGAGGCCTTTGTTGCCAGCACAAATATAGCAATGTTTATCTGCAAAACAAGAACCATTAACCATCATTTACCAGTTGTAATATGATAAAAAGCAGAGACCAAAAGAAAGACTGAGAAATCATAAAAGAGAATAAGAGAAAAATCAACATAGCAGACAGACACAAAGACAGATATACAGACACTAACCAGCACTACAAAGGTAATGGGTCCTGTGATGCTCCAGATGAGAGTGTCGTGAACAGAGAGCCAGCAGAAGTCTGGGTTTCCATAACCCTGAGGATCCAAACCAACAGCCAGACCTGAGAGAGACGGAGAGATAGAGTCAGCAATATGTATTATTTGGTAAGCTGTGCTATTTATCTGGGCAGCAAGTATTTATTGGTCAGCAAACATTAAATTAGAAGGTGTCCAACTAAATATTTTTATAGTCCATACTGGTTTTGTGTGAGTTAACCATTTCCAAACTTTTACTCGAGGCAGCCCAGTGTTTACAGTTAATATCTGACATATTGTCCAGCTAACCAATACTTAAATAGCTTAACCCACAGAAGTTGAGTAGTGTTATTGCAGATGACAACAAAAGCATGTTTTGATTTGATATCAAAGCAGAGAAATTCTGACTTCAAATAGAGACCACATTTGTGTTTGTAAGTGCATTTGATTAAAACATAGTGTTGTGTGTATAGTCTTGTTTTGAAGTGTTTTGATCAGTTTTCAGAAACAGAAAGTATTCAGAAGTGTATACTTGCACCTGTCGATACTGAACGTGAATTGAATGTAAAAGCGTAGTGCATAACTCACTATGCATTTACATATCAAGGGCAAGAGGAATAAAACTTTCTAATAAGGTCAAATTTTAATATTAATAATAACTATGAAATCTCTCTTTTTTTATTGTCATGTTTTCTTATAATTTTATAAGTGTTTTATGGGCAATAGCACATTTACCGTCTTGGTTAAAAATAAAGGGGAATCTGTTGATTTTTCTGAATTACTGCATAGTTTATCACAGAGATGTAAACTCAGAGTGTCATTCAGAGTGGTTTCACATGAAATGCTTCATTGTTTAGAAACTTTCCAGCTCATATTTGCTACAGTAGTGGCGATAGAAACCAGGGTTTTCAATATCGACCACAAAAATATTTTTTTACTATCCAAAATGACGAGTGAACCTGCATGTGTCTTCTGATTTTTCAAAAGGAATGTTAATTAGTTAAAACAGTGATAAATCTGGGGGCTACTTTTCTGCATGTACCTCTTTACCATATATTACTTTTAAAAATACATTTTAAACTAAAGCCTTGTGTCAAAACAATCATAAAACAATGTCTCAGGGATAAGGCAGCATATCCATGGCCATTTTGTGTAATAGCTACCTGCGATGTGGTTTTTAGAGGCATTCAATTCTTCAGACATCTGGTTCCTATCACTTCCACTGTGAACAATTCTGATT
Organism: Pygocentrus nattereri; assembly: GCF_015220715.1. Taxonomy (NCBI): domain Eukaryota; kingdom Metazoa; phylum Chordata; class Actinopteri; order Characiformes; family Serrasalmidae; genus Pygocentrus; species Pygocentrus nattereri. The sequence goes on from NC_051218.1 coordinate 11,119,383, forward strand.
TAGTAAGGTTCTCTGGAATTTCACATCAAACCACTCTGAATGACTTTGTTTATATCTTCATCAAATATAGAAAAGATGGCAGAATTCTCAATTAAACAGTGGGAACTATTTAAAATGCTGGCTTAAGCCTTTTGCACTGTAACCACTCTGATTTTCATTGTCTTACCTGTGATAATGGCAGGAATGCCCCAGCCAATGGCGTAGTAGAACCGCATGTGGCCTTGGTTGATATTGCGCATTTCAGTCAGCATGCGGTAAATGTGCAGCCCTTCCACAAACATCCAGGCAAATGTACACATATAGGAGTAATGCAGCAGAATGGCAACCACTGTACACACAAACTACACACAGAACAGAAGCACATTAAGACCAACACTCCCACATGAGCAAACATCATCGAATAAAACAAATCATGCAAGGGCTCTGATTGGCTGCTCACCGGGTTGTCCGTCTGGTTGATGCCGGTGAGGAAGATGAGCTCGGAGAGGAAAATAGCTGCCACCAGGTTCTTGTGGATGCTGTGGAGGTTGGAGCGCAGCTTGCGCAGAATAGCCAGCAAGAGGAAGGTGATGAGGAGGGCCACCAGAGAGGCAGAGACAGTGGTGTAGGTCACAACTTTCAGCGGCAAAACATCTCCATGCTACCGAAGGTTCAGTTAAAAGAAATCAACATAGAGAGTTTTATAGTAACCAGACTGATTTTGCCCACTACAAAGGATCAATTTCACACTTTGATCACTCTGCAAAAGTCTTAGACAGCCAAGAAGACTATTTATCTCAGTAGTATGTGTATATAGCCTGTAAAAACTCCATATAACATTTGAATAAATACAAATAAACAATGCTTGGTTTGAAAGGGCCTATATCCTATATTTTACTTGCATTATATGTGTCCCTCACATTATTTATTATATATGCTCCCCCTTCTCTGAGTTGGTTTATTTACCAAAAACAGTCATAGTTCATTCTTACAAGGCAAATTTCTAAACTCTCTTTATCTCATAAAATTAAACAGGCTGTTTTTATACTCTGTCTGTAAGACTGATATGTAAATTAGCTCTGCACAGACTGGCCCTGCAATATGCTTCTTAGCTTGGGCTGAAATACTCCTTGTAACTTCACATTAAAAGGGTGGGGTGAAACTGCTGTAGGCTGAATAGGTGGATTGCATATATATTTTTGTGATATCACAAAAAACAATTCAAAATTCAAAAAGTCTGTTTTTTAACTTATTCTCCTCATATAGACTATACTGAATGGGGAGTGAGAGGTAAGTTCTGAAACTGTTGTTTACATACTACAGCAAAAAAAATGTTGGTTTTCCATTATATGTACCCTTTAAAAAAGTTACTGGTACTGGTCAGAAGAACATCGGTTTGGGTCCTGACTTCTCTCTGCACTCCAGCTGTTACATTCCATCAACAGCACCTGATTTAATCTAATAAAGGATAGATTATCTGAAGCAGGTATTGAATGATAACCACAAATGCTAGACTTCCTCGAGGAGAGGTCTGGAAATGGTTAAACTAACACACTGACATCAAATCACAATTTCTTGTTTATTTGCATTTATTGTAATGTTAGTGCTTTTTGAACCAAATAGATGCTTAGTGACCAGATAAACAGCTTTACATGTCATTTTCTGAGATGTACACTACTATAGATGTGCAAACATGGTACATCTGCCTGATGATTAAGGAAGGAGAAATAGGCTTCTGTACCTCTCGTTTGGAGATGTCCATGAGCACGGCAAAGCTGCTCATATGGTTACACTGGCAGCTGATATGGGTGGAGTTCCTGAAGATCAGCTCACAGCCTTTGGCAGACCATGCCCCTGAGCCACTTAACCTGAAGCAGAGCACACAGTAACTTCAGCAGTGAAGTCATGTTACTCAATGTGGGCCAGAATCTTACAAGTTACATAATTATTCTGAATATGCCTCTAGATAATCAAACACTCTTCAATGTCCAAAAGTACATCAGCAAATGAAAAGGTACATTCCATACTGCTGCCCCACTCTACTCACAGAATGGAGTGATTCCAGTAAACACACACAGGTTTGGTCCTCTCCTGTGTCTCCAGCAGCCTGAAAGTCAGTGTGATGGGCCTCTGCAGTGGAACAGAGACAAACTCTCCCTCACGGTGTGCCACCACACTCACTACAGGACTGTTGATGACTGGACGTGTGGGCAGTCTGCAGACCGGAGAGACGTTGTTCAGCACATTTAAATCATCAGTTACTATAAATGTCTAAGCAAAAGGCATTTGAGTTATGAACCATTCTACCTTATTAGTTTAAACTGACTGTAGTCACACAGAAAAACAATATTTAAAAGACAAAAAATTTCAGCATTAAATATTTACAATGATTGTGTTGTGATCTATTTAATCTCAATGCATTAATAAAGACAGTAATACGCTAAATACATACAACATCATCATTTATAGGTTACCTTCTATTGGGAGGTGTATGTCCCTTCATGTATGTACTCCATGTGCCCCTTTGTTTTGATCTTCCATGTGCATTTGTTTTGGTTTTCTAGTCCTGCCTCCTCGTTTCATGACTCCACCCCTGATTGTCTCCACCCGTTACCCTTATGTATTTAAGCCCTGTGTTTTCCCCTGTCTGGTTACTGGTCTTTGTTTGAATCTCTGTCTGTGTTTGGATGTTTATGCCTGTGTTCATTTTGTTATGCCTGCTCTCCGTATTGGCTATTTGAACCTGGACCATTTAGACTATGACCCTGGATTTGCCCTTAATAAATCTCGGTTATCTCAGCACGTGCGTCCACCTTCTCGCTCCCCGTCACAGGTTCTCTGTAGAGGATGTATATTTTCACTTAGAAAATCAACAAACCATCTAATGATCAGGGGTGTTTTCGTACGACTGTATCTTATAAAATTACATAAAAATGACCACATGACAACACTCATTTCAGGACAGGGAGCAATGAATTTAGCCTTCAGCATGGGGGTTCCCAATCCTAGCCCTACATGTTTGTGTTTTCCTTACTCTAACCCACCAGACTAAGCACAAGAGTAGCTTCTTAATTAGCTAGTGAGTTGAAACGGGTGTGCTAGACGAGGGGTCCCCAGAAGCTGGGAGCAGGAACCTCTGCTTTAGCATGAGCTCTGGCTCCATAAATCACCTGAGACTGCGTCGGTCAGGGTCGTAGTTCTCTGGCAGCAGCTGGCCCAAAGACCTGTAGATGATCACCATGGCGACAGATGGAGGGTCAGCAAGCTCAGCGTGGCGTCTTTTCTTAGCAGAGGGTGCAGGACTTGTAAGAGCTGGAGAATGAGTTCCTTCAGGAACTTCAAACAGCCCAGGGGCCTCAGTCTGTTCAGGGGGCTCTGTGGGAGCAATATCTGCAGAGAGCAAGGAGAGTAGTAACTGTTTCAATAATTATGCTGTCAGATTTTTGCTGGTAGAGTGGGTTTGCACCTGGACCAACAGAACTGTGAACTCAGCAGATTAATCAAATGAGATCTTCTCTGAAAGCTTAAAGCAAAGGCATGGCCAGAAATCAATATTGCCCTGACCCCAAATACAGTCGGTCAGTTAAGATCTGCTTAGTGTCTGAAATCTACTTCTTTAGTTTTGCACTGAAGCTAATATAATAACACTGTATCACATACTGTTACCTATAAAAATGGACATATGTACATCACATAGCTAAAAAGAGTAGCCACCCTGAAGATTTTGTCTGACCAGTGTCAGGGGCCATATAGGCAAGTGTATTTGAGATTACTGAGATTAAGAGCCCATATCCTACTTTTTTGCATTACTTTTATTCTTGACTGTAATAAAAACAGTTATACTTAATCTTAACATGACCATTTTTCAATATCTCTTTATCAGTTAGAATGAAATTGTTTGGGTTATTAAACCTTTAAGACATATATATATATATATATATATATATATATGATTTGCATTTTGATTGGCTGTGCTGTATTTTCATTCAAAAAGCAGTCCAGACACAAACATGCCTGATAACTACTTAAACTGAATAAGTGGAAATGTAAATGTGTTGGGTTTTGTGACATCACAGAAACAAAATTCAAACAGGGTGCTGGGGAGTGAATAGTATGAGCCTCTATTGCTTGTTAGCAACAACAGCCTCATAAGTGCAGCGCAAAACTAAACTTTGACACCAAGCATGTCTGGCAGACTGACTGTATCTGAGGGGAAAATAGTGCAAATTTGATTTTCTACTGAAGCACTGCTTTAAAATAGAAGTGAGAAGGTTTGATATCTACCTGTGCTGTCTGCTGGCTTGATATATAAGTCTGGAAAAAACACAGAGGATTCCAGTTCTTTGGAATAGGCCTCCTGTATCTCTTGAAAGCGAGGGAGCGCTGACTGGTCTGGAGTAGAGGAGTCCAGGAAGTCCACTGAAACAACTGAGTGAAACAAGGAAGCCTTATAAGCTTTACTGTGAATATATCATTATGCTTTATTTTAGGAAACCAATATAACGTACTGAAAAAACAGCATCAACAGTCTAAAAATTCAAGTAGGTTGGCTAGAAGTTGGTTAAAGGTAGTAGTTGAAGTACTCACTTATGTTGTTGGTGATGATGGTGAAAGGTTTCAGGTAGGTCTTCCGCATGTTCTGCACTAAGGTGCTGCTGTACTCTTCAAAATGATGCAGTAGAGAGGCGCTGCCCCCATCCGAGTGCTGAATCTGCTCCCAATGACCCTTATTCTCAGGGTCCAGTATAGCACTGCCCGCTCTAACAATGTCCTAGAATTATCAGAAAATACAGCAGTATTGACAACCCACTTTATAACCTTACTTCCCATTATTACAGGTATGTGAGGGTCTAGTTTTAGATTAGATTAGGTGATCCTTGTTCGTCCCACAACGGGGATATTTCACCTCTGTAATCTAACCCATCCATTCAGTGAAACACTGCATACACACTAGTGAAGACACACACTAGGGAGCAGTGAGCACACTTGCTTGGAGTGTTGGGCAGCCGAGAAGCAGTTGGGGGTTAGGTACCTCCCAGTCACAGTACACACTACAATTACCATCAAAGCCTAAAAAAATGATGTGAGGTAAAAAAAAAAAAAGACTTGGAGTTTAATTTCTAGAATAATATTTGCATTGCAATAATGGTCAGAAAAGGCACAATTAGATTTGTTCTTCAAATCATACAGCCTTTCACTTTGAGAAAGGTTTCAATACATCAGAAAATCTCAAATTTCATTCAGTTATTTTGTGAAGAGTCTGAAAAACATTTTTTGTTTGTTTATTTATTTATAAATTTTTTTTTTAAATACCCTGAAGATTTTATGGCCAAAAAATTGTGCAAACTTTATGGAATATTATTGTAATCACTTAATAACTGTAATCCTCATACTGTGTTGTCCTCTGTATTTGGACAATAAGCCCAAGAAGCCCATGGTCATTTAATCTGAATCCAGAACACCAGGTCTATGAACTTCAGTGCCTATGTTGAACTAAACCTCCTAAGTGTAAAATACATTCTTGCTTTCACACTAGTTGCATATTAGTGGTTGACTAAATAGCCGTGCATTTAAGGCTTAAGCTAAAGTGCTGCTGTGCTGCACCTGGTTGAAGGTGGAGTCGTGTGTGGCAGACAGGTCAAACCCCTGCTGCAGGCTCTCTCTCTGCAGGACGCTTCTCATCAGCTCATAGGCCGTCCTCACATCACTCCCATACAGGTGCTGTGTGTGTCCAGTGGCAGTGTGCAGCATAGCCACCAGACTTTTAGACCGCTCACCATCCAGTCTGGAGGAGTTAGCGTGGATATCCTCAACCTGAGTCAAGAGACACAGCAAACTGTGAGCTGTTGACTGACTCACTCTCCTCACTCTCATAACATAGTAGTTTTATAGTAGTTCCTGAATAACTCTTAGTAGTTAATTAATAATTTATAGTAGTTACTTACTAATTCCTAGCAGTTGGTGACTAATAAGTATAACATTCAAGGGGGTCAAGGGCAAGTGGTTGCATGGGTCTTTTTGCATCAGTTTAACTATTAACAGTTTTCAAATTTGAGCTCAGTTTATTCTAGTTCAACCAACTGGTTTTAGCACAACTCAGAACATATGAGAAGGATTTTGACAACATGTTGCTACATAAATATAAGAACACCTTGAACACAATATGAACTTGTTAAGTTACAAGCCAGACCGAATCGACAACTTCTGTTATCTGAGTATTGTTTACTTTAACCTAATAACATCTTTATAGTGCTTGCTGAATGCACCTGTGGAGAGGAGTATCAGAGGCTCTAAAGCAGAGTTCTCACACTTAAATAAACCTGGGGGCCACCTGCCAGGTGGTCTTCTCCAAGGGGGGGGCGGGGGCGGGTTGTTTAAAATGCAGCAATAAAGTAACCCTTTTTTCCCCAAGTATAAATTTTAGCAACATTCAATTTTTTCACCAAATGTTTTTGGCTAACATGAACTAAAATATGGCAAAAAAGCCCCCCCCCAAGTATTAATTTCAATTATTTAATATATATGATCATTTAAGCAATTTAAGTCAATGTTCTTTACCAATTCTTCCATCACTGCAGACCACAACTACTACAACTACTAATAATTATTATCGTTATGATTTATTATTTTTGTTCAATCAAATCAAAGGTTACATTTAACAGTTTATTCATCTGTGTTTTCAGGGGATCTGTTTGATAATGTATTTAATGTTCTATCATGTCATTCATGTTATATCATGAATTAATCCACAAAGGCAGATTTAACTAAATGGCTAAGCTAGTTAAATTACAACCATGCCTTCTTACTCTATTTTTGCTTGTAACAGTGTAAGCACCAGTCCAAGTTTATATAGCTTATGTTGGGCAACCAGCCACAGTGCTTTGTGGGTGAAGCAAATGAAAAATGGAAAAAAAATGTGTGCCAGATTTTAGGATAAATTGTAAATGTGTGACGAGTTGTATGAAGCTGTCTTGCGAGCCACATCCGTCCTGAGGGCTGGTAGTTTGAGATCCCTACTATAAAGACTATATAAGGAAAGAGAAAGTCACCTCCTTCCTGAGCTTGGCAAAGCTGTGAGAGGTGCAGTTGAAGAGCTCCGGAGGAAGCCAGCCATTTTCATCACTGCAGTGGCGAACAGCAGTGCCTACAGGGATCATACAGAGGAAAAGTGCAATAAGAGGATGGATAAAAAAATGTCCATCCTCATGAACAAAACCATTTATTTGATTACAGATGATGTTTAAAAACAGAAAGGGCCACTGGTTCATCTGAAGTGTACCATCAGATTTTGATTTGTGAAGAACATTTCATCTGAACTGTTATTTGGCTTTCCTTCATTTCAGCTGTAGGATTTAGTTGACATAAACACCGCTATTTTAGTTTTTTAATGAGGCTTGTGGTACCTTAGGTGTTAACTCACCACTAGATCCTTTGGGACAGTTCATCGCTGCTGGGCCACCAAACATAGTTTTAGGCCACCAGATGCCTGCATCAAAGGCCTTAGGGCAGCCCTCATAAACCACTAGGAGAGAGCATTAAATAAGAATAAGAGTTAGAGCAACAGTGGGAGAGAGAGACAGAGAGAGAGAGAGAGAGAGAGAGAGAGAGAGAGAGAGAGAGAGGCTAACAATAAGGAACTAATGTCGTTTAGTGTAACTAACAAGGCTTCCAAGTTATGGGCCCTTAATGATCTGACCTTATTAAAAAACAACACAGCCTTCAGTTAGTAATCCATTACACAACCAAATAGTATTATTGACATGAAAGTATTTCACATAAGTGGTATAAGTGTTCATAATGAAAGCACTACACCATTAGACTCATGCTGTGTGTGCTGCAATAAATTACAATCCAAAGCAGGTTTTTGGGTTCCAACACATTTTTCAATATACAATATACTAATATACAAAGGATGCATGATGATATTAAAATCAGATTAACATTGACAGATTATTATTAAAACAATTATCAGCATTTTATTGATGCTTAGAATTGACTAATATTCAAGCCAATGTTTGAAAATCAGAACATTAGGCTACAATGTCTGTATTTTGTTCATTTTACTGCATTTGGAACTCTCTACAAATAAATATTACATTTCCCTGTAATGCTAATCCAACTCTATTTATTTCCAGTTCCTACATTTTATAGGTGGTTATGTATTGGCATCAGCTTCGACTGATATATGCATTAAAAATATAAAATATTGGCATCCGCCCCGAATTCCCACATTGGCTGATCCCTGCAATATACCAATATGGCATTCATCTGTATAATAATATACTACAAAATATGAATAAAATGTAAAATCCTTTTTATCTGCTCATTCAGATGTTTATTTCACAAAGAGTATCTGAATGGTTATGAAGGCCACCCTGGTCATTTAGCTGCTTTGTTTTTGTAATTGACCTGTTACGCACCCACACAACCGTTGGCGGTCACCTCAGCGAAGGGATTATCACAGCGGTTACACTGGCGTCCCACTACTCCCATCTTACAGGGGCACTGGCCGGTCAGTGGGTCGCAGGTCCGATTCTGAGAGCCGAGATGGAAACACTCGCATGGATAACAGGTGTCACTGCCAGCTGGGCGATAGTAATTATCCTGAAAGGCCAAGAAACAGAAAAAATACAAACTAAAGCCACTTTCAACCGCATGTGCATAGTGAATATTGTTAAGACATCAGTTACTTTGTGAACTTTCCTTTTACATAAAAAGTCAGGTATTGAAACTTGAATTGACATAAAACATTTTCACATAAATAAAATATTTACTTTACTACACCTACTAGTCATGCACAGAAGAAAATTAAAGCCTGAAACTGAGAAGAAAATTCAAGACACACTTTTTTTGGCTATATATGGCAACTCACTGTTTGTACGCTGCCATTCAATCTGTTTGAATGTGCTCTACTACTGGCACAGGAGACCAAAGTGAATACCTATTTCTTATTTTCATTACAGTAAAAATTATTTATAAATTCTTTTGACTGAACCTTTGGTGCAGCACTAAACTTTACACAATAGTTGAGTTAATGTAGTATATTTTACTCATGTAGAAATGATGTACTCAGTTAAACTCAGTTTTGTCAGTTTTTGGACTGCTTAATGTTTAGTATTTAATATTAAAAGCTCTTATTTTACATTTTCACAGATTCTGAAATGTGTTATTTATTATTATGTAAACAAAATGTTGGCAATATAAATGTACCAGCTCTTTTTATGCCAGTAAAGAACCTTGCTTGAACCTTAACTGCCTGAAATGGATGATTACAATATACAAATATATATGTCAAGAACCTGGCACATCCATCCAATTCAAAGCAAGACAATCAGTCATTTGCAAGATTTCCAGAACTACATCAACTATAGATTAAATAAAAGCAGAGCAATACATTCATCCTTTCATAAAATACACAAAAGTATTCATTAAAACAAGAAGAGGACACCTGAGGTTTCACAGGCACCCTCTGTAGCTCATACCTTGCAGCTGCACACACCCGTGGTCTTGTTACAGTCCCTTTTGAAGCCTTTGTTGACGTCACAGTTGCATGGGCCACAGGTTGGGTAGCCCCACCATCCTCGAGCACACGGCTGGTCTCCTCTGAGCGTGTGTTTGTGTCAGAAAGAGAGGGGAAAAAGAGAAAGAGAAAAGAGAGAGGGAGTGAGTGAGAGAGGTAGAGAGAGAGAGAGAGATGGGGCATATTAACTGACTGCAAAAAGCAAAACAAACATCAAACGGCTGAAGAGTGAACACTCAGAGTGGAGGCGACTCAGTTTGAAGATGCTTCTCTTCTTTCGCCAAAAGGAAAAGCAGGAGTACTTAATGCTTTATTTTCATGCTCAAACCCCAAAGCCACCAGACAAAACAGCACACTTAGCTCATCTGAAACACATTTCACTTTGAAAGAGACATCAAAAGCCCCCAAAAATCAAAGGAATCGCACGTGTCAGAAGTACACTATATTGCCAAAAGGATTCACTCATCCATCCAAATAATTGAATTCAGGTGTTCTAATCACTTCTATGGCCACAGGTGTATAAAACCAAGCACCTAGGCCTGCAGACTGCTTCTACAAACATTAGTGAAAGAATGGGTCGCTCTCAGGAACTCAGTGAATTCTAGTGTGGTACCATGATAGGAAGCCACCTGTGTAACAAGTCCAGTCATGAAATTTCCTCGCTGCTAAATATTCCACAGCCAGCCGTCAGTGGTATTATAACAAAGTGGCGACGCATAGTGCACAGAGGTCGCCAGCTATCTACAGTCAATCGCTACAGACCTCCAGACTTCATGTGGCCTTCAGATTAGCTCAAAAACAGAGTAGAGAGCTTCATGGAATGGGTTTCCATGGCTGAGCAGCTGCATCCAAGCCTTACATCACGGAATGCAAAGCATCAAATGCAGTGGTGTAAAGCGCTGCCACTGGACTCTAGAGCAGTTCTCTGGAATGATGAAACATGCTTCTCTGTCTGGCAATCCGATGGATGAGTCTGGGTCTGGTGGTTGCCAGGAGAACGGTACTTGTCTGACAGCATTGTGTCAAGTGTAAAGTTTGGTGGAGAGGGGATTATGGTGTGGGGTTGTTTTTCAGGAGTTCTGCTTGGCCCCTTAGTTACAGTGAAAGGAAGAGATTTTGGACAATTTCATGCTCCCAACTTTGTGGGAACAGTTTGGGGATGGCCCTTTCCTGTTCCAACATGACTGCGCACCAGAGTCCTGACCTCAACGTGATAGAACACCTTTGGGATAAATTAGAGCTGAGACTGTGAGCCAGGCCTTCTCGTGCTACGTCAGTGTCTGACCTCACAAATTCACTTCTGGAAGAACAGTAAAAAATTCCCATAACCACACTCCTAAACCTTGTAGAAAGCCTTCCAAGAAGAGTTGAAGCTGTTCTAGCTGCAAAGGGTGCACCGACATCATGTTAAACCCTATGGATTAAGAATGGGATGTCACTCAAGTTCATATGTGTGTGAAGGCAGACGAGCAAATACTTCTGGAAATATAGTGTAAAAGCAGAGGTGTAGTCTACATGATGCTACATACCTGCTTGGTTACCAATAGGAGTTCTCATACTTAAAAATTCATGAAATAAAAATAAGAAAATAAAAATTTACTTCAAAACCCTATTCTGGAATCAAATCTCTACTATGCTGCACTCATTTCCATTGGTATACTACATGAATTTTCATAATTATGCTGCACTAATTTCCATAAATAAACCATTCCAAATTTCCATGTCATACTATACTCATTTCCATAGTTACACTACACTAAATTCCACACACTACACCCATTTTCACTGGTAAACTACATCCATTTGCATAGTTATGTTACATCCATTTTGATAGATAAACTATACCCATTTCTACAGTTATTCTACTCCTATTTTCATAGTTATAATCTCATTTTTAAATCTATTAGTAATGAGTTTATATAACAAGAAAAAACAAACACTGTTAATGCTTACAGAAAGCTTTTACGGAAGAGATCAAAAGGCAAAATAATTCATTTGAAATATCGAGGAAAAAAAGAAGAAAGAAGTCATTAATGAGAAGATAACACTTCACAGTGTTTCACTCACTTCTAGAACTGAAACACATGCGAATGTGGCTCAAATTTCATTTGAAAAAATCTTTGTGTTCACACAGCATTAAAATATCAGATCTGTGTCACATTTAACCACATAAACCCTCCCACTTCAACATAGTGTGGAGAAGGCCAGAGAAAATGTACCTGTGCTCGCAGTACTGCCCGTAGTAATTGTGTCCACACTCACAGGTGTAGCCGTGTTTGGTGGCCGGTTTGCGAACGCAGCTGGATGTGTGTTCACACGGGTTCAACAGACATGCGTCCACACAATCTCGCCCAAAGTAACCTAACACACAGCAGGGAGACAGCGTCCATACAGATATTTTACACATGAATACACACAGATACCCTCACACACCTACACGCCAGCCTTTCACCAGGAGTGTAATTTGATATATTGGCAGGAAACTCAGATTTTCTTCTTTGAATCAGTCTTTCATTTTTGCCAACTTCTTTTTAGTGTTTAGTGCCAATTATGATTGCAGGTCTGAGCTTTGTTCTACAAAAGCTCCATAAATGCAGCAGAGCGGAGACTCACGCACACCTTTCTCCAAACTTTGTGTCTAAAGGTGTGTTTCTCAACCTAATCAAATCTATTAATGAAAAAAAATTATATCACAGTATAATTCAAATTTCTGACAACCAAAAGAAGACTGCCTCAACAACAAAGTGGACTACTTCAGATGCAACACATTAGACATTGGGAGATGTCTGAGGCTCTACTCAGTTTTCATTTCCATTGAAACACCCCTGGCTCTAAACAAGCTAGTATTAGCACCAGCATTAACTGCACTCATTTGTGGCATACCAGTATAACTGTGGGGAAGAATTTCAACCAGTATACTGATTCATTTGGAATGCCAGCTCACTACTATTGGCTTCTCTTAAAAATGTGTTATGAGGTAATGAGTATTAATTGCTAACTTTAGTAAGAAACCATGTGATACAGATCCTTCAAATAGAGACTACACAGAAAAATGCTGCTCTATTCATTTAACATACAGTGAGATTCAGATCTCAAGTGAGACTTACCTGGCTCACACATGCAGGAGTGTGAGGCCCAGTTGTCTCTGCAGTGGCTGTGCGTGGGACACATGCTGGACATACACGCATCAGGTATGTCACAACCATCCTTTACACGCAGCCTCAAAGCCTGCCGTATGTTGATGTTCACTGTGTTGGTGGAGGTCTCTCCCATCCGCACACCCTGCACAATGACAGTCCGTTAATGTGTGAGGTAATGAGCATATATGTTTGATAGGGTGACATCACTAGACGTAGCTAGCAGGTTTTGACTGGTGAGGCCAAAAATAAAAAAGTAAAATTGACCAGCATTCACCTGCATGCAGCCATTAAAGCCATTGAGCACAGAGCCATCCTTCTTCAGCAGGCCGCCTATCCAAAGCCCCCTCACTTTCAGACCTGGCAGCTCATTCCCGATCTCCACTGTCCTCTACACACAGCACACAGGTCACCTAATACCACCCACACTCAAATATCTCAAATACATTGTTAAATGCAGATAGAAGAGAGAAGAAATGAAATCGGAACTGCCTCTTTGGCAATTTTAAGGTTTTTACATTGTTTAAAAGGTTTTTTTTTTTTCAATTTTCAAGTTTTAGTATTACTCACATTCCTAGAACCAATTACAATGACTCATATACCATATTTACTGAATACCTGGAGGAAGTCAGGAGTAGGGCTGAATGATTTGGGGAAAATATCGTGATTTTTGGACTAATATTGTGATTTTGATTTAAATTGTGAGTATTTTCTATAAATAAGGTTCAGGCCTGTTTTCTTAAGCCAAGAACACCAGCTTGTCCATTTTATCTGCCTACAGGCTTCAGTGCAATATGTAGTGCATCAGACTGTGAGTTGCACTGTCATGTGCCCACATCCCATGGGTGTTTGAGTGCTTCTGATTGGTCTAACACATCCGCAGACAGTTCACAGAAAATTCTGCATGTAAAACTTGCAGGCTATAATTAAAACTACAACTCTTGCTATTTTAAAAGTTTTTGATATTGCAATTTTAATATAAAACAATCAATCTTTCAGCTCTAGTCTGAAAATAAAAAGGTGTCCACAGGAGGATGTTGTGGACCATACCTCATGGCGAGTACATACCTGGAACATGCCATAGTCCAGAGACACAAGGGCCATGTACTTGATGTCTTTCCCATCTTTCCCACTCTTGAGCTCTACCAGGATGTGATGCCACTCCCCGTCATTTACCCGCACCTGCAGGAACTCCAGCAGAGCCACCCGGCGAGACCCCAGAAACACCTGGAAGCGTAGTTGCCTGTTACTGACCTGAGAGAAAGAGAGAAAAAGTCTGAGACTGCTATAGAAACCAAGTGATAAATGATAAAATACAATCAGCAGCTAAGACACTTTCTTTTAACCCCTTAAATGCAAAGAACTTGCTGACTGGTCTAGACTTCAGTCCTCTAGTTCCATAACACCTTGCACTGTGGTTTCAGGGCAGTAACAGAGTAAGACAAAGTAGTTACTGGATAATAAGGCTTCATACCAGGGGTCTAATACCTGTCTTCCTCTTTTTAAGACCAATAACTGAACAATATATCTGCTGTTCGATGGAGTATATTTCTACTTACTCAGCGTAAGAGCCTGTTCTACACATCCTTCCTTTAATAATGGGGGCAAGTTATAGCTCTGCAAGCCACAGAAGCTCTGCTAAGAAGTGAACTGCTAAAGCCCAAGGATTCTCCTTAATTTCAGTCAGTTCTTGTCTTCAGCAGTTTCTGAATTGGTCAGCAGTAGTTGAAAACACACTTACTATCAGGCTGAATTTGGACAGCTCCCCAGCAACAGCGTGAAGCAGAGTGCCAGTGCTTTTACGGGTGCGAAACATCAGGCTGATGTACCAAGGGATCGCTATGGTGACATCAGGGTCACTCCATGAAACCATGGCATGACCATCAAAGTGCAGAGGGGAGGGCATTACTGCAGAGAGAAAAACATTTCAACAGCAGACCAGAAAATATCTCCAAAATGCAACATCCAGCTCTGACATAGTAATATACTGGTACTATTATTTGAGCTTAATTAACCATGCATGCACAAGAAAAGAAGGATTTTGATGTTGCAACATGTTTTCTGAACCAAGGCAGGATTAATCCCGACTGTGAGTTGCCAATTGTTTTCCAGTCAACCAGGACCCTGCTTCTCAATCAGAATCCACCAGCATTCTTACTCACTGCTTGAGGCAAGATATTTTACCTCAGCATGTCAGGACCAGACAGAATGGAGCAACAGGAGAAAGTCTGAGCTGATGCACTTTCTCTCACAAAACATGACACTGCGATTAGGCCACATGTTTAACATTAGAGACATTAGAGAGTCCAGTGACAGTGTGTCCAAGTCAATAAATACATGATATATATCATATTATCCTACAATACCTCCTTTATATGAGCACATTTTCAGTGTACCGAAACAAAAAATGATCAGGTAGT
The DNA here is from genome assembly GCF_015220715.1 of Pygocentrus nattereri. Taxonomy (NCBI): domain Eukaryota; kingdom Metazoa; phylum Chordata; class Actinopteri; order Characiformes; family Serrasalmidae; genus Pygocentrus; species Pygocentrus nattereri. Next base: position 11,134,439 of record NC_051218.1, read on the forward strand.
GCGACCGTCCAGCCATATACTCAGGCTAAGTTTTAATCTGCTATTATTACAATATTAACCACTAAAAAGTGAAATTTAGACCTATAAATAATAACAGTAATCAAATAGTTTCTGGTTCTTTTTTAGAGCTCTTTTAGCACCTTAATTTTTAAGCATGCTCTCCTGAAAACAGTGGCTCTGTCTCTCTGCAAACCTCTTTAATGCATGACAAATAACACAGATACAGCCTCAGTAAACACAATCCCACCGCAAGACTCTGCACTATAGCTGACAGAGCGCTAAAGGAGTGAAATTTCATTGCACATGATCTGCAATGATTTTAATCTGCCATTCTAAGGTGTTAGTGGGACCACAGTCGTTAAATGTGAATGACATGTCAATGTATAATCCCAGTTTTAGAATGGAGAGTAACCTCTAGTCCTGGTCAAGTGCAATGAGACAACAGACCACACCAAGCAGTGGACTTCAGGGAATTAGGTCAAACTAAGCTCTCTGAAAATGTTAAGCCAATTTTGATCCAATTTCCTCCCCTTGACTGAACTGTACATTTTATCACATTTAGCAGTTGCCACGCTGCCCGTGCCTGCCCTCACGCCCGGTATGATGCAAACTGAGGTCACACAGGTTCAGTCAAAAGCCACCAAAGAATGACCTGGCTTAACACCAAAGGGCTCTCAAAACCTAACCCAAAGGTGGGACCTTCAAGGTCATGCAGGACAGTCAAACCACCTGAGAGTAAAATTAAATCATGTAAGGAAAGTCAGAATAACTTTCCTCAGCAATGGAAAAAACAATATAATCTTCTCAGTTGTGTATGAAAGCAGATTGTGTTTCTAAGCTGCTTTACATGAAAACCGCTATAGGTGTCTAAATCAGAAGAATGATCAAAGGTGGGGTCAGCGATTTTAAGTCAGAAATTTTTTTTTTTTAATTCTCTTCACATTCTGGCAACCGTGAATAAAATGTGATCAGAAGAAAAAATGCCATCTCTCTGCACTCTTAAAAGGAAGGTGTCTAAATAATTCCTGGCCTGGACGTATTTCTAGGAGAAACTTTTAACTGCTGTAGAAACTTTACTTGATGTGGAAATTCTTTCAACTGTCTAATTTACATTAAAAAGTTCTTTAGGGAACCAAAAAATGCTGATTTAAGCTGGTTTTATGCTGGTCTGGTGCTGGTTTAGCTGGTCACCTTTCATGGTCATGCTGGTTGACCAGCATACCAGCATCAAAAACACAACATATGCTGCTTTTGGCATAACAGCTTCCCATTGCTGCTGAACAGCATATCAGCATTCAAAACACAATATATACTGTTTTTGCTGGTCTATGCTTTTTTCTCAAGCAGGATGTGGTATTGCTTTTTTGGCCTCTTATTAAAGATGCTCTTTAGCCCCTTTATTTTTAAGAGATCAGGTTAAAACATGGGATGTGAACCACCAACATTCAATCAGAAAAAAGAGTTATTCTACCTGTGCCTAAGTACATACTGGGAAACTTTATCCAGACTTTGCGTTATACCTAACGAGCTACAAGCTACTGAGGTGTGACAAGACCCACTGTGACAGGACATAATGGCAACTGCCAGTTTTGCCTACAATTGCTTGTACTGCCAAACAAACCAAAGCAAGATTGATGAACAAAAACTGAAAAGAAAACAATACGATGAATGTAGAGCAAAGACAATGTAAAGAAAAAAACATAGTTTACTTTGAATGTAAGTCAATGTATTCAGATTTTAAGTCAAGTCAAAGTAAAGACAAGTAATTTTGCACCATTTCTTTTGGTCCAATAATCATGAAATTTACAGACAATATAAAGGACTGAAGGAATGTTCAAATTATGTCGAAAAAACATCACAAAATAGAATTACAAAGTTTTGTTCCGACAGCAGCGACGTGCTGGTTTTGCTGGTGAACAGCTATGTAGGCTGTTTTTTCTAGCAGGGTGATGAAAGGAGCTTTAATTGTTGTAATTGTTGACTGTTGTGTTTCAAAATCACACTGTTTGGAGTCAGCATGATGTAGCACAGCAAACATAATGCAATAAATGCTGCAGTATATCCCAAATAATGTAATAAGTGATGTAGCATAGCCCAAATAATTGTCAATGGGTATGGCTTTAACTGTGTTTCTGTGTATACATGTAAGTTTTGAATGTGAAACAAAGATTCTCCTACCATGTTCACAATTCTTTCCCCCGTAGCCTAGCGGGCAGTTACAGGCATGTGTGTTCCACTTGTTCACACACACTCCTCCGTTGTGACATGCACTCCTGCTGCAAAAATTGCTCTTAGCTGGACAACCTGGAAGAGCACAGATAAGCTCTCTTTAAAGGATGACTCATGACAAGTTCACAAATGCTGAAATCAAGAAAGGAATGTTCCGCATTCTGCAGAGAAGGATGTGACTTAGACTTCAAGAGCAATATACAGCATCTAACCTGCAGCAGTGCCATTGTTGGCGATGAAGCTGGCCATGTCAATGGGCTTGCTATCAATGATAAGGTTCCTCATGCAGCCCAAAAAGTCACGGTTCCGTATTGGGAAATCCTCAGGTAGGTCTGGAACTCCACCCAGAAGGAGAGGCCCTGTGAGGTCCAGAGACCTGAAGACACACATGCATTTCCCTCAGGGCACAAAATTACCTTACACACATGCACTTCCCAAATTACCTTATCTATGGCCCAGTTACAGCAATATTGATGTGTATTTATGAGATTTACAGACATCCTCACAATTGTGTAAGGAAAGTATTTAGGTGTGCTATTCAGTTTCCATCATGTGTCAGACAGAAAGGCTCTTTCGTTCGCAGTATTATCCTATACCAAAAAATTTACCTTCAGGCCTCAATCGGAAAGTAAGTTTAAAAGGCCATATTTGAAACAACCCATTAAAACTAAATATCACATGAACTAAAGGCTTTCAGATTTGGATTAAGCACTATTAAATGTACCATACAGCGAAATGCTCTAGTGATATAGCCCAGCCAAATACTATAACACAGCTCAAATTGACTTAATCTCAATTAGATGTAGAATATGATGGAAATTTCAAATCATCATTGGATAACTAAAATTATGCTGTGGAACATGCTCTGCGCTTTTTGCTCCTAGTTGAACTGTTAATCACAACTCTCAGTGTAGTTATTAGATTAATAACCCAAATCAGCCTGAGTGCTGAGAGACTATATGTTCATCTGCTAAGAAGAGGCTGAAAATTAGGAGTGTAGAAACAGAAAAGGCACGAAACTGGACAGTGCTACACTGAGCCATAGTTCTGGACTTGGTATGGACTTTATTTCTAGCCAGATACTGTATATTAGCAGAAGTTCATAGTACTAATGCACCAATTCCATATAACCTTATTAACTAGACATTGTTCAGACATGACCAGTTTGCATTCAATACTTTTAGTCATGGTTATTGTACAATTGCAACACAGAAAACTGTAAGCCCTCTAGGACAATATAATTTGAAGAGCTAAAAATGTGTACAGGCCTAAACAGAATTTTGGTGTATGATCATCTCCACTACTGTACGTCAGCCTCTGATGTATCTATATATTTGTGTATTTGCTATGATTAAATATGCATGTCTTAACAAAGCGCTGGTATGGGATTTGGTACTGGCAGAGGAACAAATAAATTGGAGCATTTTATCACATTAGTTTAAACTGTGGTCCCCGGTTTCCTCCCACAGTCCAAAAACATGCAGTTAGGCCCTCCAACAGAAAAAAAAACTATTAAAAAACAATTAAGTTTCAAACTTTAGATACATTATATTGCCAAAAGTATTAAGTCACGCGTCCAAATCATTGAATTCAAGTGTTCCGATCACGTCCATGGAGACAGGTGTATAAAACCACCTAGGCATGCAGACTGCTTTTACAAACATTTGTGAAAGAATGGGTCACTCTCAGGAGCTCAGTGAATTCCAGCAAGGTACCATGATAGAATGTCACGTGCGCAACATGTCTAGTCATAAAATTTCCTCGCTACTAAATAAAGGAAATGGAAGCGTTTGGGAATGATAGCAACTCAGCCAGTGAAGCAGTGGAGACATGTTCTCTGGAGTGGCAAATCACACTTCTCCCTCTGGCAATCCAATGGACGAGTCTGGGTTTGGCAGGTGCCAGAAGAACAATACTTGTCTGACTGCATTGCACCGAGTGTAAAGTTTGGTGGAGGGGGAATTATGGTATGGGGTTTTCATGGGGATTTCATGCTTGCAACTTTGTGGGAGCAGGCCCCTTCCTGTTCCAACATGACTGCACGCCCATGCACAAAGCAAGGTCCCTAAAGACATGGATGAGCGAGTTTGGTGTGGAAGAACTTGACTGGCCTGCACAGACTCCTGACCTCAACCCGGTAGAACACCTTTGGGATGAATTAGAATGGAGACTGTGAGCCAGGCCTTCTCATCCAACATTAGTGTCTGACCTAACAAACACGCTTCTGGAAGAATGGTCAAAAATTCCATAAACACACTCCTAAACTTTGTGGAAAGTCTTCACAGGAGAGTTGAAGCTGTTATAGCTGCAAAGATTGGGCCAACATCATATTAAACCCTATGAATTAAGAATGGGATGTCACTTAAGTTCATATGTGTGTGCAGGCAGACAAGCGAATACTTTTGGCAAAATAGTGTATTTACAAGGATAAATTATATATTATATAAATTATGTCATGATCTATTTAACCAAAGAACTAAGATAATAATGAGCCAAATCCAAATATATACAAAAAATATATATATATATATATTTTATATAATTATATATTTATAGGATACTTTTATTTGGAGGTGGCTATCCCAAACCATAACCCCTAAAGTTCCACATGTGAAAATAATACCAATATTTTGTGTTTTAAAGATACTTTTATTACTTTTCAAATTAAGTTACATTTATTTATCATTTGTTTAATTTTTAATTAGAAAACATTACTTACAATGCTGTCCTGCAGAAGAGTTTTAGTCCATAGGCAGAGCCTTATTTTAGCCACACCTCTGCATTTTAGAGCAGAAAGTAAGACTAAATCCCTGTCCCTCATGGCGAAAATGGTGAGCAGTTAAATCCCAGTAATGTGTCCCAAAGACTGAAAATCAGTGTATGACCTAAAGCATTGTCACTATCAAAACACATATTTTTGCAATTAAGTAAATGTTTTTGAGTTTTAATGAAGAATATTATGATCTTATGCGTGTAAAACTGTATTTGCTAGTCATGTACTGGTTAGCGTTTTTAGTTATGCTTAAAATCAGCAAAAATTGTCAGTAGCAAAACATTTGGCAAAGTTTCGGTAATGTTATACTTATTTTCATAATGACAGAACAGAATGTTCAATCATTTGCTTAAAAAAACTAATATAGTTACGGTACAGGGTTATTCAAAGCAAAATGATTTTAGTCTAAAGTCCAGGTCAATTAAAAGTCCCAAATGTGTTTTGAACTCTGATTTTGAACTAATTCAGTAGAATGATCTGCAAACTACTTGCAGCTTCATAAATTTCACTGAAGTGCAGGTCTTTGGATTGGCAGACAATCACAGCACAAGGACTTCCATTTACTGTGCTATAAGTTTTTACCCAGTCATGTCTGATCTGATGAGATCTCAGTCAAACTGAGAAACCATTAAAGAACAATGATGAACCTCAGCCTAGATCAGCTCAGAGTGTGTTTGCACAGTGAAGTCCATAAGACAGGATTGGCATAAGAGTAAACGCAGATCCGGAGAGATTAGTGGAGAGAGAGGGCCGTGAGTGAAAGGAGAACAAGGGAATGCGCTGTAATCTCCTGTAATGATGAGCTATTCAACACCAGTCTGCAGTTAGCGTGCCTAAGCCAGCTCTTATGTCTGCCCTCCTGTACAGTGTCTTGTTCAGGCCAAATATCAGACCTCAGGGCCTGAGAGAGACAAAATGTGCTTGAGTGTGTACAAGATTGGTGTGTCTAAATTCAAGCAATATAGACCCATATAGACCACTTGACTTGACTTGACATTTGGCAGACAAAGACAGCGAAAAGTACTTATTATCTTTTGTCCTCACAGCATATGTTAGAATCCATGTCTCATTGAGTTGACTTCTCAGTGAAAGGGTACACAGAGTTAAAGCAGCGGTTTAGTGAGTAATTATTTTAAATGCAGTCCATCAGCTAAGACATATTTGTTGTCTGAAATTTCTTATGTGGTTTCTGACACTGTATGACATACTGTTATTTCTACAAATGGCCAAAAAACTTTAGACAAAATTCATGCTTCAAGATGGTTGCCTGCAGATATGGGGTCTTGAGGCACTGACTCAACTTGGACTCTCTCTTAACTGATAGGCAACTCGACACAGTCTCAAGACTTAAGAAACGTGAAATTTCATCCTGGGAAGGAAAAACACCAACAAAAATGATTTAATTAGGAAAATAAATAAAACCTTTCATTTCCAGCCTTCAATGTGTGACTGCAATGTCTTTCTCCCAGAGCATGCAGGGGTGTTAGGTTCAATATCCAAATATCAAGCTTTCCATTAATGTTAAACTTTCAGTCTAATGGACAAAACAAGGCGCTACATGCAGTAAATGCGATGTTTAAAGGAAGGAAAACAGTTGGCTAGTATGTAGTTGGTTATTGAGTATTCTGGCTAGCACAATAGCTAATCTAGCAGAAGTTGTTAGCTAATAGCTAATTTTAGTAAATTCCAGATTACATTCCTTTAAAACTTACTAAAACTTCAGATGGATTAGCTACTATGCTAGTTAGCTAGTGCACCAGTTATACAAACTACAGGCTTATCAACCATTTCAAGTTTTTTTACGTCTTTTACTTAAATGCCTTTGTTACTGCATGTAGTGATTCAGTTCTGTCCTACAGGCTGAAGGTTTCTTCTGTAATGAAATGGTTGTTAGTTAAAGCCACGTGGAACCTGACAGATTTTAATGGAGGTCACTTTTGTAAAATGCAATTCCTGCAACTAATAACGAGACGAACTTCAAAAGACTTGAGACTCGACTCGCATGTCAGAGCATGAAGATTTGATTTGGACATGAAGCTACTTGTGAATATCTCTGGTTGCTAGTACTGTTTTAGCTGTGAAACATTACTGTGTGGATGTTTTAGATAACAGTACAGTATACAGTGGGAGTATGTAAGAACTGGATGTGGTGTGCTTCAGGTGTATGATGATTTAGTTATGCAGTTTGTATAGTGCTAATTGGTAGAGTGTTATTAGCTTCAATAGCACTGCAGGTCTAGTGTAAAAGTGAAGAAGAAAACACGTTCAATCAGGCTGATCGGCTAAATTTACAGTAAGGAGTTTGTTTACGGTTGTTTTTTTCACTTAGATATTGCTTTTATTAAATACTATTTACATCAGTGAGGAAGACAAAAGCAAAGAGAGACCATCTGCCTCACACTCACTTCTTCTTGCCTGTTTGGGTGCCCTGAGCTGCACAGGTGTAGTTTCCAATCTGACCACCAAAGCGAACAGCCATGGCAACATCACAGTCATCCACAGCAACCACGGCAACCTTCTCCTCTGATGGACCATGAGGCAGGCCAAGACGTCCGATGTTGGGCTAGAGTACAAAAAATGGAAATGATGAGAGGTTTTTTGTGTGTGGTGCTTAAAGAGATTCAGCCACTGCAACTCAATCATTTTTCAATGTATGTTACGTGAATGAAGATTTCAGTGCTTTTCAAACCCAGACTTTTCACAGCTGGGGATCATTTCACTGACTTCAGAATCTTTTCAAAACGATCTAAATCCTCACACGAAAATCCCAGAGATGTCTCCAGGCGTAACAGCTCTGGCTGTGGGGGTTTTGTTTGGGTGGAGATAACAGGCCATGTTTGTTTCTAATCATTCAGACACAGCGTGAGGTGTCTGTTTACCACTCTATAGAGCTGTGGCCTTGGCAGCTCGCCGTCTAATTGGATTAAGCCAGTGAAACAGTGGTGAAGAGCAGATACCACAAAGAGAGAGAGAGAGAGCGTCACTCAGTGTCAGAACTCTCTGGAGACCTTAGTGGTTTCCACAACGCAGCAAAAGTCTGCATTATCGTTTGGCAACACCCTTCCTCCACCCCAGAGCTGTGGAGCTGTGCTCTTTCAATCTTTGTTTCAGCAGTTGTCCTGTTCAGTCTATTTTGCATACCCTTTGTGTGAACTTTATAAGTTAGAATGTGTACAGACTATTAGCCACATAGTTGAAAGTGAGCTGGAGTGGGGAGTTATATGCACGAAAAAATATGCACTGAAGATCACACAACATCTCTTCATCATCTACATTCTGGACCACAGTGTTTGTGATAAATAAGCTAAAATAGCACCTTTTATTAATTAATTTTTGGCCTGCAGCATAAGAATTAGTGTGACCCCTGTAGCCTTGTAAAGTTTCTGGACACTCAATCAGTACCTTGATACTTTTTTACTAAATTAAGTAGGTAGTTATACTAAGGATACAGATTCTGGTAAATAGATGTCAGTTCAGCTTCTCAGTTATTGCACTGAGGTGCTGCCTATTGCCTAAACATGACACCAGCAGTGCACCTCTCCCAAACAACTGTCCCAACATTGAGGGTAATTTGAACACACCAAACCCATTCTTTGTATATAAATGGTTTGACTTTATAAAACATGTCATTTAAATTTCACAAGAAATACTAGCACATGAAAATGCTTGGATTCACAGACATTTTGTACCCAGGAACTGAATTCTTTTTTCCTGGACAATCAAACTAACCAACCTGGACAATCCAGGGAAATCCTGGACAGGTGTCACCTATTACCAGAATAGATATGAACAGATGTACAGAGAAAAACGTGAAAAAAAAGATCGAAAACACATTTTATTTTTTATTTGAGTAGGTGAAAAGGGAAGCACTGCTTAATTACCAGTTTGGACCAGAACTTGGACTGAGAGGCTTCTACTTTAAGCTAGAAGGCCAGAACCCCTCCTTGATGTGCAAACTTGACTGGGAAACAGCACTGAAGAACAGGGAGGAGACTGGGGAGGTGCGGTGTGAAAACATCACAGGAAGCAGAAGGTAGACATGGAAATTTGTAGCATGTTTGATTGTAAGGAGGAGCTTTAGACATGCCCCCCCCACAAGCTTCAATGATTTCCTTCATTCTAAACTGCTGTAGCTAAAATCAAGTTTTAGCACAGGTAGCCATCAACTTTAGGTAAATAATCTGGATTTTAATGATGAATCATCAACATTCAGAACTTCTGAGAACGATGTTACAGATAAAACCACAACAGGCAGTCACTGACTGTTTTCCTCTAAATGACTTGATGTCTATATTCTTGGGTGGATTCAGTCAGATTTGTCCATAATTGCACAGTCTGAGCAGGACAGACATGTGTCACGTGGTGGATTATGGAAAGAACTTCCAAAAATGGGTGCAGAGTTGTGTTGTTGCCTTTGTTGCATGTTCACATCACACTTCTCAAGCTGACTGTACACAAAAAGCTACACTCGACATATTTATATCTGTATTGAGCTAAACTCTTTTAGACACTTATTACTTTACTGTTATGACAGAAGTGTAGAACAAAGTAAAGGATTGCAGTGAAAGTAGACCACAGGACAAGCTGACACTGGAATCTGCAACCACTCCGTCATTAAAGGGAGACGAAAACACATTAAAGTAATCATTCTCCAATCTCTAACTGCTCACTCACGCTATACAGTAATGTGATGAAATGAAAACAGGACAAGTCATTTAGATCCTGTGCAACACCACAAAAGTACACAGTTTTCTTGATTGTAAACATGTTTTTACATACACAGTTCAAATGTTTGGTCATATAAATAAGTGTTGCTATTTTATTCAATAGTAACTTATACAGTGCAGACTAAAGTATTATGTGTTACCTTGTACTAAAAGGTAGGTGTTTTAAGTGTTTTTATTCAAGTAAAAGTTAATTTTTTTATTACAACTTTACTCTCAATGTTTTGCAGTATTCTTGGTTATTATTAATTCATCTATTGCAATTTTCTATCATTTATATTATATAACTTCTTACAAATTATTTCAAACCTAAGAAGCTTCAGAGCTGAAGCTAGCATTGAATTAGAATCATGGTATTCAGGTATCTGCAACAAAACAGCTTCAAAACAATGATTATATCCTTTGAAACAGTGCTTCCAGGCTTTGAAATGGTAGTATGATTTCACTGTTCTGCATCTCCTCATTATGACACAACAGGCCAGGGGCCTCCTTCTACCTACACCCACCAACATGCTTTTCAATCTGGCATTGTAGTGCTCCTGAACAGGCTTGGAACAGGACAATGGCAAGTGCTCAACTCAGCAATGCAACCCAGTAGATATTCCAAACGACTGGTTCGTTGATTTGATTCAGGGAGAGAGAGAGAGGGACCTTTACATCCTTCCCTCCTAGTGAGAACATGGCCAGCTGTATTCTTGAGGACCCTCAGCTAGAGACAGACATGGAGCAGCTGGGGCATGAGTCTACAAAGGGCCTAGACCTGCAGTGAAATAAGTGATTTCCTCTGAGCCTCTGAGAGGTCCAAGTGGGGCTCTTTAAAACAGCCATTATTTTTCTGTGATATAAACCATCCCCAGTTGACTGAATGCTGTACAGCTGACTCCTGTTTTCTGTCTGCCACCTTCTACTGATGCTGTTCAGCTTATTATAGAGGGAAGAGGGTCTCTGTTGGCCAGTGATGTAAGTGAAATACAATCATCAAGGTATTCTAAGTGCTTCTGTTGACATGAAACCAAATCAGATATTACCCATAATGAGAATGTGCAGGTTTAGCTGTCAGACCACAAGAATGTTGCTGAAATGTTAAATACCCACCACAAGCGAGGAGCAACAATTTTCACAATGGCAGCTTAGGCAGTGAAGCAGGCATCATAACACAGGTGGTAGGAGGTCTATTTACATTCTTTATTGACAGACCCCAGCTCCTTCTTGAGCTTCTGTTGTGACATATAGTGCCAGATGTAGGCTACGTGCATGACAAGTGCAAAATGTGACCTGTGTGGCTGAAATGTGCGCTGCACTAATAACGCATACCAAACATATGAACCCCCACTAACTGTGTACTGCTTATAGATTAAAGAGTTTAAAAGATTCAGTGTAAGGGTGAAAACTGTCAACCAAATGGCCAACTAAGGAAGATCACATAGATTTGTTAAATGTCATGATGTAACTTAATAAACACTGATAAACCAAAGCAGGTATTAGATGATAACAACAAATAATACTGGGCTGCAATGAGAGACTGGAAATGATTAAACAAATAAATTCACATGTTAAATCACTAATAAATGATTTTTTATTGTAATGTTGTAGTTTTTTTCTGAGAAATGAACACTGATTGCTGCTTTCAGAACAAAACTTGGTATACCCATTTTTGTTGTTTTTCAGTTTTTGATATAATTTAAATGCCTGTTGCCCTTTATATTATGTGCAAATTTCATGGGGAATGAAACAAAATAAATGGCCCAAAATTACTTCATTATTATAATTAAGTCTGGTTTCAGTCACTTACATTAAAAGTAAGGTGCATTTTTTCCTTCTTTGTAAAGTTACCATTTTAAAGTTACAAGGTTTTGTTTTAAGCACAACTTATTTCAAAATGGAAGCCCATTTCCATGGGAACTTCCAAGCAAATGTTTGGACACCAATTCATACACACACATGGAGATCTGGAATTTACCATGCAACACACCTGACTCTGAATTTCAGTTACATTCTGAAGGACAGAGGAAGTCATAAAACTAACAAGGCTTATATTGAGTTGAATTAGTAGTGAGTTGAATTAAGCTGACAAAATAACGTCTCTTGGTAATAAAGAGTGTGAGAAAGATTACAGAAACGCTGAAAATTCCACAATCGGGGTGAAAAATGTACTAAAGTCATTAAAAGATACAGGAAACGTTGAGGACACTGGCTGAGCATCAGTTTTCGAACACATGCACTCCATACCTCAAAGACTTCAGGTAGCCATTCACAAGAGGAGACATACCTGACAAAACACTGACCTAAATAAAATACTAAAGAGTGACCTAAATAAAGAAAAGAGACACTAATGTTTCAGTACTTTTACTTGCCTTACTTAAGTTTTTAATTCATTTTGAGTCTCAATTCGTAAACATGCTGTTATGTGGTTCTAACTTTTCAGCTGGATATGAATTAATAAATGACAAATTTATGTACCAAATCTCATACAAAATAATAAATAAAACAAGATGTAAATCGTATTTAGAGACTGTCCCAAGACTATTTTTTGGCAACAAGGTTTTCATAAGATCATAAACTGTAAGTTCTTTGTCTTTTTACAGTTGCCTTGTGAAGTTGTAATTGTTCTACATTCAGCCTTTTCTTATAAATGCACACTGCAAGCTTTTGAAGCTCTTGAATGTGTCCTAATGTGCTACCATTTGTCCTTTGATATGTTTGCTTCTGACCAAAAACAGCAGAAAGCATGATGAGGGGGTGAGCAGCCCGCACTCACTGGTCCAAAGGAAAGCCATGAATGGGAGCATTCCTGCAGTCTGACGCATGCAGCATGGAAGACGTCCAACTAATCAAGGTCCACACACGCTGTACTGTTAACAACTGTCACTGCAATCTGAAAAGAGTGAGATTCTGTGTGTGTGTGTGTGTGTGTGTGTGTGTGTGGGTGTGTGTGTGTTTGACCTAGGTGAACACATGCGCAGTGTTAAACAAAATCAAACTATATGAAGAGACTCACTGTTTGAACAAGCATGAGACTGGAAACAGATGACACAACAGAAAAGTAAACCTTCAGCTTCATGCTTTACTGTTTCTGTTCTGTTCACAGGGTCACACCAGGGTGCTCTAACTGAATCCATTACTGGCTAGAACCCAATTCTCACTAACTCAGTCACAATAAGGAGCTCCGCTTGCTGCTCATTCCGCCCAAATGCCTTGATGATGATTCTGCATTCTTGTTTACCTATTCTGCATTCCCTCGATTCCCTTTCTCATAAAAAAATATGAACTTACTGACAGCTCGGTACCCACAGGAACACAGCTGCACACAGTCACCAGTGAGCTTTTAACTTTCAACCTCATAAGTCATCATATCATTCAGTGCTTCAAAACAATGGCCTAATTATGATCCCTGCAGACAAACAGGAGTTTCCCTCTACAGCTCTCCTAAAACCACCCGACAGCTACAGCTCACAGGCAAATGTGGATTAAATCATGTCAAACTTGCTAAATTTATAGATGCATAAAACCATACATAAAATGTTTTCAAAATCTTCTTATATATGAGCCTGATACACAAATAGCAGGTAAATAAAATACCTTTTGGTGTATTAGAACTATCTGTCTGTCTGTCTGTCTGTCTATCTCTGTCTAATACTGTGCAAAAGTCAGACACCATCCTTCATATATTTAATCTTAAGTCAAAACAGCCATTAAGTACAAGATATTCATTTTTAGGATCAGGAGAAACACAGAAACAAATATTCAACAGAAAATTACACAGAGGCCTCAATAACTAAACATAATATCATTTTTTCAGTGTTTACTGTGTCTAATCTTTGTCTTTATTACAGCTCCCATTCTTTTCAGAAGACTTGCTTGCAGTTTGTCAAAGAAATCAAAGTTCAGTCTTAGAACTTGGTTGCATTTTGTGTTTCTCATAATCCAAGTAAATCCAAACACATTCAGTGATGCTGAGATCTGGACTCCACATCTCAGTTCTCAGTGTTCTAATGCAACTTTTCTTCTTTTTGGTCTATTTCCTTTTATCAGCGATGGCTTCTTGACATCATTATAGACTCATAGTGTTGAGTTGTACTCACACCGTGGAAGGATGGACAGAGACACCTGTGGAATTTTTCAGATCTGAACTAAGAGCTGAGATTAATTTTCTCCTCTCTCTCAAAGGCGAAAGCTTTAAGAGCTGTTTATCTGATGCAGACAGTTTTGGTGTCTAGCTCGGTTGTGAGGGCTCCCAATTTCTCTGTATCTTCTAGTAATTTTTTGGATTCCATCCATCCATCCATCCATCCATCCATCCATCCATCCATCCATCCATCCAATTACCCATCCATCCATCCATCCGTCCATCTATTTATCTATGAGATCGAGCTGAGAAGAGAGCTGCTGAAAACAGACTAAAATTCTTTGGCCATAATGTCTGTAGTTAAAAAATGACAGAGTGGTTAAGTTCTGTTTGTATGTAAAACTCTGCACAAACATTCTACAGTGTATTCAAAGACAGACAAAGGTGAAAGTAGAGAACAACAGCCAAAATAACAGCTTAACAGAAAAAAGAAAATGGTATCAAATGGTGGTTACGTCATGGAGGGTCAATCTGAATATATATATATATATATATATATATATATATATATATATATATATATATAAAATATTACATAAACCATAATATTCCAAAAACCTTTCCTTCTAGCACTACTGAATATGTAACATCAAATCTCTCTTTTTACCATATGCTAGATCAGTGCTCTGAGACAGCACAATACACATCTTTGTGAATTAAACATTTAAATACTACAGATCTGGTGAGCACTGTGTGAATATATATATATATATATATATATATATATATGTATATATGTGTGTGTGTGTGTGTGTGTAAGTGTGACAGAAGATATTTGTGCCATCTGGCTCTTTCAGGGACCCCAAGCGTCTCATTGTACCCCAGATTAACTCAGCAGGGGGGTCACCATTGTCTGCATCACCGCTGGGGTTAAACCCAAACTTAGGCAATGAGGCTGAGGGGGTTCAGGGGGAGAACCTCACCCACAATAAACACAAAAAAAGAAGGGGCACTACTGACACAGCTAGAGCTGTTTGTTCATGGACCGTTTTCTTTTTCAGCTTTGTAGGGTATTTGCTTTACCACCAGCTGACGTAATGTGATTTGGCCAAAGCTGGACATTTCAGATAGCCTGGTTATAAATCAAGTTAAAATGTTATTAGTGGGCAACCAGTACAGTTCCACCAATATCCATTATACCTCAGTATCTCTACACATGATCTCTACAACAGTTAGCACAGCATTTTAGCTCTACTGTTAACACCAACACTTCTCAGGCAGCAATATTTCTCAGTATAGAAAGAATAAATCATTCTAATCAAACTAAACATAGGCAAAAAGATCCCACCAGGTTATTAATACAGTGCAGTCTTACAGATCACCAGATCACAGCTTGCCATACTGCCATAATAGCCAGGCTAGTCTTTAACAGACAAAGGTCAAAAAGATAAAAATGAGCATACAGCATAGGTACTAATGGTCTACAGGACACATATTTCATTCCAAAGTTCCTTCAGTGACATAACTACCAAAGCCTCACTTGGAAAAGGCTCTCCAGAAATGTCCTTTTCCTGTTATGTTTATAGTGGCAAACCTTATAACACTCAATAGAGCTCAGATCAGCCTTTGTGGATGAGGATCACACTAAGCAGGAGCATTACATTTCTGATCTTCAGTTTAATTCTGGACTTTTTGAATATATCCTGAGAATTTTATTATGACCTAAAAAAGGTAACATTATTATAGCGAATTCTAAAATTGCAGTTAAATGGCATCCTCCGGGCGCATTTTTTCACCCATAAGCAGCATAGCTAAAGTATAACCACCACTGGAAGAATGTGACTTTTGTGTCTGATTAACACAAGTAGTAGAAGCCGACCTTTCAGGCTAGTCAGAAGTGTTGCGGTGATGTGGCACAAAATAAGTACAGCAGAAAATGGCTTATTCTTAATATTGCAATACATAACGGGTTAAAGTCTTATCACATCACAGTTACTGACTTAATAAGAAACATGTTACACTGCATTACTCATATATCTCTCAGAGAACAATATTTATTGCATAAAATACAGTTGGTGTATATATATATATATATATATATATATATATATATATATTTTTTTTTTTTAGTGGTTTATTGTTAGTGGTTGGTGTAGTGTAGTGTAACACCTCTGCCTTCTAGGGTTCAATCCCCCACCTGGGTAAGCACCCTACACTACACCAATAAGAGTCCTTGGGCAAGATTCCTAACACTACCTTTGCCTACTTGTGTAAAATCAAATTCAAAATTGTAAGTCGCTCTGGATAAGAGCGTCAGCCAAATGCCATAAATGTAAATGTAAATATATATATATATATATATATATATATATATATATATATTATCTGCAGCTGTAATTTGATGCTTGTGTCAGCTGACTATGCAACTTTGACTGTGAAAGCAGCGCAACAACTCCGTAAAGACAATCAGCAATCTGATGAAGCAATCTAATCCTGCTAAAATGAAACCGATAAAAACATTGCTGTATTAAAGAAAGAGATCCATTCTCACCTACACAGGCCAGACTCAGAAACAGCTCTGTTCAGAAACTGCTCAGTTAGCTTTACATTATATTCATGTTTTCCACCAGCTAGTTTCTAGGTTTTCAAATAGGATAAGCCATTCACAATTCTAACAAAGCATAACTGACTGTCTTGTTTAGCTTTCTAATTACAGATTTGATTGAGTTTTAGAGAGTAACTTAGAAGTAAAGTACTGAGATTATTTTTTCCAGTTATGAGAAATAATAAATAACTGTAGCTGATTACTTTTGCCTTGATCAGCAACTCCAACACTGTTACCCAGCAGTGCTGTTTTTGTGAAACTGGTAATGGTAAGTTTTTGGTGGTAAGTCATTTATGGGTCCTGGCTATAACCAGCAACTTCTTCTGAACAGTGATGTCTAAAGGCCCAGTCTGAGTTTCCCATTTCACTGTCCTCAAAAATCCCTGCAACCTTCACCACTTTGTTCCTAAAGAGACAACATTTCCTTGACCCTTTTCAATAATAGTTTTCAGCTGTAAAGGAACCAGTTTTTGATTATGTTTGACAGATGACAGCTCTCGAGGCTTCACTGTCCTACTTTCTCATGCATGGCCTCTAATTCACTGGACAAAAGGCCCATTAAACCTCTAAAATGTCCCCTCCTGACATTCTGCATTTGCAAAGGTGCACTTGTTTTGAAACAAACATGATTTCAGAGCTAGATATGAAACAGCCTGAAGCACCTTCTAAATTATAATCTAACACTTAGTATTATGAGAAAAACATGAAATAAATGAAAGTAAATCTTGATGAGAAGAAGTCATTACTGTAATGTAACGTCATGTAAAAAGGTCAAATAAGCATATGGTCTAACAAAAGACTTTTTCACTAGCTCACAGCTATGAAACATGACACATGATGTACTACACGATCTCTGGACACATGGACTGGGCTTTTCTCTTCTTGTATGTGTAATTTGAGGGCCTTAAGACAGAGCAGGATCAAAGAAAGAGAAAGACAAGCTCTATCTTTTGAGGGACTTCAATAAAAAGAGCTGTGGACTTCCATATAGACACCAGTGCCGCAAAGATCACATGTTTTTCTTTGATACACTACTCTAGAGTGGAAACATGCATTCTCCTATAAGACTACAAGGTTATCCAATGGCTTACATGTAAATAATTGTCCATCTCTCCATTGAAATCGTGGTGATTTTCAAGACTATTTATGCTGTTACAAGTACTGGCTTACAAGTTTCTAAAACCTCTCTTAGTCTGAATGAGTGATTATTTGAAACAGGACTGCATGACATTGTCTGTTAATCATTGTCATGATATTGGCCACTGAAATACTAATATCACAGCAAATGCATAATTCAGGCCAATCTTTAACCACACGCCATAAAGAGAGACACAAAAAACACAAAAAATAAATACAAATAATTTTACTACAGTAAGCACTGACTATATGTCAACGTGTTCGCTTAACCATTTCCAATCTCCTGCTTGTAGCGGCCCAGTATTATTTGCAGTTTTCATTCAATACTTAGTATGGCTAATCGACAGTTATTAAAGGGGCCATATCCTACACGTTTCCTGGATTTTATTTTTACCCTGATTTCCGCTTACAATATATGCATTGTTTTATGTACCAAAAACTATCATAATTAATTTTCCATTTAGATCATTTCACTTCACACAACCATAATTAATTCAACGCTTATTATACATTTATTTTCCAGCCTCTCTTTATCCCTTAGAATTAAACAGTTTTTGTTACTGTGTCTTTAAGACAGATTTTTTTGTAAAAAAAAAATGTTCTGATTGCCTTGCTTATTCGAAAAGCAGTCTGGTAAATTTTTAACTTCAGCTTGACTAGGTATGTATGTAAAAGTGTTGGTTTTTGTGACATTTCAAAAGCACTGAATTAAAAGTGGGCCATTTTCGAAAGTTAGCTTCCATACATGAACTGTATGGACTGGAGAATGAAGGGCACATTTAGAAACAGTCTTTGCATAGTACACTGAACTATTTTATAAATGAAAAAATGATTTTTTTTGTGATATGGGCCAATGGGCACTAATGGCGGATTTAAACAAACTATGCAAAAGTTGGTGGTGTAATAAAAAAATCATGAATCTTCATTCTTCAACCAGCTCATAGGATATGGACCACTTTCTGAAAACAAGAAATCATGTTACTTTTTACTGTATTTATGTTTATTTGTGTTTAATCTAATATAATATAGTGTTTTTACATATAAAAACACACAGCTATGATAAATGGCTTTTTGCTTTGGTAGGTAGACTTTTTGTACTGTACATTGCAGGATGTGTTACATGCTCAGTATCTAGTAACACAACCACAATATGGTATTTAGTTGTAACGCGGAGGAGGCGGACGCATGTGCTGAGATAAGCAACTTTTATTGTGGGCAAATCCAAAATCAGGGACATAACGGTCCATGGTGAAAGAGCCAACGCGAACAGATCGGGTTGCATACATAACCAACACAGCGCCTCACACAAGAACCAAACACGAGAATACAATACATACATCCAACAAACCGCAAGCACAAACAAAGACCTAGGGGCAAACACAGGGCTTAAATAATCACAAGGATGATGAGGGACAGGTGGGAAACAGATGAAACGAATCAGGGCGGAGTCAAGAAAACAAGGGGGCAGGACTGATAACCAAAATAAACACACATGGAAGATCAAAAGTAAACAAAAAGCACATGGGGAGACTGGGAGGGGCCAATCGTGCCATTAGTTCATATCATACAGCTCATTGCTGTGTCCAAGTAATAATAACAGAATTGGTGTAAATTTGTGCTACCAAAATAACTCTATAAAATAGATAAATAATAAAAATAAAAATAATAAATAATAAATCTGACTGTGCTTAATAGGAAAGTCTTTTAAGCTGCTAAATTCACTTTACCTTGTTGTAGTAGTGCAGCCACACGGTGTGCCACTGTCCATCACTCACTCCAGTAGCTATGAACGGTGATACAGTGCTCTTACTCTCTCCTGCAGGGAAAACAGGGCAGGTGAGTACTCGGGGAGAAAAGGATTTCAATTACATTTTAGAGGACAGAGGAACATACTGAACATACTTACATACAAAGCTCATAACTACATTTTGTTTTTTTCCCTCTTTTTTAAACATAATTTGAAAATATCATCTACCCATTGCACATTATAAGTGCATTTCATGATGAACAGACCAATAAACATGATTTAATATTACTTTCTGCAAAATGACATAGATTAAATAACATTTTTTCTTTCCATAAGGCTTCCATTGCAGAAAGAAAGTGCAGATGTTCTCAGAACAATGGACTGACCATCCCAGTGTCCAGGCCTCAACATCAATGAATGTGTTTGTGATTACTTCAACTGTGAGACAAGAAAATCCAACCAACGTCTAAGACTGAAGTTTGGAAGTGTGGAAAAATGTCCCTACAGATGTCTTTGAAAAAGAAAGTGAGCAAGTTTCTCAGAAAGAATTGAAGCTGTAATAAAGGCAAAGGGTGGAAACACTAAATACTAAAAAAAAAAAAAAAAAGATTATATTTAGCAGTTGAGGCTTCTGTGTAAATTTTAAATGTTTTCTTACCACTAATTTGTACTTAATAGCCAATTTGACTGGAAATTTAATCAGTGACAGAGTCCATGTTACTGTACAATGCCCTCTAGCTGAGATAACCCTCTAGTTTGGATACTTGCAGGCTTAATGAAAAGATATTACAGATTATTAATAGAAGAACCTGAGCGATGTACTACTGCCAAAACTGGGTAAAATTGAGTCCTACCAAAATAACTTCCAATAAATCTGACAGTGCTTCATAGGAAAGTCTTTTAAGCTGCTGAAGTCACAGTGCTTGCCAAAGCAATAAAATAGTTCAGTGGCAAGCAGCGGAACTCACTGGGAGTACCATAATATTGATGGCACTCTTCTAGTTCAGTGGACTCAATAAGTGAATCATTATAGAGGAGATAATGACAGTCTTGGACCTCCCATTATGAAAACTCCTTAATCAACTCCCATCCACACACTGTAATGTTTGCTCTGATGTTTTCTTCTCTATCCTATATCATTATCTTGAGCAGTGATCTTGGAAGGGGCTTGACCTTTGGCTTTTCTGGGTTCATCATTCACCAGAATCACATTGTTGTTAAAATTCCTTCATGTCTAGACCGTAAGATGATGTTTTTCAAGGAAATACCTTTCAGTGCATTCTACTGTGGGCTACTGTCCACTGTTGACCGCTAACACATGTAAGATGCATGGAATTCACCTATTTACACTCAAGGACAGTGTGGTGACACATTCCACTGTTCTTTTTCCTTTGGAAACAAGTCTCTGTGTTAAAGAGACAGGAGGAGCATTCTGAGGCATGTTGACTAAACGCCAACCCAGGAGGGCCGGAGTGAAAGGGTTAGAAAAACAAAAGGACAGGTAGATAGAGGATGTGTGTTTCAGTGCTCTTTGGCCAGCTGCTTCCTTTGGCACCAGGCCCACACACACAGATATGTGCTAACGTTTGGAGCCAAGGCACTCATAAAAACTAGGGAAAATACTCCACTGCCTGTGTAGATTCCCTCTGACTTTATAACAGATTTCTGGAGCTTTTGGTTTAAATCTAATGAACTCTGGACATAACCACATATTAACCCCTTAAATGACCAGCAGATCCAAACTCAGACAGTTTGAAAAGTACTATTTGGACAGGATTAGTTCTCCATGGGGAGGTAGGGTGATGACTGTTTGTCACAGGTCTTCTGTAATGTTTATGACTGATTGACATGAGATCTTGGTATATAACAGAGATGGGAGTGGCTACTCAAGTTATGTACTGCCTTTTTTTTGAGAAAAGAGTAGAAAAAACATCAAAACATTGAATTTAATTTAATTTATTCCATTTCCCCTAACCATACCATCTTGCTGTTTTAATCGAATGCACTATGTGCATTAAGAATTTATAGTCAACAGTAAACTTCACTGTTGTCTATCATTTTTATGTGTTAGTGTTCAGAGTGGGACACTTGAGGTAGGAAAGTACATATTCAGCATTAGACTGCAGCTTACCATGTTCAGTGCACCATCAATCACCACCAATTGTGAAGCACAGGGTTTAAAAGAGGCAGTAAAGCAATCAACAAATAAGTTCAGTGATAAAGAGGTAGCAGTGCTAATAAATAAAGTTGCTTCCCATTAAAATATTCTACAGGTGTGTTATTTCACTCCAACTAAGAAACAGTGAAATTATAACACAGACTGCGCTCGCATATTAAAGCCGCATCATATTTTATTTTGCACACGCATACATCCATCCGGCCTGAGAGTTAGCAGTGTTATTCCTCAGCATGTGCTTGAGGCCTGTTCCTTCAACTAATCACTGTGTCTGCTCCCATTGCTAAAAGAAGTCACTTCTTTTGAGACCCTAACGCACATTTACATCTGATTTTAACAGGCGGAGCAAAACCAGCAGCTGCAAGTTGATCAGTAGCACATGTAGTATTTCCACCCAGATCTTGCAAATTGCTCCCAGTGTTTGTGCCACCCTCCTGCAAATGCACATGCATGAGGAAGAGCAGCACATTTTGTCTTTTACCATGAACCCAGCCCATGATCTGTGCAGTTAGGCTCATGCAGCAGTTCTGCACATAACATGCTTCCAATTAGTGCCCAAAATTGGCACAAATAGTTTAGTACACTATGGGTTAATTACCTTTCATTCAAATATAGCTCAATGAAATAACACAGCTTCTGGATGAGTTAGCTATGTTTTTATAGACACTGGCACAATCACAAACTTGTAATCACTCACCAGCAGAAAACGTGAGCTGGATCTGCTCCTCAACAATCTCCACAGCGATGAAGTCATGCTTTTCGTTGAATCTGCCATTATAAAGTAAGAGTGCATTCCTCTCTCTAGTGGCAAACCTGTGGGACAACAGATGTAAGATATGTTCATTATTACTTTCATTATTTTCATAGACACAAATAATTTCTCACATAATACAGAATCATGGTATATTTGTCAGGGAGGTACCAATTTTTTCATTCAGGAGAATTTTTCTATTGCGCAATCATGGAAGTGAAACACACTTCTCTAAACAACACCAACAGCATTTTGCGTGGTTTACAGACACATAGAATGGGCTTGAGGGAGGGAGGAGAGAGGGAAGGGGAAAAGGAAGTGAGAGAAAGATAAAAACGCCAGGAGAGCAAAGCACGCAATTACGGTAATGAGGAGGGAATGGATGGAGAAGTCTTTGGGGGAAACCTGACCCACAGGTGTTTGCCAACCGGCAGCAACTCAGTTAGCAGGGGAGGCAGATAGGGAGAGGTGTCAGATAGCACATGGCACGAGGGCAGACTGACAGGAAGTCGGAACAAAGATCCCCGCCGCATGCTACGTCCTGTTTGCATGTATGCCATGGAGATCACTGATGGGAACACGTAAAAGTTTGGTGTGTCTTTTTTTCTATCATTTACACCTTAAGGGCGTGATACAAACCCAGTGGGAAAGTGGAGGGAAGTGGTGAAACTGCACTGCACTATGAGCCCAATGTCAGTAGAAGTGGTCGAGCATGGCACGTTTGTTCATGTGGGGCATTTCTGCAGAGTGGCTGAATCTTTAAGCTGTTTCAGCTTTAAAAAAGTCCCAGCCATTAGATAGCATGTAAAATAGCCTTTACACAGTGAAACTTTCATGAAACTAATTGCATGTTGTGAGTTGCATGTCAATCATTTCCATGCAACTTAACTGTTCCATTAATATTGATTCACAAAGCTGAACACTTGCAAGTCAAGTGGCTTGCAGGACAGTTTACAACTCAAGTACAATTTATTTTCATGTAAGTTTCAAGCAACTAAGGTTTTATGAAAGTTTCAATGTGTAATGCCAGCCTGATATGTTATCATGATTCTCTAGGATATGTTGGGTTTTGAAAGTACTGCAGTAGTCTTAATGCAAGCATTTAAACATAAAAAAATCCTTTTGTGTCCTAGCATAGCCCTAGCAGTGCTAACAATAATAAGTAATAATTTGTGCTAACATTAAATATAAACATATTTAATAATATAAATCCAAATAAGTTACAGATAAAGTCATAAAAAATAAATATAATATATTTAATACGCAGGTCTGGTGCTTTAACATTTAGTGTTTATAACATCTGAATCTTCACAAGTTATTATTGTATAAAGAATAGCAAAAAATGGTGTGCTAAGTGATCCCAAATTTTTTAACAGAAGTTTGCATTAAACGTCATAAATGAATAATATATTATGTCATTGAATATTAGCTACTACTAATTAATAAATAATATTTAACAATAAGAGATAATAATCCCACAAACAGGGAAATTCCACCTCCACATTTAACGTATCCGTGAAGTGAAACACCACATACACACTAGTGAATACACACACACTAGGGGGAAGTGAGCACACTTGTCCAGAGCGGTGGGCAGCCCTATCCACAGCACCCAGGGGTTAGGTGTCTTGCTCAAGGACACCTCAGTCATGGACTGTTGGCACTGGGGATCGAACCGGCAACCTTCCAGTCACAGGGCCAGTTCCCTAACCTTAGCCCATGACTGCCTTATAGTACCATAACTTAACTTAACTTAACTTAATCCTTAGCTTCATTGACATTAATAATTCATAAGTACTACTACTAATAGCTATTTAACATTTAAATAACAGAAAATAGATGACTTATTAACAACATAAATAATTTATTTGTGACCCTTAATGTAAACTATTATCCAAAACTGAAACACATCCACATATAGTAAACATGGAATTAGGAATGACCATAATTTTCAGTCCATCTTGACAAAGGATGTGACACAAAAAAAGTCTGGGTTTTCCCCAGAGAGGAAGTAGTAATAGTGACCGTTAGCTGGACATAACGTCCCACAGAAGTACTCACATGAAGGACAGTGTAAAGTGGAACCTTTGCCTGAGGCCCCTGAAGGTGATGAACGCATGTCCAGGGAAGCTGCGTGTGGTCATCTGGCAATAGGGCTTCTCAAACTCTCCCTCTGGACACTGGCACATAAACCCCCCGACCAACAGGTCAACACAGCGCCCCCCGTTCTTACACACTCCAGACACACAGCGACCAGAGCGAACATTCACCTCACAGTGCTCTCCTGGAATGGAAACAGCAGGACAAAATGAGCCGACACATTAGGATTCCTAAGTCCAGGCCAAAATACACCACAGCGTCCGAGTATACAAGACACAGTTCAGATATGCACATTAATAATGAAGAGCTTGGCAAATGTGATGACACTTAATGGAAATAATAAATCAACTGTAAGACATCTTAACATCAGCATTCCTCATTAACTTGTTTACAAGCCCCCACACAGCAAAGTCCTTTAAATGGCAATGAAATATCATTTTTTACTACAGGCCTACAGGATAAGCACATGATGCCAAACTAAATAAAGAATAATATAAGTGCTATTTGGACAGGATTAGTCCTCCATGGGGAGGTATGGTTAATATGGGCCAAAGAACATTCATTAGCCAATCATTAAAATGCAGATACATCCCACGCTTTGTGGCAACAGCCTGGGGAAGGGACGAGCCATGTTGGCTAAGGAGAACCCCAAAGAAAACACACAGAGGCCAAAACGCGGATTCAAAGTGGAGCTTTTCTTTAAACATGAAAAAACAAAAACAAAACTAAACTGGAAAGATGGCCTGCTCTCTCCAGAGTCCTTTCTTCCACTGGCTTGCAGAGGCTCAGTTTTTAAAATGTGCTGGTTCCTGCCCAAATCAGTCACATACTAAGGGGAGTGACCTGGTTACACAAGTGACCTGGGCTCTAGCGGTAGCTCGCCCTCCAATCACCAAAGCATTTAAGTTTTACATTAACTTTGTCATACCCTTTCTGTTGGCCACCCTCTAGCTAGACATGCCAGCGATCATGCAATACTACCAAGCTGGGAGGGTAATGGCTAGCTGGGGCGTGCTTCCTCCAAGACATTTGAAGCACTACATCATCATTTTCAAAGTGCTGCTAATGCAATGCCACTGGACAGCTAAACACACTTGGAGGAACACACTTGATTGTCCCCTCTTGTGTATGAAACCAGATATGTTTTTACATATGTTTTTTATTTTGTTTGCAGTTCATGATGAAGACTGGTCTACACTCGCCTGATGGGCTAATCGCAAAGCATTCCTTTGCATAAGGTTGAAATGTACTAAACTTTGTCTCTGCACAGCAAGTTAGATTTCATCACACTACAAACCATCATGCACCACTTCATGCGGCAGATTTCCACTGAAATGAACAGGCTGTGGCAAGTTGAAGTTGAGAATGGACATTTTACCATGACTGCCAATCCTGTTACGTCAGCTAACAGATGCCTACGATAACTAGCAGCGCACTGAGTGATGGAGAAGAGAGAGGTCCCATAATACTCTCTGATCCCCAGCCATGGATGGTATCACTAGGGATTGAACTTAACCTCTAATTATAGTATAGTTGATACTTAGAGAGTTGCACCACTCAGGAGATTCAAAAATATATAATTAATGAAAGTTATAAGTCTACACTACAAAAAGAAACACGCTTAATTTCATTTTATTCCAAAGTGAGCTTCATTTCCATGTGAATAAAGTATAACACATCAACACAAATATTTCATTTTAATAACTGCAGACAAAACCATGTTGACATGATTCATGCACAAAAGATGTTGACATCTGAATCATTTACATTCAGTGTAACACTTTTTCAGTGTACTAGGTCTACCTACTTATATCACAGTCAAAGCAATAAAAGTTGACTTCAGTTGTTCTCTGCTTCATTACAATTCATTGGTTTAATCTTGTGCTTTTTGAATTTAAACAATCAGGTTGCTGTCATGGCAAACTATACAATTCTAGGAGCAGATTCAACATGTCCTGTGTCATCTCAATAGCAACATAGGGCTACAATGAGTGACAGCTATAAAACAGAAGAATGAAGTACTGAAAAGTGATATCAAATGATGATGGTTTCTCTTCAATTCAAGCAAGCCAGCGCTAAAGGACAAACCTAGATCTTACAACCTTTTTATTTAATTCATTTCAATTCAAAACGGCCATTAAGCTATTCACTTTGCTTCAACTTCTAAGAGTGAACTTGAATATCTTTGAATAAACTGAAAGCAAACTGAAAAAAGACCTGAATGCAAAGAATGGACATAATAATTAGTAATTAGTGAAAAGAAATGATATTATATTCCATTTTCTACATTATTTCAACACACTAGCTGTCCTTTACATTGTGTAAAATTCATGATGAATGGACCAAAAGAAATGCTCTAAAATCACTTGGCACAAAATCTCTTTCCACTGACTCACATTGAAAGGAAAGCGTGATTTGCCTTCTCCTGTAAAGTTAATATTTTGGAGATTTGTTTTTCATTGGACAGCGATGATTAGGTTGTTGGGGCTTCTGTGTAATTTTCTACTAAATACTGTTTTCTGATGCCTTTTTTTTCTGACACTGAAAAATAAATAACCATTTTGACCAGAAATTCAGTGAATAAAAGGTGGACTCTGACTTTTGCATAGTACTGTAGTTGGTGGTAATGGCAGTGGTGAGTGTGTGCGCTTGGCCCCCACTATCAACAATACGTTGTGTAGTGGTCTATACAATAGGCTACAGTGCCGCTTACACTGAGGGTTCACCCAAACACAGCGTCATATTTTTCTACCCTCAGGGCGTCCAAACACACTACATTCACCACTGCGTTCAGTGACCCGGACTAACCTCTGCTCTTAATCTAACCAAACCAGCCCATAGCCCAAAGGCACAGGGACAATGGGAGCACCCTGGTGGTCTGGAGGACACCTGCCAGACCCCAACTGAACCATTATGGAACCTGAAATCTCTAAAAAAAGTGATGACAGCTTGCTAATGGAGGGTGATGCTGGCTGAGATTACATCATTGCAGTTTTTGTTCTCTTTTGAGTCTCCGAGGATTCCTTTGGGCTTTGTTATTTGGCAAGAGGGATGTTTGATTAAATTTAAGATAATGTTCGATGAGAGAAAATACAGGTGCAAGACAAGAGACCATTCATGCTGCAATGCAGCTTCACTGGAAATTTTTATTTTGTTTCCTGTGTGTGTGTGTGTGTGGGTATGTGTTAATGAAAGCAACAGGCATTTTATTGGCCTTTCATTATGAACTGATATTGCCTTTAATAGCCAGTAATCTACTAGTTTAACATTGTACTTTGAATGTTCATAGTAGCCTAACATGAGTATTTCCCAGGTATTTTCCTTAATGCTTAAACATTGAACATATTGTTTTATGAGACCCTATTGCTATTTTTTTATAAATGAGTCTATCACTGTTTTTGGCCAAGGAGCATGTTATTTTTACTAAACGCTGCATTTAGAAATATGGTGTGTGCTGCGAGTTGCCCTGTATAGCCTTAAATTCTGAGTCAGAGATGTCCAATCAGATTTTGCGGGAGTCTTTCGGAACACATCACATCTTAACATTAATTAATGTTAATGTTAGTTAATGTTGCACAGACAGGCCCAAAAAAAAGGTCCAGATTGATGTTTACATCTTAGGAAGACATGACTCTTACCTAATTTTCATCTAAAGTTCTCTTTGAATATTCTTTGAATGATCTCGCAGTTATCAGATTCATCCACTCATGGGGGTCTGAAGCACGACCAACATCACAAAATTTCCACAAAGAGGTCCCCAAATCCCCATAACTTACATAATGTAGCTTTAACATGGGTTATTATGACTGTTACTGTTACCAAGTAGTGAAACTTAGCAGTGTTTTCAGTCTCACTTTATTTAGGGAGTTCATTATAGCCATGTACAGATTATTTAAAGACCTTCAAATTGGTAACAAACTATTTAGTAAGAAGGTGATAGGGTTAAAGTTTGGATCAAGATTAGGCCTACGAGGACTTCCGCGCCATTGGGAGTTGTCTCAGGTGGATCACAGTAATTTATTTATTTTTTTGTCTTTTCTCTCTTGCTTGTTTTTTAGTTATTTTGTATTGAGTTGATTTACTATTATATCCCATTGTCTTTTTCCATGGTAATGTTTTGTCCTGAGTGTGGGCGGCAAGTGACAGGGTGGGTGGGTGAGGGCGGGAAAGGGAGGTTGAGGGCGGGAGATGGAGGGTAGGTGGGTTAGGTAATTAATGGGAACAATTGTACAAAAATGTAATCAATCTCTGCTCTGTATCCTTTCTCTATCTTGCTAACCCAATAAATAGAATGGTCAAAAAAAAAAGATTAGGTCTATGAGTTGTGGAGGGTTAGGGATGGGTTTTAGGTTGGCATTAATGCTAAATTAAGTTAAGGTTAGGGCTAGGGTTATGGTTAGGTTTAGGAAACATTAGGATGAATTTAATAGACATTAAGTTGAACGTACATTTTAGCTAAGTATCTACAAAACATATAAAGCGTACAAATAAGGTGTTACCCTGTTTTGTAACTAAGCTAAGCTAGCTAAAGCTCCCACCTCAAGGACATCGTTTGCAAAGGGGCATTACCTTGTCATGAGAAATCTAATTTGTGTTTTCTTTAAATATTAGCTTAATGTTTAATAAAATTCATACATTTATGAGGAAAAATACATTGTGGCTGTGAAGAACATATGCTATGGATACACATGTTGATGTTCTTGTGAACTACTGGTTTAATGCAATGGACCCCAAACGTACATTTATCAGCCACGTGATCCAGTATTTCAGATGCAAGTCCAACTCAGTGGCCAGCCTATTGTGTTCCTGCCATTACTTTGACATGATCTGGGTCCAGAGCAACTATGTGTGTTGGGACCCACAGAGCAAGTTTCAAAGAGGTAATGACCCAAATGCCTGTTAGATAATCCCTCATTTCAGAGGAATTACAGGGATATATTACGCTGTAATGAGAGAAACCCAAAGCAGGAACTACAGAGGCCACTGTCAACACCTTCAGTTATGACCACAGACTACCTGAGGGGCTTGAGGGGGGCACAGGTTCACTGTTCTTTTACAGTAAAGCAGAAATCTGAATCCGTGGAGAAAGGAGCTGTCAAAGTGGGTGAAGTACTCAGAGAAGGATCGGTGGTACTCATGTTAAAGGCGGTCCTGGTCATTCCTGATGTCAAACAGTTCTCTATGAACATTTCAGCTCAAAGGAGAAGCCCTCAAGGTTCATGTTTCTACAGTATCAGGCCTAATGAGGCTTTGACAAGGAGAGTAACCGAGAAGGTGACAAACAATTTGTTCAGTTATCTTCACTGTAAATGATATAATCCTCTGGGTGCAGGGGTATTTATTTACTTTATATCTTTGTTATCTTTATTTATTTCCACAAAACATTTATACACCTTTTCTTCCAACAATTTTGAGGTAGTGTCTAACACAAACAAAGTGATAGTGTTTGAGTTAAAACTTAATCTTTGTCATATAAAAGAGCATAATAACAGCAGTAAAGCTTTATTTTATTAAAATTTGTGAAAGTGGTTGCAGTATATTGTCAACCTCAATTTGTCCACAAAACTATATTAATCTAATATGAAAGATCTGCCTTCAGCACCAGGCTGGTTCAACCAGCGCAACTCAAAAGCTCAGTTTAGAGAACAATTTAATCTATGCTAGGCACAACAAATGTCATCAATGTGGGGTGTCATCCAGCATGGTGTTTTACTCCTCTCCAACAGACACTTGACATAGTGTTCTTAGTCTTGTGTGCAGCTACTCAGCCATGAAAACCCATTTTGTGAAGCTCCTGACACATAGTTCTTGTGCTATTGTTACTTCCAGAGGCTGTTTGGGACTTTGTAATGAGTGATGCAACAGGCCATTTTTACATGCTATGTGCTTCAGCACTCAGCAGCCTTGCTCTGTCAGTCTGTATTCTACAGCTTCATGGCTGAGCTGTTACTGCTCCTAGGCACCTCCACTTCAAAATGATAGCATTTACAATTGACCAGGGCAGATCTAACAGGGCTAAAATTTAAAGTACTGACTTGTGGCAAAGGTGGCATCCATTGACAGTGCCACGTTTAAAGTCACTGAGCTCTTCAGTATGACTCATTCTACAGTCAGTGTTTGTCTATGGAAATTTCTTGCCTATGTGCTTGATTTTATACACCTTATAGCAGTTGGGTATGGCTGAAACAACCAAACTCAATAATTAGGAGAGGTGTCCACATAAAGTTCTTAGTTTTGTGATACTAGAAAAAGTAGATTCACAATGAATGGCTCCACCAATGTCAAAAAATGTGGGAGACCAACAATTTTTATATAAAAGTACACATATATAATACAATGCTGTGCATTCCTCTCTTTATCCCAAACACTATATTTTGATGACTGTCTGGCCTTGTGGCCAACTCATTTAAAAATCCAACAAACAGAACTTTTTGTGAGAACATAGATTACAAATTTATAAAGGAAAAGTAAAAAAGGAGGTAATGAAAAAAAAAACAAGCTCACCTGTAAAATCCTCTGGGCACTCGCAGGTGTATCCTCCCTCACGGCTGCGGCACCGGCCGTTGTTTTTGCACGGTGCTGAATAGCACAGGTCTATCTCCGTTTCGCAGTAGTCTCCAGTGAAGCCGTCGGGACAACGGCACCGCAGGCCGTTCACGGGGTGGATGGGCCTGAAGAGCAGTGTGTTGGAGGCCACAAAGGGGGCGGAGCTGTCAAACTTCAGCACTGACACGCACTTCATGTAGTTCTCGCAGGGCTCACGCAGACAGATGTTGTCGTCAAAGGGCAGCACACGCTGAGTGGAGATGAGCCTCAACAGGGAGCGGTTCAGGTACAGCTGCTCCTGTAGTTCCTCAGTGGGAAAGAAGCGTCCTGGGCCACCACCAGGCTTCAGGGCCGAGAAGGTGACGTTGAGGATGGGAGCGCCCACGTCCGTGTCGTTCTGCACATTGAAGACAAAGATGCCCTCACGGCTGGTGGACAGCACAGCCGCCACACCCTCAGCAAACAGGCCCAGCAGAGGAGAGAGGAAGCGCTTCTGAGACATGTTCTCCAGTCTCACAGTGATGCTGTTGGTCAGCATGTCATCTGTGATGATGGTGACGCGCAGCGTGCAGAGAGCAGAGACCTGGTGGAGACCATCTGAGAGCACAGAAAAGACAGAGGAGCTCTGACACTTCTGGAGATTCAGCTGCATTGACTCTGTAATGTTATAATTGCATACAAATGACACTGATTTTCAGTAAGGTATGTACTTATGTCTTGGCCAAAATAAAATTCTCAGGCTAATTTCAAATGTAAAAAAAAAATATTATCTATTTTCTGCTACTGAGCAAATAGTTCCTTCTGTCATATTTGCATATTAAGTATAGATTTATGATGCAATTTTTATAAGATAGTATTGATGTGCAGCCCTTTGGTCAGATTCTGAAGAAGAGTGGCCTACATCAAATTCTGAACCTGTTGTTGCCCTTAAACAAGCTTTTCGGCCAGCAGTTGTGACGATGTAACAATTAAACAAACTGGAATAGCCAGAAACAAACAGAATACAATGCAGCAAACAAGATCGTCAGTGAAATAATTTTGACAAGGAACAAAACAACATTTGGGTTAATGTGGCAAGCATTAAAAAAGCTGAGCTGAACTATCACTAGAAAGGGTACTACTTTTGTGGCAGAGGGATTTGACAGTATTCCTTATTTCTTTATTTTGCAAAATTGTTATATAAACAAGGTTGTGTGTTATTGCAAGTAATATCATGGCTGTAATTAAGATTAGAAATGAGCAGATCAGATGGACAGTGAAGGTGGAGCAGTTTGGAGATAAAGCCAGAGAGGCCAGGTTGAGATGGTTTGGACATGTGTTGAGGAGGAATAGTGGATATATTGGTCAAAGAATGTTGGAGATGGAGCTGCCGGATAGAAGGAGAAGAGGTAGACCTCAGAGAAGGTTTATGGATGTAGTGAAGGTGGACATGGAGATGGTTGGTGTAAAAGTAGAGGAGGCAGTGGATAGGGCAAGATGGAGGCAGATGATCCGCTGTGGCAACCCCTAAAGGGAGCAGCCGAAAGAAGAAGAAGAAGATCATGGCTGTAATTATCTGCGGTTCTCACCTTCAGTTCTTGCCTGCAACTGAAACACAGTTCTGATGTAAAATGTGATAACTCACTTCCTTTTGTGCTCTATTGCTTAAATTTGTCAGAATCCTGCTACATTTTGTTATACTGCATCACAATAAATTCTTCTGAGTATAATGTTGATATTGCCAGGACTTAAAGAACACTGACCAACTGAATGTGTCGTTACACACACAGCATAACTGTTTAACTGGATGTAAATAAAATAAAATAAAAATAATGTTAAATAAAAATAGTTTTATTCATAGTGTTTGATAGTCTGTCCCAACCTCACCAAATCCCCCCCAAAATACCAGTAATACTAAATATTTTGATGCCTATCATAAATCATAAAAAATGTCTTGATCATGATGTTTTTTGATGATATCATGATATCGCCCAGCTCTTTGACAATGTATTTTGTCTAGTCACTAGTTCACTAGTCGCGACCCTGACGGCGAAGCGGCTTGGATAATGGATGGATGGATGGATGGATAGTTCACTAGTCTCCCACCTTCTCACTTTTGACTACTGAGTCTCCACAGAAATGCTCACATAAAGTTCTGCTAGCAAAACCTGTAGCAGCAGAGAAGACTACACTGCATGCTTAGGATGCTACTCAAAAGAAAACTTCACACAAAACCATTTCTATCAGTGAATGACAATCAGAGGCCACTTAGCGTGATGGTAAGAGTGTCGCTGAGGGTTTGAGGGAGCATCAAAAAAACTAAATAAACATCTGTAAACATAAGAATGTGTATAGGGTCAGAATTGACAGCATTCATCATTAACATTTACAAACTAACTTACTAGTTTAAACTCATTAACAGTAAGAGTGTTTTTGGGTAAGGTACTACATTAATGATGTTGTGCATTTCTAACCTTAGGCTTGTTTCTATTTGTGAATGTCATCTGCTAGATTTCAGGGGGCAACCCAGCAAAACTAATGTACAAAGGCAAATAATTGCTAAGAGATTGACTGTGTTACCAGTGTGGCTTAAAGCCAACAATAAATAAATAGACATAGCTTTCAAAAAGCCCACAACATAACTAAAGGACTTTAATATATATATATATATATATATATATATATATATATATACATATATATATATATATATATATATATGTTTTGGCAAACAATATTCAATTATTTTGTTTTTTTTAGATTTGGTTATGGCTTTTCACATAGGAGGCATTCTAGGTGTTAATTTTATTAATTTTATTATGAGTTCATTCTCAGTGTTATACAGCTTTCTTGATTATTCTACAATCATCTCCAGCTCCATTTATCTATGAATTCTTTTTCATTTTCAGAGTTTCCTACTAATAGTTTTAAGCGTACTTTATATTGGCCTCATATTATAATAATTTTAAGCATGTCTCTGCAAAAAAACTGGTTTTATATAAATGAAAAAGTCATTTCAATCTTCTGATTGGTGATTCCAAATTTTTGAACGGTGATGTAAATCATTTTTCAAATTCTTTTTGAGCTTCAGATTCAGCATTAACCAGAGATGTCGGCACAAAAAAGTGATGCACTGAATTTACCTGATCGTTTTTTTATTCATGTAGAAATTCTGTACACATGTGAATAGAATCCATCACTTTTTTCAGCGTGCTTTTTTCATCTGCCTTTACAGCACTGCAGCACCTTGTTGTCACATAACGTGTCAAATGTGTTAACAGACATGTTCAGTCTGCTGCTTTAAAGCTGTGAAGAAAAGCTCCCTGCTTTGAGCTCCCGAATGAAAAAGAAACTGGAACACTAAATAATTTTCTCTCTGCTGCTGGACAGCAATGACCAACCCTCAAGCACCACTTCAACATGTCCAACAGGCCGTGAGAGTGTAAGAGCTGTGTACTACATCTGCTCTCCTCACCATGATGGTTGCGCTCTATTGTCTGTCTCTGTTTAAAGCATTGTTGGGGTCTAGTGTATTCTCTTATCCCTCCTGTTCAACCCTGTGTAAAAGGCCCCACCATCATTTGAATGGAGAGAGCTATAATTGCTGGACAATGAGGAGACGTTTCCACTCTGTTACGCTGTCCTTTCACATAGAGTCAGGCTGGCCAGACACGCAGTCGTAGACATAACACTCGTTTCTGCCTTAGTTCACACAAACACATACAAGAACAAATGCAGATTTGCTATAATCAGAATGCACAACCACAACAAGGCGGACGAAACTACTAAGGCTAGATCTTGACAAAAGGCTCATATTTTATACTTTCTTTGAGGTCCACTTATAAAGTTTGTGTGGTTTTATGTACCAACAACCAATAACCAACAACTGCCAGTATTGATATGATTATAGTGCATAATTCATTTTAACATGATATAGTGCATAATTAATTTTTACATGATATTATAGTGCATAATTCATTTTTCCTTATAATGCCAGTATGAATGGGTGGGTCTAAACTGCAATAAGCTAAATAGGCAGATCTTTATAAATGAATTGGTTTTCATTCACTATACATTCAATATAAGCTGTTTCAGGTTCATTTTCAGCATAGTACATGGGCCATATGGACTGAATAACAAGTGTTTTGAAAATTTAACAGTGTTAACAATAAATGCTTTTATTTATATATAAAAATAGCTGGTGAAAATTGAATAGTAACCCTTTGACAGTCAGACAACCCTAATTACTAGTGATGCACCAAAATGGGAATTGTGGGCCAATGCTGAAACAAATATCGGTCCAATGCTGATAATTTTAAGAATTACCTCCCAGTACTGATATGATTCTGATGTGCGTGATTATAGTGCATCCCCACTACAGTCATATTACAGTACGAAAAGAAATAATCTAGCATTTCTCAATTTAAAATTGGTTTAGCACAATTATAATGTAAGCCAATGGGCAACTGCTTCAGTATCTGTCTGCTGGCTCGTAATATCAGAAAGTTCTGAATCAATGAATTCTTGTTCTTTTACTAAGTAATGGTAAGGGTAATTGGTAAAACTGCCCTGTGCCCTGAGTATTTAGGTTACTTAGTATCCTAAGTAGGAAATTAGGCTGAAACTATTGCTGTGGTAATTGACTGTCGGCAACAAATGCAGAAAATACTGCTGCAGTATTCAAAGGTATGTTGTATGTATGTGTAGTTTTAGCTCCTATGGAAGTCAATTCTTTCCAGTGAGGGGAAGAAAATTACCTACTTTCTTTCTCAAAATAATTACTTATTTTTCTCAAATTATTAATTTACTAGGTCAAAATAATGACTTGTAATAAAGACTTACAGTTACTAAAATAATTAAAATGACTAAAATATTTATTTCCAGAACATCAACAATTATTTTGGCATGTCTGAGATATGAAGTCAATATTTTGAGATAACAAATTATTATTATATGAAACTGTATATTGTATATAATACTAGAGAGACACAAGCGGCTGGAACCAAACTTCTTGTGTGTCAACACACTTAGCCAATACCACACATATACCTTTTTTGCCAATTATATTTAGATTTCCTGTGTATGAGACACATTCTCAAAAACTAAAAAAAAATAGATATATTAAAAACACTAATATTAGCCAAGTTACTGACAAAGTCAGATAATGTAGTCACTCTTTTTATCCAGAAAGCACTTCAAAAAATGCCATAAACCACAATGAAACTCCATAAATTCCATAAGTTTTTGCTAACTTACAGTAACATTTATAAGGCCAAAGGCTGACATTGCCAAAAAGTGGATGTCTATTACAGCGCAGTTCAGTAAGTGCTAATAGGTTTGCATGCTATGTGTTTGCTTTTTAATGAGGTATGCATTAAAGTCCACTTTTCTGGTCATAAATTCTGGGGCTGTCATTCTGTGCTACATCTAGTAAAGTGGGCTGCTCCCTCTTTCACTTCTTCCCTCCACTTCCTAATAACTGCAATTGAATGGCACAAGAGTGAAGCAAACATGCAAGCAGACTACACTGACATATGCAGAGTAATTCTAGAGGCAGATATTAGCTAATAGCACAGAGGAAACCCAGCTGATCCAGTACATCCAACACATAGGGGAATATTTATAATTACATTAGGATAACACAATGTGCACTAATGATTTACACTGAGGCTAAAGGGATGTAAGGCTGTTTAATGGCACACTGCACTTCTTAAAGATGTGTTCAGGATAAGTGCATGTGGCTTTAAGTTTGCAAACACATATACTGGACTTCCAATCTCAGTAAATTCCTCTCCCATTCTTTCCAGCAGGCAGTAAGAACAAAGCTCTTGTTCACGTACTTAACCTGAGTGTGGTCTTGGCGTACTTCCAGTGCAGAGGCAAATTATACTGTCTGATGTTAAGACTGTCACAAACCTGTCAAACAGCTGTAGCTGGACTGCTACTGCATATCAACTGTGGATTTGGTGTTACATAGCAATAGGTGGTCCAGCTGCATCATGTGGCTTTTTATAAGACCCTAATATTTAAAATACATATGAATGAAATGATTCCCATTTAAGAAACGAGTGGAATTTAAAAGGCAGCAAATCAAACGTAGACAATTTTCCATTTAGTCGACCAGCCAATAAACGAGTCCAATTTTTCTTCTTTTGTTTAGCGCTTCTTTTGTTTAGCGCTAGCCCTAAGCAGCTAATAAACAATAGAAGTCAATAGTCACTCAAATATTTTCCTAACTTGCTTAAACCATATGATTTACTAAACAAAACATCACTGTGTAGCTGAACCCTGTGAACAACTATTTTAGGCAAATAGGTGCTGTGCGAAACTTCATGACTTGGGTGACTATTGACTTCTAGTGCTAAACTACAGAAGCAAAATCTGGACACCAAACATGTCATGTCTTGGCTAATTGTGTCCATCTGAGATAAGTGGGATACATTTATTTTTTTTGCCAAACACTTCTTTTATAATAATAAACATAATACTGTTTCGCTTTTCTGGCCATTGGTCACCTGGTTCAAGTTACAGGTAATCACTTAAGTTACATTTCTGGTATGTGGTGCTGATTAGCCAGCACAAAAAAAGTGCTTGAAATGTTTTGATTGAGTTGCTTTTACATCAGCTCAGACTGGGTTTAAAATGATGTACCCCATATGCAGCTGATTAGCCAAGACATTAGTGGTGTCTGAAGTTTACTTCTTTAGCTCTGTGCTGCAGCCAAAAGCCCAATGTAGCTAATATGCACTGGAAACAGCCACCGTTTGTTAAGTAATCTCAAAAGAATTGTTAAGCAATCTCAAAAAGATTTGCTTATGTGATTTCTGATACTGTATGATATACATACTGTTAGCTAACAAAAAGGACAGAAGTACAGACAAGATTAAGCAGAATAGTTGTTACTAACACTTTTAGCTAAGCAACATACATCTGTATATGTTTTAAGACAACAGCATCTGATCATAAAATTAATTTAATCAAATCAGAAGGGTTTGATTAACACTAAATTTTATGAACATTTTGATAAATATTTAGATCTAAAAACTTCAGATCTACAATGTAGGACCATTCAAGTCCTGACAGACAGTCTAAAAAGCCAAGAGGCTGAACAACAAGCTGGCAAAAGCTTGAAAAGCACCAGTCAACTAACGCCAAGACACATGTCGCTCTTCACAGTCAGTGGCAGGGGCAACATCATGACTGAAGGCTGACCTAAATATGTGTGGCACTGAGCCAACTGGCCTCCATAACACAATGGGCACAGCTGAGACTGGGGACAGAGAGTGCCCATTGCAATGCGGGTGGGCTAGCAAAGTCTCCTAGATCTTACCACCACGTTTTTAAGAGAAGATTAGAACTACAGGCAGGCAGAGGCCAGACATCAAATACACTTCTGAAAATAACATTTCGGGCCAAATTTCTAAAAGAAACAGGGTCAGCATTGATTGATGAGGTACTGCTCTGAAACAGATTAGACAGAATGTCTATATACTACATATAGACTATCTATACTGTATCAAAAGTTAGGAAGCTGTATCAAAATGCTTGAAAGCTATCTCAGGTTAGCAGTACACAATTTTACACTCACACTTTGCAATGCCGATATCACAAATGTGTGCAATGTGTAAATGAGTCTCTAATCCCTCTAATTATTGTGTGGTGTGTCTTCTGAGCATTACTGATGTTCTTCAGGCTGAATCAAGGCTTTCAAAAAATGTGGACACCCTTGCCCAAAAATAATGCACATCCTTAATCCTTAAGCACATCACATCAAAGACCAGTGTGTGTTTTTAATATATTGCAACTGCACTAACTGCACTACAACCGCACTATGGTAGGTTTTCTGTATTGTGCAGCTCTAACCAGAATACTAAACTAAGGCTTTCATTTCCCTCTATATCACATGTCAGGCTCCAGGCCAAAACACTGCAAATTTCAGAACACTGGCTCATTAAACACACCTGATTCAGCTCATCAGCTAACCAGCAAGGCCTTCATGAACTGAAATCAGTGCATTAGATAAGGGTAAATGCTAACATCCACAGCACTTTGGCCTAGAAGGTCTGCTCTATATGCACCCTCTCCATTGCAAAAGTGACAAGTAGCTCCATTTGGAAAGAGTAAATTAGTTCATTTGGGCACATATTCGCTTCTAAAGTTTGTCATGATCATGCAATTTAGGCTGATGATTAATTGCCCTACAAATAATTGCGGGTCTTTTTGTTCACTGTATGCAACTATGAAAGTACAGACCTGAGTTGTGGCTGTAAGTAGCTATCTAGCTTTCTAGCTTAGTAGTTCCCAGTTTGAGCTCAAATAAACCAATATTACTCACCGCTGCCCTCTATAGGTATAATAGCATTGGTCAGAATGATAAATTTAGCTGTTTTCATAAGAAAATGCTATGCTTCAATAAATGTGTTTTCATTTTTGAGCATTTTCCTCAACCCAATTCTCATTCTGCTTGATGTAACATGCTGAAACTTGTGAAAGCTAATAACTGTGAAAAATGATTGCAAACAGCTCAAACAAATGCAGTAAGCTTAAATAACTTGAAAGTCAGGACACATGTTTCTTAAATATTCATCACAAGAATCTGAAATACTTTATGTGACTTTTCCCCCAATACTGTTTAGCCCTACCTCAAGTCAGGTAATCAGGGTCTGTCTTATATCAGCTCTGTTACTACTTCTCTGTGACTACACATCTTCCCTACACATGGGCTGAATTCATGTTTCAGGCATATTAAACCCCCATTTTGCCTTGGCATGGCTTCTGTGGAATGCGGCGAAGGTGCACTCAAAGAAAGTTAATGAACAAAGTCTTCTCCCACAGAGTGCATGGTCTAAGTGCTTCATAATGGGGGCCACACCTCTCCACACTGCCCTCATGAATCTGTTATGGATCTTGTTAACATCAGCAGTGACAGGCCTGCTTCGGCCCCTCTCAGCACACACAGCAAGAAACAGCGGTAAGCAGCATGCAGTGCATTCCTGGCTCCACAGCTGTGGGTGCTGCTGTTTATGGGCATTTCTGAGTTTATGAGCACTGTTGTAAAAGCAAAGGCTTGGTTAATGTAATAGAGCTAGAAGGTGTGAAATATGATAAATCATGTATCGGTGTTTACATGCGTGGTTATGATAAAACACTCTCTTGAGACCGGGCGTGGGATGTCAGTGCTTATGTGCTGGATATGTCACCATTGTAAACCAACTAATTAAAACAATGCATATAAAATTAGCTGTGTTCTTTGCTGACTTGTACAGGTGATTATTTCTGTTTTGAGCAAGCACCAGATGGAAATCTTAATGTTTCAAGTGCGGAAAAGCACGTGAAAGTCAGAAGAAAAACTTCATCCAGAGGCCTTAGTATGCAACACCAGTCATAGTACAGCTGAGATACATCCTGTATATTGCATGAGATTAAATACAAAGCTCAAAAAAAAAAAAAAACAATGTATTCTTGAAGATATATTCAAAGGGTAATTCCACAGATTTTTCTGCATAATTCAGTGCAAGTTTCCGCATAATTCAGTGGTTAAGATATAGACAAAGTTGTTTAGTGGGGTTTGATGAGCAACTCATCAAATGTCTACAACACACATAAAGCTTTCTTTTGTTTACAACACCAACACCAGACATCACAGCTCATATTTCCTGTAACCATTTCTTGCAACGACTTGCTGTGAGGTCACTTTTAAAGGTATTCATCTTCAGACGTCTGGTTTCTTTCACTGCCAGTGTGAACAATTATGACTCCATGAGTTTTTCCAGAATGGCATTTCACTGGTTCATTGGTTCACATCTTAACCTTTAAATGTGTAGACAATTTGAGGAAAAAAAAAATGTAATTCCTATTTAAACAGATTTATGATGTAATGGAATACAAGTATTAGGAGCACATAGACAGAATAATGAATAATACTGTCACGATTGGCCCTTTCCAGTCCTGTCCATGTGTTCGTGTTTTGGTTTAGCCCATGTGTATTTGTTTTGGTTTTTCTAGTCCTGCCCCCTCGTTTGTGACTCTGCCCCTGATTGTTTTAACCTGTCCCTCGTTTTCCCTTTGTTACTTAAGCCCTGTGTGTGAACTTTGTCCTTGCTCTGTTTGATGTATTGGTCTATGTTTGATGGTTTCTCTGTGTATCTGATTGTATTCTGGTTTTGTCATGTCTACCCAAGGCTCTATGACCCTGGACCGTTTTGACCCTGACTTTGGATTTGCCCTCAATAAAAGTCGCTTACCTCCGCACATGCGTCCGCTACCTCGCTCCATGTTACAAATACTTTATTTTTCAGTCCACATAGAACACCATTGCTTAGATTTTACAGTAAAATTTTAGGATAATATATTTTTTTTATTATTATTATAATATTTTTTTATTATTTAGTTACCCACTAAATAATAAAAATAGAAGCTTTAAAAGAAACACTATCAATATTCATTTATTTATTTTAAAATCAGCACACGGAGCACATGGTTAGCAAACATGATTTTTAGAGTCTATAGAATAACTCAACAAAACTTTCTTTCAAATTTCCTTTCCTGCTTAAGCCTGAGTAGACTGATAAATCAATATGATGGGCCATTAACTGTTACTTATCTGTGTATACAATAAACTCTTTTGAGGGATGACTAAACTGAAACAGCTCCTCAGTAGTGGACATGTTTGCCAGTGATAAGTGTAGCATCAGTGTTGTTCTGGACAATGGGGTATTGTGGGAGCAGCAGTGGACAAAAGCAGGCAATATATAGTATTATATATAAATAAGGATGAAACTGAAGCCCGAACCTGATCCATACCAGACCCAACAGGGCCAAGTCTAAGATGGCAAAATGCAAACTTTAAAATTACTGGGTGGATAAAAGTGGATAAAGTAACTTAGTATGGGATGTTGTTTTCACTTTGATTACTTTAAATGTGGAAGCCTTGTGGCCCTTTACACAAAGAAGAGTCAATATATTTCTAGTGAACATTGATGGCTTCAAACAGTTGCCAAGCTAGTATGTGTCCAGTGTAAGACCAAATGTTCTCTATATTCGGAGTCTGACTAGCCCAAAACCATTATATTTTGGGCTTGGCCCATTTATTTTGCACAGGAGTGTACATGACTACTGATACTACTTCGTCACTTTACTCAGCTAACTGGCTTTTAGCATGCTAAAGGCTGCATGGCTAACAACAAGAATGACACTACATCACAAGGTAACAATAAAAGTTTATCGCCAGACAAAGCAATTACTCACAAAAGTTATGTACGTTAAGCTAAAATTTCTCAAAAATAGTTTGCTTTGCAAAGTTTGCATGACTAGCCGATTAGCTCACTGAGGCTAACTTGCTGAGGGTGAATGTATTCTGTTTTCAATATTCAAATCAAATCAAATCAAATTTATTTGT
This sequence comes from Pygocentrus nattereri, assembly GCF_015220715.1. NCBI lineage: Eukaryota > Metazoa > Chordata > Actinopteri > Characiformes > Serrasalmidae > Pygocentrus > Pygocentrus nattereri. Next base: position 11,176,670 of record NC_051218.1, read on the forward strand.
ATAGCGCTTTTTACAACGGATGTTGTCACAAAGCATCTTTTCAGGATATTCCGTTCCTAGTTGACCCGCCTCCCTTTCTACAGTGGTTACTTGTCTATCATAGGCGTAATTCACATCCCAGTAGTGAGTCAAAGGCGAGGGCATGTTTAAACAAAAAATTGAAACAGGCTTTAGTTTAGGAAGGTAGCAGTAAGAAATACTGAAACTGAAACTTAATACGTTTCAGACAATGTTGTAACATGAGCTGTAACCAAGCGCATTAGCTCATGTAGCAGTTAAAATATCTGCAGAAGTCCTTTCACTGAACATGAAATCACAAAGATTTTATTTATTGGGAAATGTCCTGCTACCCCAGCTGAAATCAAGATTTTTCATTTGTTCTGCTGCTCTCTATCTATTTGCACCTACAAGTGTGCGGTCCGTTTAGTTTGAGGGAGGAGGTGGGGGAGTTCAGTGTGAGTGCCCCTAACTCCATCACAATAGCAGAGAGGCATCATTTTAGTACTTTGAAAAGAGGTCGGTTGTCCCTATGGGTCTGGCGGCTTTGGCAGCAGATGATATTTGACTAAAGTCATAGGCCATACTGCCTGGTTATTATGACATTCTGGAGCTAAAACGAGGAATTTCCAATTATCAGGGGCCAAGCACTTAAGTGACCTGGAATGCATCATTTGTTTCTCACTGTTTAAGGTTCTAGTGGTGGAATGTGGAGTTTTAGGCTTCAATAACAGCATATAATACCCTTTGGCCTTTGTAAAGGTGCAGTCCTAAGAAAGAATCCTCAGAAGACCCTTTGTCAAATATTAGGCAGTATCCAATGACAACCATTTGTGTTTCATGTGAACATTAAGAATAGTCAGTGAGCAGGAGTGCTACTAAGCTGCATTTAAGAGTAGCTGTGGCATAACAATGGCAAGCCAGCACTTAAGTTAGGACCATGCATTGTCCTTTGTTAGAAGAAAACCACTAAGAATCAATTGTGGACTGATTTTATATCACAAAAAGATTGTGGAAGGAAAATGATATCTTTTCTAGTCAGTTAATATGAAAGCATGCCCTATCAAAATGTGCTTGCGTATAAAAGCTAGCTGGTGGCCGGAGGATGAGCTGCTGATAAATGCCTGACCGCAGATCCGCCACTACAGTCCAAGCGAGACAAAATCACTCTCCTCATTCAGCAGCTCCCTTTTCTCGAGTTTTCAACACACAAACAGCTTTGTCTTCACTGACAGAAATCTGCATGGGGACAATGGCTCCCCCCTCTCCTTGTGTAAGAAACCCCCTCTTGCCTCCATCACAACCCCCCCTCCCTTCTCATCCTTCTCCACAAAAGGGGCCCGTGCTCAAGCCCCCCGTCCGGACAGAATGCCTGAAAGCTCCACAATGCTCACGGTCGCCATGCCAACAACAGACGAGAGCCAGAACCTCTCAAATTCTCCTCCTCAGGCCTTCCTCTGAAGACGAGGGGACAGACAGAGAGGACACCGAAGAGGATGCTGTGCTTCCATTACCCAGGAGTCAAGCAGAGGACTGACTTGCTTAAAGGGGCACGTCAGCATTTTTCAACTTAATCTCTATCTAATGCATCTTTAATGTATGGTCATCTACCATGGACAATCATTTCTAAGTGTTTTCTTTTACTTAAAACAACATGAAACAAGATGACTTGAAACACATTCATAGTAAAAGCCAGTGGGCAGATGCTGAGGCAACTGTCTATTACAATCTATTGTAAATGTGTTTTGTATGAGTGGGTATTCACTAACACTCACACACGCAGTCATATGCAAAAGTTTGAGCACCCCTAGTCAAATAACATATTTTGGTAAGTTAGGGAATTTAGGGACACGCCCTCTACAGAGAACACACTTCTGCACAACTGTAATTCACAAATGCAGTTTATTTGCTGAAGTGAATATATTTGGGAAAAATAAAACAAAAAATTTGTTCTGTGCAAAAGTTATGGCACATTTTATATTTTCAAATAAATAGTAATAGTGCACTAAAAATAGCAGAAAAATGCCATATGTAGTGGATGTGTTCATTTATTTTCACTTAGAAAAAATCAACAAAATGTTATTTGACCAGGAGTGTTCAAATTGTACATGCTCATTTACTGCCCACCTCCAGTGCACTCAGTGCCCTTATACAGACTGTTTCCAGTTATTTAACATCATTTGGTTGTCGGTCGCTTCTGCTGTTGGTTGCATTCCCAGCATGCCAGTGTGGAGAAATGACTTCATAAAGCTTATCTGAGGTGCTTCTGGATTTCTGGGCTGTAATTAATATCTGATTCTGAGCACGTCTGGGGAAAAAAAACATCTGGTTCATTTTTCAGCTGAAGTCTTGACTTTGTGTTAGAGATGGCTCACCTCTTATAGTTTCCAAGCTTTTCATCTTTATCTGGAAGATGTTTGATGTATTTCATTAATGCGTTCTCTCTCTAAGCAGAGTAGGCAGGTTTTAGCTGCTCAGTTGGCTGCTGATGTAAAGCATGTGTCTTCAGGTATGCGTGTATGAATTTCTTTTTTATCTTAATTTCCTACTGAAGACAATCTAACGCAGTGAATCATCGGGTCCTGGATTGTAATCTTTTGCTGCCAGCCACTGGGCAACTCACATGAACATATCACATGAGGAACCCCTTATTATTCAGGTATGAAATTAATGATTTAATATTCTGTGACTTCTATGAGAAAGTAAGGAACAGAAGTGTGATTCTACTGTATGTGTGCCACACTTGGGTTCCTTACTCCTAACTAAACTACCTATTGTAGTTATATATACACATTCCTAGTTACCAAATAATTCACAAAAGTAACAGAATAATAAATCAGAAGATCAAAGATTATATAATAAAACATTGAAGAACGCTATGAAAAATATAAATATTGTGATTTTTGTGCAGTGTTTCACATGCACCTTTGCACTGAATACAGTTAAACAGGACTAACTATATTCTTGTTGTGATGAAACATGCAGCTGGTTATTGTTCTTTTAGGATTTTTAGTTTGAAACAATCCAAATAACTAAAATTATCAACAGAATGGGAATAAATAACAGTTTTGGCATTATGTCAAAGACATCTATGTATCATGTTGTATAGATATTTACTGAAGTTAGCTTGCTAACCAGCTAATCCCAGCCCATCCGTCTCATAATATCACTTTGCACTCTGAGAGGCAACAGCAAGTCACTGTAAATGCAAGGATGGCTGAAGCTCTTGGCAAGTTACAATTATCACTACTCTTGGCAAGAAGAGCTAACAGAAATAGAAGCTGCTGCTCCACTGCTGGAGAAGCTCTCGGTGAGTAAAAGAATGAAGTTTGATGCTGAACTTGCAACATGTCTTCTAGACTAGTAAGAAAATATCTGTTAGTGCTAACATTGGCTATTTAACGTGGTGTGAAGACGGAGGACGAGCTGTGCATTTCCTTGTTTCTGTAGGGGAGGATACCACAAATTTTTGGTGATATGCTGTCCCATATTCATTTGGAGTGTAGATTATAAATATGACAGGTTGCGTCATCTTACATATTGCTCATTTAAGTACTGATGATATTAACTATATGCTTGAAAAAGCATACCATGGCACAATGTATTACAATAATGCTAAAATATTGTCATATTGCCCCCCTACACACCAAAAAAGACTGTCCATAAAAAAAGTTGTTTCTAAAACCATGAACACTCAAAGAATCCTTTACATGATTAAAGGATTCTTTGCATCATGAAATGTTCTTCAGACTGGTGGAGAATGTGATGTACATGGTTCTATATAGCACCTATTTGAAAAGGGTTCTACATATCACCAACAGAGGTTCTGCTAATGTTACAAGCTTGATATCATAACAATAGAAGAAACTTTTTGGTGCTATACAGGACCCTTTTCAAAAAGGTTCTTTATAGCACCATATTAAGCATCAATCTGAAGTACTACTTCTCAATGCAAAGAACACTTTAAGCATGCAAAGCGTACTTTGAGTGTCCATAGTTCTGTTTAAAACCACTGTAAATGACATAAAGCATGAGTTCAACAATAATGCTTTATCAAATTTTGACCATGATAAAATGCAATGAGAAATGTGACACTGATTGAAAGTTCAAAATCTGCACTCCAAATGAATGTCTCCTCATGTTCCAATTAGCTAGAAATAATTGTTAGGAATAAAAAGGCCACCAGACCATCATTAAAACCAGCAGCACTGAGGAATATCCCAGAGGAAGTTAACCGCACATCAGGTGAGAGATCACAGCAGTAACTCATCTGCATCCAGAGCAGCTCACTGATCTTGACTAGAACCACCCACTCTCCGTATGGGAAGACTTCTCCTCATGCCCTCAAAGCTAGACACGAACAAAACGAAAGCCCAAGTGGTAACGGCCGACTGGCTTGAGAACCTTCAGGGAAGTGAGCTAAGGGATTAACATGACAATGTCCTTTGGATGTTTTCTCTCCTTGAGAAAACGAGAAAGTATTTCTAAGTAACCAGCCTTCACTGCCACACAGTCAAAGTCTAATAAAAAACAGTTACCAGGAAGACGTCTGTTTGACCACTCAAATAAGTGACTCTGTTTATGTTTGCAGTGTACTCAAAACAGAATTAAAAACTGGAGTCCATAGAAAAAAACTATTAAACCTGCTCCTAAAAAGCAGAACAAGCACTGCGAGATCCTGTGTGCTGAGAATTGAGCACTTTTTACAGACAAAACTAGACTCTCAACATAGTGCATTGATAGCTCAAGGGATCATAATATTGAGGCCTAAAATCTGAGAGCAGAAGTGATGATTTGGGATGATCAGAATGTCTAAGAGACACTGTGCTAAAGATGAACCCACAATAAAATGCAAGCAGATCAGGGCCCTTTCTGTGTGGAGCTTGCATGTTCTTCCTATGTCTGTGTGGGTTTTCTCCAGGTGGTCTGGTTTCCTCTCACAGTCCAAAGACATGCAGTCAGGCTAATTGGACACGCTAAATTGCCCCTAGGTGCGAATGTGTGTGTGACTGTGTATGTGTGGATGTACATGTCTGTCTGTCTGTCTGCCTGTGATGGACTGGTGACCCGTCCAGGGTGTACCTTGCCCTCTTCCCAGTGATAGCTGGGATAGGCTCCAGCGGTTTAGATGAAGTGTGTGTGTATTATGATTTTATGACATAAATAACGTGAGCCAATCTAATACATCTAGTACCTTCCAGCATAGATTTCATATCAGTCCGTTCATTTAGCCCACAAAATGGGGCCTTCATATAAAGACAAAATAGACAATGTTATTTAAAAAAAAATAAATGAAATCAGTCACTTTGAGGTTGGCTACCCACCCAAAGAAAGCAAAGCCAAATGTACTCTCTTAACAAACTGAGGATCAAATTTATCATCTCCTCGAGAGCCCATACACTTAACATTTACTCTTAATTGCATCTCCAGTGTGACCAGATGACACTAGATCTCACTTTCCCACATTAAAGGACATCAAAACACATTTTACTTCCTCTAACGTACTGTAAAAAAAGTTTTCTCACCCTTTACTACCAATGTATTATAAATATTGGAAAAACAGCTAAAAAAACAACTAATAAATAGCTAAAAAAGACATCTATTCATATGTTCTGGCAGAGGAGAAGACTTTGTCAGCAGCTATGATTTCTGCAGTGACCATCTCTTGCCCAGAAAACTTTTTGGATACAAGAGAAGTCAAAGTGTACATAACAGAGTATGCGGACAGAAAACCCATTCTTTTTACAGTTGTGTTGAATGTGGTCAAGAATTGTTTCTGACCACATCCGAATGTGGTTTGATGGATCTGTTTGTAATCCGATCACAATAATGTTGTGAGTGTCCTGAGTGTTTATATGGCTTTTCATGCAGTCAAGTGAAATTCGATCACTGACAATTTAAGTTGAAGCAAGGTGTACACAGCCTCAAAATGACTGACTGGTGCACCCCTAGTTCTAACTCAGTGTGTCCTAATCTCAGACTTGAAACAACCCAGCAGTAGAGCAGTTAGAGAATCCCTGCCCTAACCAGCTACATTCAAATCAGTTAATTCAATAAACAAAATAAATAAAAGATAATTTAATACCAGTTAAATATCAGGATGTGCAATAACTTTCTGTAAAGCCACTTTCAGGGGCATTAAAAGGCCCATAAGATGAAAAACCAAAAGCGTTTTTGATATGTTCATATATGGGAACTAAGCTGCAAAATCACCCTGTTTTAACTCACAGTTTCTGTGATGTCAAAAGAACCAACTTATTCAGAAATATCCACCTATTCAGCCTGCAGCAGTTTAGCTTCACCCATTCGTATTGATGAAAATGCTTCAGCTCCGAGTGCTCATTTATCTTTGTCCTGTATGATTCTAAGGGATAAAGAGAGGCTGGAAAATGGCCATGTAAAAATAAATGACCCTTTCTGGTACATTAAACCACACAAACATTATAAATGGATGTCAATAAAATGTAAAACAAATGTAGCATATGGGCCCTTTAAACTCTTCAGATGTCTGATTTCTATCACCACCACTGTGAACTACTCTGATTCAGTAACGTTCACAGTAAATGACTTTGTTTACATCTTACCAGTTGACAACTGCCACTAACCAACACTGAAATTAGCTGAAAACTGACATTTTATGATTGATTCATGTTGAAAACGATTAGATGGCGTCACTGTCAGGGTGGCTTAGAATTCAATTCATCAGTTACTCATAATATCCATGGCTACTGTGCAAAAGCATTCATTATCTATTAAATTCATTCATTTATTACAGCATATTGATAGAATGAATTTGATGACTTCAGAAAACAGGCTTTATGTCAAATATGAGTAAATTAAACAAACTCTACTTTACAGTTACAGTTGAGTTTTTGTGGTTTTGTGAGTTTTTATGGAAAATTCACACCAGATTCTGAGCTGAACGGTGATGCCAAACATTTGAGAACTGTTTGCTTTCTCTCTCCATGCCTATACCAGGAAGCTTGTTTGTCTGTTTCTGCTAAACAGTGGCACATGCCATGGCTAATTTCCTCAAATCAAATTAAGGGTGGCAGCGGGTCCTGGACACATTCGCACCAAATCATCCACGTTAGCTGCAGCAAAGCTTATGGATGTAATGGAAACCACATGGCCATACAGGCCTCTACTGACCAAGCAGTGATCAGAGCTAACTGACTGTCAAAGAGTAGCAAGGAAATATTCAAAAGCTTTGATTTACCATAACCAAACCATTGATATATGTGCTACACAATTCTGAAACATTTCCAAATTAATATATACAAAAAGCCCTTACATCGATCCATTAGTGTGCTCTTTGTATCTCTGACTGCAGTACCAAAAAACGTGCAGCAAGTTCTGACAGAACTGTATTTACTGAGATCATGTATAAAGCATCAAACTAACTCACACTTCTCTATAGAAAAGTAGTTCTCCATGACCTAAAACATGCAGCATACATTAATCTGAAAGCTATTTTCCCTTTAATCCAGGAGTATAAGAAATGTTTATGCACTTCAAAGGGAAAGAGTTTAACATTCCCTTTAAATTTCACTCCACTGTGGCCAGTTTAGAACTTGCATAACTTCATACATTGAATAAAAAAGCCTTTAACAGTAAATGATTAATGTTCTTTAAGAACTGCAAGTGGTGTGAAAGCAACCCTGACATGCAAACATGAAAAGCCCTCAAAGAAAACTCCTTGACTAGGATTAGCCCACCCTCACTGGGGTCTAAATTACATTCCATTCAATCATGATGTAAACACCACACCACATCAGCTCCAAGTCCAACAAATGACCATATACACAAATCTTATCTGAAAAAAAGTGACCAGATCATCTAAGGAGAAAGGTTGCTGTGAAAATGCAGCATAAGAAGCCAAAAAGAATAATGTGATGGTAATTTTCCAAAAACAAAGAGCTGTACCTTCAAAAGAATGGTCCCCAGTTTTACACAATTTTTTTCAAAATTTCAGCATATTTCAGTCAATATGATATAAACAGTGTCATTCAGAGTGGTTTGAAGTGAAACGGTTAATTGCAGAGAAATTCACACTCAGATTTCTTCAGCGGTGGTGAAAGGAACCAGGTGGCACAATATCTACAACACAAATATAGCCATTTTATTTACTATCCAAAATAATGAGTGAACCTGACTCACTAATAACTTTTCAAGTAGCTGCTATGAAGCAACATTAAACTCTTCAGCGTCTGGTTGCTATCACCACCACTATGTAAAATTTTGAAACAGTAAGTTTCTGTAAGAGGGAGTATTTCACATCAAACCTTCTGAGTGACTTTGTTTACATCTAACCATTTATTTACACAGCAATTTAGAAAAATTGGTGAAATTCCCCTTTACTATTAAGTGATGTATGCAAACGGTTGGGTGCCCCTGGGCAAATTTATATAGTTTTCTTTTTACATTTTCTAAGTTAAATTAAGTTCAATTACTGTTGGTTTGCTGATTCAACATGTTGTAAAAATACAATATAAAATGTGGCCTGTTCAAAAGTTATGGCACATTTAATATGTTGTGTTTTATTTTTTTTCCACTATGTTAAACAAATGTAATGTTCTAAGTTTTGCAGAGAGTTTCCATATTTTAGTTTGTTTACTGTAGAAAAATTGTTAAAAAATCAACAAAACATGTCATTAGACCAGGGTATTCAAACTTTTGCTCAGCTTAACAAGCAACAGTTGCCACCAACCAGCACTGAAAACAGGTGTGTTATGATTGACTGATGCTAAAGTCAACTAGACACTACTGATCTAAAACATTAAAGCTATTCACATTTTGTGCTACCATACCTGACACAGTCACTATCACAGTGGCTTCCAATTCAATGTATCAGTTCATTATGAAGCCCTTAGTGAGCTGAATTAAATATCTTTGAGGATTGATCATACCTGACACAGTCACTTTCATGGTGGCTTCCAATGGCCTGTTGTTGTCCAGGTCCGTACTCAGCTTCAGCTCTCCTGTGTCCTGGTTCAGAATCAGCAAACTCAGCTCATTCCCCTCCACAAAGGTGTAGAGGAGCTTATCAGACACATCCGGGTCATGAGCAGGCACCTTCCCAATGACACCTGCTGGGAAGCTATTGGATTTATTAGTGACGTAGTTGTTAAAAATTATCTCAAAATCCTGCAGAACTGGGTAGTTGTCGTTGACATCCACAAGGCGAACATGTACAATGGCCCGACTGACCAGTGGGGCAGAGGTGGCCTGGACTACAATCAGGTACTCCATCTTGGCCTCGTAGTCCAGGTCAGTAAGGGCAATTAAATCCCCACTAAAAATGTCCAGCTGGAAGACCTCAGGAACATTCCCCTCCACAATTTGGTATAAGATCTGTGCATTGGTTCCTTCATCAGGGTCTGTAGCACTGATGCGAGCCAGAGTAGAGCCTACAGCACTGTTCTCCTCCACATAGACATACAGTTCATCCTTTTCAAACACAGGAGCATTGTCATTTATGTCTAGCACTGTCACCTGAATGTCTACAGCTGCTTTCAGAGGAGGAACTCCTTTGTCTACAGCAAAAGCCTTAAGGTTATATGTAGCTACGTTCTCCCTGTCCAACTTCCTGGCTGATCTGATAATTCCTGAGTATGGCTCAATGAAGAAATCCCCCTCACCATCATCCCCTCCCTGAAAAGTGTAGCTCACTCTGCCGTTGGAGCCTGAGTCTCTGTCCGAGGCTGACACTTGAAGAACACTGGTATATATGGGTGCATCCTCAAAGACGGTGCCTTGGTAGATGTCCCTCAGAAACTGGGGTGCATTGTCATTGGCATCAAGGACTATGATCTCCACATAGGTCGTGTCTGATTTCTGAGGGATGCCATTGTCACGTGCGATGATAGCTAATGTGTAGGAAGCTTGGTCTTCATAGTCAATTTCAATCTGAGTGGTGATGGCACCTGTGTCAGGGTGGATCTTGAATTGAGGAACGTTGTCCTCCATCACGTAGGTGATGCGTGCATTCTCACCAGTGTCTTCATCTGTAGCACTGATGACCACAACAGTGGAGCCCACTGGCTTGTCCTCACTCACTAAAACCTGGTAATTGGCACTCTGAAAAACAGGCCGATGGGTGTTGGTATCTGTAACGTTGATGGAAATCTGTGCCGTGTCAAACCGTGTGCCATCTGAGGCCATCACTGTCAGGACATATTGACGTTCCTGTTTGTAGTCCAACGGCAAGGCTAAAGTAATGAGCCCACCACCACTCTGGCTGGTGATGGCAAATCTATTCCGAGTGTTCCCGCTGGATATCTGGTAGGTCACCACGCTGTTCGCATCCCTATCCACAGCTGTTATAGTTAGCACGCTGGCCCCAACTGCAGCATCCTCATTGATCTTCAGGTTGTACATCTTCTGGGTGAAGGTGGGGATATTGTCATTCACATCCAATACTGTCACGCTCACACTTGCCGAAGATGACATTATAGGGACCCCATGGTCCCTTGCCTCCACACCAAATGTGTAAAACTCAGTGGTCTCTCGGTCCAACTCTAGGCTGACTGTAACCCACCCTGTGCTGTTATTGATAACAAAAGGAAAGCTAGGTGAGGTGTCCGTGAGCCTGTACTCCAACAGAGCATTGTCCCCCGAATCTGCATCGATGGCTTGAATGTGAATCACGGAGTGACCAACAGGAACATTCTCCAGCACCGAGGCTTGGAAAGGGGTGCTGACAAACATAGGGGCGTTATCATTCACGTCCACCACCTGCACTACAACCATACCTGTCCCATTAATGAGAGGCGGCCTACCACCGTCTTGAGCTTTTATACGCAAATTGTACTCCCGGATCATCTCATAATCCAAAGGATTGATGACGTCAATGACACCGGTGGGTGAGTGAATGTAAAACTGTCCTTTTACATTCCCACTGATGATGCTGTAGTGCACTTTGGCATTATTGCCAGCATCTTTGTCAGTGGCCTTCACCTGAGCTACTTCTGAGTTAACAGCTATGTTCTCAAGAACTTGGACCACATATCTTTTCTGACTGAACTGAGGATAGTTGTCATTCTCATCCTCAACTGTGATGTGCACGGTGGCTGTGGCACTGCGTGGACCGGGGTCTTTACCTTGGTCGTTAGCCTCCACGATCAGCTGATACTTTGACTGCACCTCCCTGTCTGGACGGACTTTGATTTTAACCAAACCATTCCTCGGATCTATCTCAAACCCGGAATTCACTTCGACTTCATTCACAATCTTATAGATCATATTGGCATTTGATGGAGCATCTCCATCAGTAGCCCGAATGGTCATTACCTCAAAACCCACCTCTACATTTTCACGAATGCTAACCCTGTACTCGGTCTGCTCAAACACAGGCCTATGGTCATTGGTGTCACTGACCGTGATTGTGAGATAAGCTGTTGCGGACCTTTTTGGAGTCCCCTTGTCAGTGGCTGTGACTTTAAACACATGGGTATCTTTCAGCTCCCTGTCTAAAGGCTGCAGTGTGGTGATGCCACCTGTTTCAGGGTTTATTTGAAAGTAGTCGTTAGATCTGCTGTCAAACAGAGCTTCCATGTCATACTCCACAACACCTGCATCACCATCATCCGAATCAAACGCTTTAAGGGTGATAACCCGGGTTCCTGAGGGCTCATTCTCAGGCACGGAAACCTGGTAGTTGGGCAACTGGAACTGTGGGGCTGAATTTACATTTCTTTTCAGACGTTTGACCCACTGTTCACTGCTTACAGCCACACTCTGACCACGATTTGGCCTAAAATTCAATTGCACTTGGAGAAGTTGTACATTTTCTTGAAAAGTGGGTACGGTGCAGAGGAAACGGGCATGGCGAGGCAAACACTGTTCAGTCTCAGAGGCTTCTTTATTCCCAAACTTTTCCTCTTTGCAGGTAGACAGGAGCAGTTGCGATTGCCGTGCAAAAGCTGGTAAATGCTCATATAAGCTTATAGGTAACATACCCGAGTTAAAGCACGCGCCATATCCAGAATGGAGTTCAATGTAAGCGTCCAGTTGACGAGTCTTTCTTTTGTACTTGATAAAGCAGTTCTGTCCATGAACAAACGTGTTGAAATGAATCAGCACAACGTTTCCGGACAATAACGAGGTTATCCTCAAGTACAGCTGAGCTGGGTGTCTCGTGAAGCGCGAGCAGTGAACTTTCCGCGCGAGAGACACAACTCCATCATTACTGCTGACCCTCACAGCGCGTCCGATCCACTTGGCTGTAAGTGTCCTGTCTATCCTGTACATCCATCCTGCTCCGAGAGAGACGTTCACCAGCGCCGCTCCGGGCTGCAGACTCTCCGGAAAGTGGAGATCGAAGCATCCATAGAGTGGAAGTTGAACAAGCGCTCCGAACCAAATCCATTTCATGGGTAAATCCATGGCTCCTCACATCTCACCCCCAAAATAAATATCGCCCAAACGTCTCCGGATCGCGTAAGAAGTCACACTCCGGGCGCATGAGTCCTCCAGAAGTTCACAGACCGCAGCATGTTTCCCTTCAGCGCTGCGCTCTCTCTCTCTCTCTCTCTCTCTCTCTCTCTCTGTTGTAATGCCTTCAGTGACTCCGCTCCTCCTCCAGAAGGCATTTGCATGGACCTGAACTGAGAGCTCATGCCTTCCATAAAACCATCCGCTCGCAATATATACAATTTATATACAATTCCATCGGAAATTTTGGAGAATTAACATTCTCTGAAAATAGTTCTTTTTAGATGCGATGAAACCTACAATCTTATGGTCCCGTTACATGTTCTGTGATTTTCGAAGTTAAAAAGTTCAAGTGAAAGGCAGTAACACAAAAAATGGCATTTTCCTGCTAATTTTAAGGCACAATTTGGATTGAGGCGTATTTGCTGAGTTTAACAGCTTGGGAAAAACAAAATATACAATGTGCCATACACTTTACACTTTACACTGGCTACATCTGAGTGCACTGCTACTGGCTATTTACTGAATTTAACAAACTGGAGGAGGTTAAAACAAAGAATGTGGCCGGCGCACGTGTTCTATTGTTACAGTGTAGATTCTACTGTTATAAACCTACACTCTCTCTCTCTCTCTCTCTCTCTCTCTCTCTCTCTCTCTCGTATTTATACAAACACTTTCATTTTATAGTAAATTACCTTGGGCTAGTTTATGTTTATGAACAGAGACCTACAGATCAATATAGTAAAGGAAACTCATTTGTGATCCTGAGTTTAAAGCTTTTATTAAATTTAAACTTGTAACTAAGTTGCAAATAAATCTTAAACTGAAACTTTGCTTGTGTGTAAAAAGTGATTTCAGACCCACTCGGTTCTACCTGATGGAAACTGTTTGTCTTCAGTGTTTTGTGCTTATGATCATTTCAATAGGCGTCAGTTTCAGACTTACTAATCACATTCTATTAAAACATCTGTTACATGTAGAGCGTTCTAAGGCAAAACTGTTCATAAATAAAGCTTATTTTTCTGAATTTACCTCTATTCTACCACTATGAACACTACATTTAATAATTCCTTATTCATGTGTAAGGACATTAGTGGTTTAGGACAGTTAATGAAAATGATTTACTTCGTAGACCCTGTGACATCTTGTTCCAATCACCACCGCTGGAAAGAAATCAGTCATTAAGTTTCTCTGCAATTAATGCTTTCATATCAAATTGCTCTCAAAATCCTTGCTTTCATCCCTGCCACTGAATTATGCAGGTATTTTGAATTACTTTAACTACTATTAGCCTTTTTAGTATTTCCTAAATATACAAACAGAAGAGTAGACAAGGTAATGTGCATCAATTTGTTGTAAGCAGCGCCCCCCTATGGACAAATCACAAACTGTAGTGGGGGCGGCAGGTCTGCAGTTCTGAACATCACCAACCTTGAAGAGGAGCTGTGACCTTCCCACCCCAACACATCTCAACACACTCATTCTCAAGTTAATTGTTCATGAAATGGTCCAAAGCACCTCCACCGTGTACAACAGAATAAAACTCTAGCTGTAATTTAATACAAATATCTGTCAGACATGTTGCTTCAGCAACGTTTTTCCACTCAGCTCTTCCTACATCTTCCTATTGGCTAAACAATAAAGTTAAATAGGTTTACAGAGAATTTCCACATAATATACCTACACAATTCAGTCAATGAGGTGTTAATGAAGTCATTCGGATGGGTTTGATGTGAAATGTTTAATTGTAAAGATTTCTTTACAGTGGTAGTCATAAGAACCAGGCATCACGTCCACAACACAAATTTGGACATTTCCATACTATCCAAAACAGCCAGTAAAGTAACTTTTTTGTGAATTCTGATTGCAGAAAAGGACTAAAACAGTAGAAGATATAAAATATTAGAATAAATAGTGGGACGTGTTTTCTATAAAGCACCTTATGTGTAGCTCGATATCATATGAAGGGATTAAAAAAAACTGCCATAAAACATTGTCTCATGTAACAGGCAACTTATTCATAACTATTTCATGTAACAACCTCCTGTGATGTAACTTTTAGATGCACTCAACACTTGTGTCACCCTATCACCTCCCCTGTGAACAATTCTGACTCGATTGTTTCCACGAATGGCGCATTTCACATCAAAACCACTTTGAATTCTTTTGTAAGATCATAATTTAATCATTTAATCAAGTTGAGGTGGTTCAAGCATCTGGTAAGGATGGCCTCTGGATGCCTCCCTAGGGAGGTGTTCCAGACATGTCCTGAAGGGGAGGAGACCCCGGGGAAGCCCCAGGACACGCTGGAGGGATTATATCTCTTGACTGTCTTGGGGAACGCCTCGGTATCCCTCCGGAAGAGCTGGAGGAGGTGGCGGGGGAGAGGGAGGCCTGGGCCTCTTTGCTTAGGCTCCTGCCCCCGCGACCCGGACCCGGATAAGCGCTTGAGGATGGATGGATAATTTAATCATGCAGGAATATTTAAAAATCATTCAAACTTCCCTTCAGCCAAACTCTTAAAAATGTTGAAGGGCTCTTTAGTAAAGGTGACAGTTCTAGTTAGAACCAAGAATGCCCATTTGTCTGGATCAATAGTTCTTTGCATGGTCATAAAGGTTCTTTAAAGAAAAAAGAAAACGCTCATTTGTTCAAGTGTTGTTTATTGCAGTCGGTGGGTACAAGATTCTTTAAAACGTTTAAAATGTTCTGATGTGTTAAGAAAAGTGTTCAAGCAAAAATATGTCCTCAGTAACTTTAGCAAATAAGACATCTGACTGCACTGCACCATTATTTTCCTCACTTACAACTACTTACTCAACTCACCTGTTACACAATGAAACACACAGTAAGCAGCAGGGTACACTCATACAAAACATCAGCAAGTGAATCATATTACGTTATCACAGGCACGCGCGCGTGCACACACACACACACACACACACAGAGCTCCACCAGTGAACTGAAATGAATTCAATGATGAGTGGTATTGTCAACGTCCAAACTGTGAGATAAATCTGACGCAGACCAAGTGTTATTGGTAGTATGGTCTGTACCGACCCTGCTCTGGGTGGTGGGGCCCAGGCATCTGACCCTGAGGTGGAGGCCCCTGCAAGCGCGAAGGGTGAGGGCCTCGAGGAGCAGGCCACATGCCAGGGCTCAAGCCTCCAGGCTGGCTGAAGGGTGGGCTGAGGGTGCCCTGGTCCTGTGGCATGGTGTTAGGGTTGTAGTGGTGAGGAGGAGGGGCACTGACAGGTGGACCACCATGTTGAGAAAGCGGCCCGGGCAGAGGATGGTTCATGAATGGCGGCATCTGGTTGATAATATGTCCAGGTGGAGGGGTGATGGGAGGTGGGGCAGTGGACATTGGAGGTGCCTGGTTGTAGACCATGTGTGGAGCAGCTGAGGCTTGGGAAGGATGCTGCATAGGGTGGCTGAGTGGGGGAGGTGGTGGTGGAGGAGGACCGTAATGCTGCTGCTGAGGTGGGGGCATGATGTGGTGAGGGTGGGACACCACAGGCTGACCGGGGTAGTCCCCGGGGTGGTGGTGTGGGGGTGGGCCTGGTGGGGTCTGAGGAAGGGGATCACGTGGAGAGGGTCCAGAGCCACCAGAGTCATCCTGGATAGGCACAGTAATGAGATTGCTGTGCTTGCGCGTGGTCACAGTGGCTATGCGGAAGGTCTCTGGAGGAAGGCCTCGAGATGAGGGCCCCAGGTCTGTTGCAGAGGGCGAAGCTGGGGGCAGCTGCCCGTATGGTTCGTGACCCTGCATAGGAGGAGGGATCAGAGGGTGGGCCTTGGGCAGGTGAGGTGGCGGCGGCAAGCGGAAGCGGTCCGGCGGGTCCGAGGCCGGAGAAGGGACTGGATGAGCAGGCTCAGGCCGCGAGCCTCCAGGCTTGCCCGCCCTCATGTGGCGGTGGTTGATGTGAGCCTGTAGGTCCCGCTGGGAGAGGTAGGTGCGCTTGCAGCCCTGCACAATGCTGCACATGTAGAGGGAGCCACGCTGGCACTGCTCGATGCGCTGGACCGGGTCTGTGCAGCTGTACAGGGACAAACTGAACTTAGAATTTAGTATAGGAAGTGGAGCCAGCACACAATTATACAGTTCACACTGCAGCTTACATTAAAGGGCCCATATACTACATTTGTCTCGCATGAATTTTGTCCCCCCTGATGTTTACTTTTAACATCTGTGTGGTTTAAATGTACATACATCCATCACAACTCATTTTCCAGCCCCACTTTATCTCTTAGATTTAAGCAATACTGCAAGTTTAAGATATGGAAATGAGTTCTGTTCTGATTGGATGCCCAGTACTGTGCCTCATTCAGAAAAGTGTCTGCGCAAAAAACACTACATATAATGTCTGCATGAATGGCTGAAGGTAAAGTGATGTAGGCTGAATAGGTGGATATACACTAGATGGTCAAAAGCATATGAAGACCCCTCCTAATTATTGAGTTCAGGTGTTTCACACTGCTAACAGATGTATAAAATCAAGTGTGTAGATATGCAATCTCCATAGACATGCAATCTCCATAGACAAACAACAGCAGTGGAATGGGTCAAACTGAAGAGCTCAGGGACTTTAAACATGGCTCAGTCATAGTATACCATATTTGCCACAAGTCAGTTCATGAAACATATGCCTCTACTGTAAGAGCTATTATTGTGAAATGGAAGCATTGTAGACCACACAAACTCAGCACATAGCACAGAAAACCACTTCTATTCTGTTCCATCATCATTACAGAGTCCCAAGCTACCTTGGGAAGCAACAATAGCACAAGAACTGTGCATGAGGTTCGTGAAATCGGTTTCAATAGCTGACCAGCTGCACGCAAGCCTAAGATCACTATGCTCAATGCCAAGTGTCTGCCGGAGGAGTGTCAAGCTCAGCGCCACTGGACTCAAAAATATGTTCTTTGCAGTGATTAATCACGCTTCACAGTGTGACTGTCAGATGAACAAATCTGACTTTGGTGGATTCCAGGGGAACCCTACCTGCCGGAATGCACAGTGCCAACAGCGATCTGTGGTCTGGCACTGTTTTCAGGACTTGGACCAATCTCCTTAGTTCCAGTGAAAGTAATGTTAATGCTACAGCATACAAAAGACATTTTAAACAATTATATATTTCCAATTTTAGGCAACAGTTTGGGGAAGGCCCTGTGCTGTTCCAATATGACTGTTCCCCTGGGCAAAAGGCGAGTTCCATAAAGACATGGTTTTATGAGTTTGGTGTGGAGGAATTCCAGTGGCCTGCACAGAAACCTCAACCTCAACCCCACTGAACCTTTGGGATGAATTACAACATTGATAGTGAGGCAGGCCTCTTCATCAAACATCAAAGTCTGAACTCACAAATGCTCTTTTGACCGAATGGGCATATATTCTCACAGACAGCCCAAAATCTCATGGAAAGCCTTCCCAGTAGAGTGGAGTCTGTGGTAGCCACAAAGCAGGGCAGACTCCATATTTAACAGTGAGGTGTCCACATACGTTTGACCATAAAGTGTATATAAATGTGATTGTTTTAATGACATCGCAAAAACAATTAATTCAAAATGAAAATTTGAAATGTTCAACAGTTTCCATATATGAGCTGCATGGACTGGGGAACAAACATGTTTTCAAACTTCAAAAATGTTTATTTGCTACATCAAACTCTTATTTAAAAAAAAGCAAGGGAAAGTCTTTCCCCATATGGGCCCTTTAAGACATTATGCCTGTATTAAATTCAAACACAGACAAAAAGCCTAAGTGTTATATGAAAACATTATATATTAAACAGAGAAACTAGCACTAGATTTACTTGGTTTAGCCTTACAGATAAGCAAGACTTCCAAAGTACAATACATAATAATAATAATAATAATAATAAATAAATGAGTTTGCAATAGTGGTCAAATCTAAACATCCACACAATGGAAATTTCTTTTAACCAGTAATCTCCTGTTACCAATGTGTATCCACTATCATTGTGCACTCCAATTGCAAAGGCATGCTATTTACCAGTAGAAACAACAGTAGTATTACTTTAGTGTTAAAATGAAAGTTTACACCAACTTTACAGCTACAATTTACACCATGAACTACAAATAGCAGCACATAAAATTAAAAGTACCCCAAACAGTGTATTTCAAATGATTACAGTAAAAAAGACTTACCCTGGACACATCTTATCATTTTTCTTCTCGTACAGCAGAGCACAGTCATAGCAGAACACATGCTTACAGGGAATCTGTTTAAACAGAACAGATCATAAAAAAAGTGTTTGGATGAGAAGACTAAGAAAATTTATACATACAATAAACATGTTTTAAATCTTTAAGTCAGCTTTATCGTCAATACTATAATATGTACAGGACATACAGATCTGGGCATAAATAATGCACCACCCAAGATATCTCAAATTTAAATTGGTAAGGCAAACCATCAACTATTACTTAGTATATAATGATATGCATTGTCTAGTCTTACAAAACAATGTTTTTTCCTACCATTCGACCATATGTGTTAATGGGCAGGCCACACTTGTCACAGAAATGAACAGGGGTGTCATCCTTCTCTCCAACCAAGTTAAGCTGTGGGGGGGGGGGGAAAAAAGAGGTTAAAGAAAAAAAAAATGTGTGTTTTCAAATCTAAAAGTTGTAGCAGTTGTAAGGACATCCCAAAGTGCAGCTAAAGCAATTACCTTATAGTCCCAGAATAAAGGATGGGGGAATCTCCGCTGGCTCCCATAAGCATCTCCAGATTTGCACTCAAACCTCTCCTCCTGCTTACAGCTAAAAGACTCTATAAAACACAGAAGATGCAGACTTTAAGACTCATGAGACAAACCAGCAAACATAAAATCTATTTTCAATATTAAAACAAATTTAACAAAATCATCCTGTGATCAAAAATAACAAAAGCTAGGCATATTTTATACTGCAATTTCCCCCTAGGATCAATAAAGGAATCTGAATAATAATGCTGCCCCCATCATTCTTGTAAGTACATAATGCTTACCTTCATCACTTTGCCCATTGGATGGGAGCCTGGTACCGGGCCGCTGGGGCCGGGCAGCAGGCTTGCTTCTTATAGTCTGTTTGGACAGTAACTTGATGGGAATCCGCCGGCGAACGTCTGGACCTCCAAGAATCCCTGAACCATCGGTTCCCTGAAGATCATGGTCTACAAAAATAACACAAAATAGTCCCTAGTGCCCTGGTGTACTGACTTGCTTGGAGCATGGCATTTTCCAGAGCAGGACATGGTCCATGGCAAACAAATGAAGGCAATCCTATCCCATTAAAAGATGTCTGCCTGACTTTTGCAGACAGGGTCAGTTTCTTGGTTAGGGATTAAGCTCAGTCCTGGACTTTAAATAGTTAATCTCTATTCAGAATGCACTGTGGTCCAGTACTATGCTTAATCCCTGTCTGGGAAACTGAGCTTTACTGTTAATGTTAATCCTTTAACTAATTATTGTTATCAGTTCTTCCTTCTTATAGCCATATAAATTACACATTAGTTTCAGAGCAGTTACCAAATAATTAATAGCAGTAGTGGAATGTGTCTCATGCTTTATAACAGAATAATAAACCTAGGCTTCACAGGTTGTAAATGGGCAAAACAGCAAAGTAGCAGTCAAACAGCAAAGCTCAGAATTCTTGAAAGTTCAGTCATACAAAAAAAGAAAATAGAAAATAAGTAGTAGAGGCCTAAACACTGTCAACAATCCTTACTTACATAATGGTGAACATATGCTTACAAAACACTGTCCCTCTGCACGAATGACATAAAGGATGTGTTACTTCTCCAGGTAAATTTATGGAATCCAAATCACGGCTGTGAACTTTCGGTTCCATTGTAGACTAAATTAAAGTGCTTTACATGTGTGAGAGAGAGAGAGAGAGAGAGAGAGAGAGAGAGAGAGAGAGAGAGAGAGAGTGTGTGTGTGTGTGTGTGTGTGTGTGTGTGTGTGTGTAAAATTTTTGCACAAAGTAAAAATAATAGAAATGCTTTCAGGGCACTGTTTTAGTATAATAGCGTTAGCCACGTTTAAGTGAAGGAAAAATATGTAACAGTTAACTATAGCCAGATAGGAGAAAACAAAAACACTGAAATAAACTAAAACCACAGAAATATAGAAAATAAAATAGAAACAGAAAGTAAATAAGGGAATGGGGACACAAAAGATAAAACAATGCCAAAAATAGATCATATATATTCCAGGTTTTCGCATCTTATTTTAGGAGCTAGATAACGTCAGAAATTTTCAAATAACACTCCACACTTGATAAAGCGACGAAACAGGGACTTACTCTTTTGCCCAGTACACTTGTGACGTATTTGCCAATAAAATAATTGAATATAATTGCTAAAAATATTAATTTATCAGTTAACTTGTATAACCTGTGAACCCAAAGGAAACAAAATAAAAGTAAACACCAAATTTTAAGCGAGTGCGGCCAAATCCGCCTCACGGTCAGTGAACGCTGCGCTGGAAGCTTCGCATCCCTCACTACTACTACACATCTACTGACCTCTACAACCACACCGGGCCGTTTCAGCTGAGACACAAACCCTGCTCTGCTTTCAGCAGGTCAGACGGCCGAACGAGGTCGTTTTCTGGGCACCTTTTTCAAAGCATATCAACAACGGCGGCATACTGGCCGTTAGCTTCCCGGCTAGCGGGCTGCGTGAATGTGGCGCGCTGTTTTCACTCAGAGTATAAACACCCCGGACGCGCCACTCATATAAACTACAAGCTGATAGCTGCAGCGAGTTGTTGCCAACTGAACTAAAAGCAATACGCCGAGTTCCGCCATGCGGCAGATTTTAAAAGCACTTTGTTTTATTCGCTTGTTGCTCACCATTTTGGTCCATGACTCTCGCTCTGCATTCTGGGACACTCGCTTCCAGCCTGCGTAGGCGGGACGCATCGCCTGTCTTGGGGTAATCATTATTGCGCAGGGATTACGCATAATGATTAAATGTCGCTTTTTACACACCCGCGCATATAACGTTACTGTGCGTTTTAGCAAGAGCCATATATAACAACTAAAGCTCAAAAAAGTATGATTTTTAAAAAACTCATTTATTAAAGTTCTCTGGTGTTTTCTTCAGAAATAGAAAACTGAAACCAAAGCAGAAGATAAACACATTTTTATGAATTCTTTGTACGGACTGATACGCTAATAGGCTACTACAACATTAGCCGCTGAGTTTGAATACTGGAGGCAAGAGCTGTAGTTAAAAATAGAAATATCAGCTATACACACTATACATCCCTACACTATACATCCCTGCACTACACATCCCTGCACTATACATCCCTGCACTACACATCCCTACACTATACATCCCTACACTACACATCCCTACACTAAACATCCCTACACTACACATCACTGCACTACACATCACTGCACTATACATCCCTACACTACACATCCCTACACTAAACATCCCTACACTACACATCACTGCACTACACATCACTGCACTATACATCCCTACACTACACATCCCTACACTACACATCACTGCACTACACATCACTGCACTATACATCCCTACACTACACATCCCTGCACTACACATCCCTGCACTACACATCCCTGCACTACATATCCCTACACTACACATCCCTGCACTATCACATCCCTGCACTAACACATCCCTGCACTACACATCCCTACACTATACATCCCTACACTATACATCCCTACACTATACATCCCTACACTACACATCACTGCACTACACATCCCTACACTACACATCCCTGCACTATACATCCCTACACTATACATCCCTGCAAACAGTTTGTCCAGAAAGACGGTCTGTATAAATTGCAAAATAAGTGTGGGGTTAATTTGTGTGGAAAATGGGGTTTGATGATATCTTGGTCCTAGTCTTGTTTCCATGGTATACAGCCATCCATCTCTACCATCTCTGGCCAGTCGCCATACTTGTTGACTGACTTGTCATTCTTTAGATGCTGAAAGAAAGAGATTCAACAGACTGTAATTCACTGACAGTTTAAATCATGTTTTACATGGAAAAAAAAGTTTGCTAACACAGGCATTTTTAGGTAACCTCACTGCTGACACAGAGGTTCAATTGTGCACACATAGCTTGTATAACCTCCAGAGTAAAGCACTGCCAATAGAACACGCTCTGGAGGAGCTGCACACGAGCCTAACCTCACCAAGCATTTTGACTTTACCTTCTCCAGTGGCTTTATGTTCTTCATGCCTTTTCCTCCTATGAAGATCCAGTTATCTCTGAACCCCAGTGTTGAAATATGTGAACTGCCAAGCTGACTGATGAGTGTCCTTGCTTCATCGTTAAGTCTGTGATGTGATTAGACGAATGAGCCAGTCTAATTTATTATCACTACAACAAGTCCACAAATTAGTTGCCCTGCACAGAATCTGGCACTACATTTTGCAGCATAATGGACATGAAGAAAATCAGAAATTACAGACCAACTGATACTGTACCTTGATGCTGGATCATCATAGGATGCCATCAGCACAATTGAGCCATTTTGAATTGAAGTCAGAAATTGTACAAGTGGCTCAACATCTGTGAAACAGGAATTTTAACAAAATTTAGCATTCAATCATTGTGCAATCAAACTCTTAAGGGGGTACTTTGGACAAAATGAAATATTTAACAATCTTTTTTGTAAACTAGCCTTCTCTCATCCTACAGCTGCGCTTTGGGAGTGGATACCTGAGGATGAACTATTTTCATTTTTTTTTCTCCATCTGGCTAACAGAGAAGGAAGTCAGATAGATAACATGACTGCAAGAAAGCTGAACATTATTGTGCAGTGCATGATGGGAGCTGTAGTGAGAGAACACTGATGGAAAAAAAACTGTAAAAAAGATACAAAACTATGAACCAATGAGGCTGAGGGATGCAACACTGCACTGCATACTATATAGTGGTGAACTGTAAGTATTAGAGCTAGGCTTTAAATATGAATGATAACTATAAAAATAACAATGTCTTGATTTATAGAGCACTTTTCATACCAGTGGCAGCTCTGAGTGTTAATAGACAGTGACGGAGAAAATTCTGAGTATTGATTTAAAATCAAATAAGACAATGACAGATTAAAAAAACTATTTAAAATATCAATACAAAAGAGACATAGAACTTAAATGAAACACTAAATTAAAGAGATACATTTTCAAATATTTTCTTAAAAGTGTGCTCTGAGCTTGTCTGTCTAATGGAAGGCGGATCTGAGTTCTACAGTTTAGAAGCACAATAGCCGTAAGAGGCCTCTCCACATTTTCTGCATTCCTGTGTTTTTAGAGGGCCGTCGAAGAGCCTTTCGGTAATCAGTGCTGCTTGTAACAAATGCATGAATAAATGTCAGACCATGCAGAAAAAACATACTTCAACTATAATGCTATTCTGCTAGCGACCCTATAAAATTCTTGTAGTTAGTTAGCGCTAAGCTAACGGCAATTTGCATTTGCAATGAAGCTTCTTATTCAGATTTTTCGTTCCACCCATAAGACCTAGAGTAGTATTTTTTTTCATAAATCGGTCCCACCCATTGGAAATCAAAACGTGATTGGGTGACTCATCTGTCACATCATAATTGTGCTGGTGGTTAATCTTATCTTAGCTTTCTCGTTAGATTAAAGCCCTTAAAACGGAGAGCTCGCTCATTTACGTCTGCCTAGATACCATGGAGAAATGTTTTCTGTGTTTTCATCCAAAACTTGACAATGAATCAAGAGTAGTACTATAATACTTGCAGAATTTAAATACAAGCAAGAAAATTTTGTATAAAAATTACAGACATGCATGTTCAGTTCCCAGAAATCATTAGGTCTTCTCTGAGGGTCCTGAGGGTACTCTGATATTGAATAATCTATGGTTTATGCCAGAATGGCCCTTTAGCAGTAATTTCATTACACAGAAGTAACATGTGTTATTTACATATTCATAAATTGTAGTACTGTCAAATAAGCATATTAAATATGTATGCAATACATACACATGTCATAAAGAAATAGACATTGATAGAAATATCACTTTAACTAACAGAAAGCAACAAAAAAAAAAAAACACGTACCACCACTCCACATGTCGAAGGAATCGGCATTGACACGTTCACCAGTTTTGCCTAAAAACATGGAAAAAAAACAGAAATTTGACAAACTCCTATACTTTTCTGAAAATATAAAGTGTTTTTACAGAGGATGTAGCATCAATTTTGAATGGGATAATGTATCAAAATGAAAATTATATCCCATTCATGGTCATTTAGAACAGTTGACTTAGCTTAGGTCAAGTTACCGTTGACAACAGCAATGTTAATTCCTAGTCCCGAAGTTTTTTTCACACCTATCAAGCTGAAAGAAAATGTACTGTAAATAGTAGAAAGCAGATATTTCTATAAATTCAGCAGTGAGAGAAAGTGATGATGGAAAATAGCCTATTAATAATCTCTGCCTATCTGGTGAAATGAACTAGTTTATTCAAAAACAAACTTACATCTCTCCATTGAAACATATTTTTGGACCTATCACATTTGCTGCTCCACTGGATATCTTGTAGGCAAAGTGCTCCTCAGGACACGGCTGTGGGAGGCCGCATTTACCAGCAGGAGCTGATTACACACACAGAATGGCATACAGTACATCACAGTGCACATAGTGTATGACATTTATTACTTTAATTTAAAACTATTTTAACATACAGTACATTACACCTTTTCAGTACACACAGGCTTGACTGTATGAGATATTGACTCATACACATACTAATAATGAACGTACCTCAGTTAGGTCAACTACTAAAATATTCCTTAAAGTTTTGAATGCTTACAAGACTTTTCATGAGGGATGGATCTCGTAATGCTGTAATCAGGTCCTTCATGTGACAAATCTAGTTTTCAAAACAAATAAATAACATATACATATTAGAAATACATAAATCACAAATACATAATTCCCATATAAAGGCTTGTGTTTACTTATTTTTGAAAACATTCAGACATTTTGTAAAATGCAACAAAAACGAGAATCATAATTTGTTAATTCTCTTCTCTTCTTTAACAGACAAAAGCACAAAGAAAAGGTTTCCTGTGCTTTCACTAACCAGCTTAATTGTAGTTTGTAAATATAAACAAGTTTAGATTTTGCAACTCACTGCAAAAAGGCAGTTTTACCACTGTGTTACATCACCTTTCCTTTTAATTACACTTTTTAATGAATTGGGAACTGAGGATGCTTATTTTAGCAGTTTTGCAGGTGGACTTTTTGCCCATTCTTGATTGATACAAGACTTCAGCTACTCAGCAGTCTGTTGTTGTGTGTTGTTGCTGTAGTAAGTGATGAATGAAGCCTAGTATTGTCTTGCAGAAATAACCAGGGAAATATGTCTCTCTAAAATCCCCATATACACCTCTGCATCAGTGGTACCTTCACCCCTATGCAAGTCTTCCATTCTGTTGGCATTGATGCACCTCCTGACCATGACAGATGTTGGTGTCTGCACCTTTGTTTGACAAAAGTCTTGATGGTCACTTTTGTCTTTGGCCCAGAGAACTAATTTTTGGCACAGAGAGCAGGTTTTTCCCAAAACCATACTAATAATTTCCACTGTATTTCCGATCATCTGAGATGAGCTCAGGCCCAGAGAACTCTACACAATGCATGGCTTTCTCCATAATAGAGTTTCATTTTGCTCTTGATGCAGCAGTAAACTGTATATAGTGACAATAGTTTCTCATGCAATGCCATGTGAGGACTTGGAGGGCATGCACATTCATCAGTGGTTTCCGGTCAGGGACTGAGATTTCTCTGGGTCTTTTCACAATATTATGTACTGTAGATGGAGAAAGACCTAAATTCTTTGTGATCTTGCCTTGAGATTTTTTTTTAACTGTTTGACAATTCTCTCATGAAGTGTGGCATAAATTGATGTCACAAGCCATCTGAGCCTTTGGTGGATACTCCTTTTCTACCCAACCATGATATTCTCACATGTTACCAATTCATGAGCTTATTGTGGGATGTTTTAAAATGGTGTAACTTGAATATCCTATAAACTTTTCACTCTTATTTTGCCTTGTTCCAACTTTTTTGAGTATGTTGTGGATTATAGATTAAAAGTTGTTTATATTTACAAAATATAGTCAAGCTGGACAGCCAAAACATTAAACATTTCTTTGTACCTTTCTTAGTTAAATAAAGGTTAAAGACAATTATCAAACACAGATTATTATTTTTATTGCATTTTACAAATCTTTTCTAAAAGTGAGGTTTACGTAAATAGTAAATACAGTACTGCGCAAAGGTCTGAGATCACTTCATTTATGTAATTTCTAGTCAAAACAGCCATTAAGTACAAGGCATAAAACATTTATCAGAAACAAAGAAGCTTAAAAAAAATAAATATCACATTTTTGGAATTCAGGGTTCTGCAGGGAGATTTTTCCACACCCACAAAGTTCAGTCTTAGAAGTTGGTTGCATTTTCTGCCGTTCACGATCCAAGTAATCTCAAACACATTCAATGATGTTGAGGTCTGGACTGTGGGGTGGTCAGTCAAATGCTCTGTTTGTTCTTTCTGGGTCAAGAGTGGAGCTTGATTTTCTTCTTTCTCTCAAAGATGAAAGCTTTAAGTGCTGTTCATCTGATGACGACAGTTTTGCTGGTCTAGCAGGTCTTGCTCAGGTTGTCTTTTAATAGGTGTTTTGTCTCATTTTATTTATAGCTTTTGATATTCTTTTGATACAATATCTATGCTCAGAAATATCTCCTGAAAATTTAAAACAAATGGATCTGTTTTGACTGGAAAGTAAATAAATGAAAAAATTGCAAAAATTGTCATTACCCACCTCTTAGGTCTTCCAATTTAAATTCTAGATCGATGTTCAAGAGCTTGACAGTGAGGGTTATTGATATGATCAGAATTAAAACCATCAGAAGTAATTTTATAATTCCTGTGAAAATAAGAAAATACCTTTGATTAATAAATAAAAAAAATGCAGATGTGACACACATACTTCATCATTAGATGCACAAATGTTTAAGTACTTGCTGTATTAACTATTTTCTTTGTTTAAAATACAACTGTAACTTATCAGTGCGGATTTCAATGTTACAACTGGTTTTATGCAAGATTTCATAAAAGATATGAACAAGAAGTTATTAAATACTAAATAATGTTCTGTACATTCTTTTTGGCTAAAGTTATTTGATCTTCAATTGAATGAATTGTAGATATTAATTAAATTATAACGTCATTCTCAGTGTTGTACATCTTTCTTGGTCATCTTTTAATCTTCCATAGCTCGGTTCATCATTCTGAAAACATGTAGCATTTCTTACTTATAGTTTCCTAGTGTCCTGGTAACCACCTGAAAGCTATGACATTGCACAGGATTAGCACACAGTAGGGATTTTAGATATTTATCTGAATCCAAGTGAACTGAAAGGTCCTGTATGTGATGCATGTTCCTTATGTTCTCCCTCAGCCATTAGTAGCAGTTATGGCTACCTTATTCTGAATTATCCACTGACTCAGTCTGATGTTCAGACTAATGCACTACTACTTACTTAATTAATAAAGCACATTACATTTTTGAGAGGTATCCAAGGAAGTGTGCTCTGTTTCTTTCACCAAGCTTTTTCTATTGAATGCATGGCATAGTTTCATTCATTTATTGAACAATTGAAAGGACATAATCACAGTGTAGTTCACCAAGACTGCAGGAGACACATACTGCTGTGTGGCTGTCTTGTGTGTCCCAGATGGGGCCCCACTGAATTAAGAAGAAAGATAAATCCACAAATCTTACATAAAAATTGGAAATTTACCAGAAGTAACAGATCATTTTTCATTGTGTTTGACTAACCTTTGCGTACATAAATCATGCTGCTCTATCCAGATCTGCTGACTGATGGAATTAAGCTGTCCAGTTCCAGGAGTTCACGACTGTGAAGGCTGTTGAGTATAATCCAGCCAAACTTCGGCTATCAGTCAATCAATCAATCAGTCAATAAGTCTGCTTTCTTCGGTTGTTCATACCTGAATATTCTGTGTCATCTTCTGTTGTTGCTTCCCAGAGTTCTTCTCTTTACAGGCAATATAGTGTCCCTGTACTGCTCCTTATTTGCAGAGCTATTCAAATAAAGTCGATGAACCTGTTTTACCCGGAACAAAAGCCTGAAAATGCCTGCCTTGTTAGTCATCATTCTTGAGTCCTATCCTATCCACTCTGTGCCAGTGAACCAGATAGTCTTCAGTTGTAGTGTAGACATGACATTTTTACATCATGTTTTATATATTCAGTGATGGACGAAGCACACAAATTATGTTAAAGTAGAGATACCCAAGGTAAAAAATGACTCCAGCAAAAGTAGAAGTTCCTCCCTTTAGACTTTCACTTGAGTAAATGTACAAAAGTATTTACCTTCAAATGTACTTAAGTATCAAAAGTAAAAGTACTAAAAGATTAATTATGGCTCTAATGTCCTGCTATCCCTTTAACAAGACTCTTGCTTCATTAACTTGTCTTAGGTGAAAATACTCCAGTGCCACTCTTAGTAAACCAATCTTTTAATAGAGTGTCATTATTGATTCGGTCACTGATGTCTATTAAAATGATCATAAGCACAAAACACTGAAGGCAAACAATTTCCATTAAGCAGAACCAAGTGGCTCTGAAATAACTTTTCAGTTTAAGATTTATTTGCAACTTTAGTTTTTAAGTTTAATAAAAACTTTAAAATTTAAAAATAAAAACAAATGACTTTTCCTTTATCGCATCTGTAGGTCTCTGTTCATAAATATAAACTACCAAAAACAAATTTACTATAAAATGAAAGTGTTTGTATAAATTCAGAAAAAAGATGACAGTCACAACTGCATGTGTGCACATACACTATATTGCCAAAAATATTCACTCACCCATCCAAATCATTGAATTCAGGTGTTCCAATCACTTCCATGGCCACAGGTGTATAAAACCAAGCCCCTAGGCCTGCAGACTGCTTCTACAAACATTAGTGAAAGAATGGGTCACTCTCAGGAGCTCAGTGAATTCCAGTGTGGTACCGTGATAGGACGCCACGTGTGCAACAAGCCCACTCGTGAAATTTCCTAGCTACTAAATATTCCACAGTCAACTGTCAGTGGTATTATAACCAGTGGAAATGATTAGGAATGACAGCAAAATCAGCCATGAAGTAATAAGCCATGTAAAATGACAGCGTGGGGTCAGAGGACGCTGAGGTGCATAGTGCACAGAGGTAACCAACTTTCTCACCCAATCACTACAGACCTCCAAATGTCATGTGGCCTTCAGATTAGGTCAAGAACAGTGCAGAGAGCTTCAAGGAATGGGTTTCCAGGGCCGAGCAGCTGCATCCAAGCCTTACATCACCAAGTGCAATGCAAATCATCAAACGCAGTGGTGTAAAGCACCGCCACTGGACTCAGTGGACACATGTTCTCTGGAGTGAAGAATCACGCTTCTCCATCTGGCAATCCGATGGACAAGTCTGGGTTTGGCGGTTGCCAGGAGAACGATACTTGTCTGACTGCATGGTGTCAAGTGTTAAGTTTGGTAGAGGGGAATTATGGTGTTGGTTTTTTTTTTCCAGGAGTTGTGCTCGGGCTCAGTGAAAGGAACTCTTAATGCTTCAGCACCAAGAGATTTTGAACAAATTCATGCTCCCAACTTTGTGGGACCGCCCCTTCCTGTTCCAACATGACTGCACACCAGTGCACAAAGTAAGGTCCATTAAGACATGGATGAGTGAGTTTGGTGTGGAAGAACTTGATTGGCCTGCAGAGTCCTGACCTCAACCCGATAGAACACCTTTGGGATCAATTGGAGCGGAGACTGCAAGTTAGGCCTTCTTATCCAACATCAGTGTCTGACCTCACAAATTAGTTTCTGGAAGAATAGTCAAAAATTCCCATAACCACACTCCTGAACATTGTGGAAAGCCTTCCCAGAAGAGTTGAAGCTGTTATAGCGTCAAAGGGTGGGTCGACATCATATTAAACCCTATGGATTAAGAATGGGATGTCACAAGTTGATATGCGTGTGAAGGCAGACAAGCGAATACTTTAGGAAATAGTGTATTTTTATATTGTGGTCTATTTACACAGTTAGCCTAGTTCATCATTTATGTTGAACTAGTTGGTTCAATGAACTAGGTGGTTGGTTAGTGTAGTGGTTAACACCTCTGCCTTCTATACTGTAGACTGGGGTTCAATCCCCACCTAGGCAAAACACCCTACACTATACCAATAAGAGTCCTTGGGCAAGACTCCTAACACCGCCTTGGCCTACCTGTGTAAAAAAATGATCAAATTGTAAGTCGCTCTGGATAAGAGCGTCAGCCAAATGCCGTAAATGTTGGAATAGACACTCTCTAAGTTTTATGCTGCTGCACTGATGTTGAACCCTGTGCTGCACTGGGTCGGTATGTCCAACAGGTCAAATCAAGCTCAAAACAAAGTGCACACTTTGTGCTTCTTTCATTTTGATGTTACGTTTTTATACACACAAACCAAAAGGCATGACAGATTTCTCATAATGTAGTGGAGTAAAAAGTAAGAAATTTGACTTTGAAATGTAGTGGGAAGTAAAAAGTTTTTCTCTATCTTAGCATTTTCCTATCTTAGCATTTTTACTATCTTATGAAAGTGCAGTCAAGTCATTAGGCTTCATTAACCATCCATTCTTAAGAATAAATGTCTTCTTAAAACCCACTTACACTGTTTTCACAGTGTATCTGACATCTGACTAATGTTTTCTTATTTGGCATTTGTTCTCAGGTAAAAACAGAATCTACCTTCATGAGCACAAAGGTGACAACAGGTTTAACAACACACCATGAATCTGACAGACATTTTCTTAGGACCTTTCTCAAGAACAAATTTAAGAAAAAACTTTGGAAACTATTGGTGAATGAGGCCCATGGATTGGATGTCCATGAATTTTACACGACTGAACCAGAAACCTAAGTCTTCTTTGGAAAACATTTATAATACATACCATTCATTCCAGATGAAACTTGGCATTGCACATAGTTTAGGCAGCCCTGCTCTGGGAGTTTGCATAGGTTGTCGTTTCGTTGTTGAGCTGTTGTTGTTCCTAGATGCTTCTGATTCAAAATAATAGCATTTAAAGTCAATTGAGGCAGATCTAACAGGGCAGGGATTTCACAAGCTAAAAGTGCCACATTTAAAGTCACTGAGCTCTACAGTATGCCCAATTTTACTACTACTGTTTGTTTGTTTGTGGAGACTGCATGGTTATATGCTTGATTTTATACACCTGCTAGCAATTTATTAAGTACACCTGTTCAATTGCTTGTTAATACACATAGTTAATCAGTCAATCACATGGCACTTCTCAATGCATTTAGGCATGTACAGGTGGTCAGGACAACTTGCTGAAGTGCAAACTGAGCATCAGAATGGGGAAGAAAGGTGATTTAAGTGACTTTGAATGTGCCGTGGTTGTTGGTGCCAGACGGGCTGGTCTGAGTATTTCAGAAACTGCTGATCTGCTGGGATTTTCACACATAACCATCTCTAGGGTTTACAGAGAATGGTCTGAAAAAGAGGAAATATCCAGTGAGCGGCAGTTGTGTGGACAAAAATACCTTGTTGATGTGAGAGGACAGAGGAGAATGGGCAGACTGGTTCAAGATGATAGAAAGGCAACACGAACTCAAATAATCAACCAAAATCTCTAAGGAGTTTCCAACACCTTGTTGAAAGTATGCCATGAAGAATTAAGGCAGTTCTGAAAGCAAAAGGGGGTCCAACCTTTTACTAGCAAGGTTTACCTAATAAAGTGGCTGGTAAGTGTAAGAAGCTAAGAAGTATGTTTAGTTTACTATGTGTGACTGTGTGTCTAAAGTGTATTTGCTAAGTAGCACCACATCTGTATGTTCTATTGCCTTTTGATGGTTATCTGAAAGACTGTTTTTTTTGTTCATTTACATTTTGATGATTAGATAAAACTCCAGGAATTGTAGGTGTAACTCCTGGACGTTGGTAACATTTATGCAGGGGTGAAAAAAGTACAGAGAAGCTGTACTTACATCAAGCATGGATGTGTCAAAATACTTCTCCATGAATAATGGAAGTACAGATTCAAAACTAGACTTAAATATGCTCAGATATACAAGAATGAAATGTAAATATTTTACTACTAGCTTTTGCGCAGAAACAAATCAGCATGGTGCTGGACAGTTTCATTTAACATGATGATGTTTGAATAAAAACAACAATCCATTAAAGTGCACAGGAGCTTAACTGGTAAGAAAAGGAGTAAAATCTTCTGCCTTTTGAGAATTCTAACAAGGAATTTGAAGACCTGAGCCTTAAACAAAGGTGTGTGCCAAATGCTGTGGAAAGCATCCTGCCTGGTTCCTGTTCCACATCATCTACCTGCCCTTTAAATTATTACAGACCAGTGGCCCTTACATCCCACGTCATGAAGGTCCTGGTGAGACTAGTGGTTTGTTGGTGTGGATGACGCTGTTATTTATCTACTGTAGGAGGTGCATTCCCACTTGGACCAGAATAACACCATAACACCGAATTACTGTCTTTGACTTCTCATATGCATTCAATACCATCCAGCCTCTCATGCTGGCTGAGAAGTTGGATAAAGTGGAGGCTGTGCACACGAGAAATCGCACTGATCAACACCAGGTCACTGTGCTGGGACATCATTGGCTCTTGATTTAGTCATTACTGACTCTGCCCTTGTCAGCAAACTATCTGCTTATGATTTGGGTGTGTCTGATCACAAGGCCATCTCCTTTGAACTGACATTTGTCTTGTGCCCCATCAGATCCAAACGTAAAATCTGCTTCAGGAATGTGAAAAATATCAACCAAGAAATGATGACAGTTGATATGCAGCATCACCTTATTGCAAATCGTCCTGCAAACTTTACATCAGCCAATGATGCAGTGGAATACTACAATAGAGCATTGAGCAACATTTTGGACTTCCACGCCCCTGCAAAAACCAGAACAGTCACATTCTCTCGTTCAGCCCCTTGGTTCACTCGCGAACTCCGAGAAATGAAGGCAGCTGGACATGTCTTTAAGCAGAGTTGTAAAGCCTCCAGCCTTACTGTCCATAAGCTGGTGTATCGGGAACGCCAGAAAATCTACTCAAAGTCCCTTAGAGAGGCTTGATCACAGTTTTACTCTGGCATCATCAACAGCAGTATGGGAAACTCTAAGCAGGCATTCTCCACAATCAATCATCTTCTCAAACCACAGGTTCCTCCAATAAATGAAATGTAAGCGATCTGGGGATTTTGACCACCAAACCATATATTTTTTTAATGGTATTTTAAAAGAATCAGAAATATATGCTAGTGTGGAGATGTTCTTTTGTGCCTAGAGCTTATGTGTCAAGGTTGGGCTTGAGGGAGCCATCAGAGTCAGGCTCTACTCCAACTCACACATATATATATATATATATATATATATATATATATATATATATATACACACACACACAAGCACATACATATACACACACACATATACACACACATAAATGTACCCACGTGAAAACCTACCCACACATAGATTAGAGGGGTGACTATCACTCCAATTGACGACATTTTGACACTTATTGATGATGAGGGTCTGTCTGGTGGGGATTATTAGTAAGATTAGAGATTCTGTGCCTGGAGGCTATCTTTACAATATTCAAGGCTGTTTCTATCAAGGGAACGGGGAGATGTCACGTACAACTTTAGGCTCCATTAAGTCTGCACATCCAACACACACATACATCCAATAAGTCTGCACATCACACAGACACACACAGATACACACACACACAAACATACAGACACACACCTTTCACCTCAATTGATTACACTTAATCGTTAGCTTTAGGTAGTATAAAAATCAGGCATTTCAATGTTCTTATGTGTATTACAATGTATGTTTCCCGAGTGTGCAGTTGGGTCATTCATCTCTGTAGGCGCTGACAAAGAGTGCTTGTCTCTCTGGCTAATGCTGATTGGGTGAAGGTCACTTCAGATACGCAGGGTTGTTATAAATTCTTTTGGTAAAACCTTAGCAGTCAATTCAGGTGGGAGCACAGAGAGTTGGGACTTGGAGAGATAAGCGGGAACTCTTTGTCTTTGGAGATGGAAGAAAGAGCGAACCCGAGTCCACACTCAGGTTTACTGGGGTGATGGGTGCCCTAAAGGCTCTCAATCCTAATTTTTCCATTTTATCTCATTTCTCTTAAGCTTTTCATATTTAGCATGATTTTTCTGTCTTGATTTCTATTTTTCATATTTCCTTCATTATCATAAAAAACTGTTTTGTCCAGCGGTTTCATCCAGTAAACTGGCAAAACTCCTTTTGAACTGTTGGGTTTTTTACACCACAATGGACAATTTTTCCATTTTCACAGTCTTACCCAAACTACTGAGGAGCATTTTAATAACTTCTTGGACTTTTTCAAAACAAAAATAGACACAATCCATTCTAATCTTGCTATCACCACGTCTTCACTTGTGCAAAACTCTTACACACTGGAGGTTTCCAAACCCCTTAAGTGTTTTCCAGAAGTCTCACAACAAATGGTTGAAGACATCATCAGGAAGATGAAACCCTCCACCTATGCTCTGGACCCCTTTCCAACTGCTTTAGTAAAAGCAACACTGGTATCATAAGTCCTATGATCACAACAGTCATAAATCATTCTTTCCGAGGTGGCCATGTTCCATCTTCACTATTTTGCTAATTATAGGCCTATCTCCAATCTTCCTTTCATTTCTAAGGTATTGAAAAACATAGTTTCCACTCACCTTCAGGATCACCTTAAACACAACAACTATTTTAGCAGAACTTTTTAGCAGATTCTTAATTAACTTGATTGGTTTTATGCTGTTTTATACTGGTGATTTTACTTTGTAGCACTTGAGATTTGTTTCAAATGTAAAGTTTTATATATGTAAAGCATTATAAATAAAATGCATTATTATTGTACACTGAGCACCAACTCGATATTAGATGTCTCTACTCTTTACTATGCACTGCCACTTACACATCCATCAATATTGCATATTGCACTGCCACTGTTTTTACACCCATACTATTAATATATATTACTGTTTACAGTGTATAGTCACAGTTCATCCACTGGACTGCTTCGTCACCTGCATATTTATGTGATTTTACTTATTGTTGTACTGCACAGCATATTTTATGGTTGTTTTATTGTATTTTATCATTTATCTTTGATTCTTCTATTTATGCATCTGTATAACAGTGAATGAGAATAATTTTACTCTTTACTTTGTGCTGTTGTAATAGATGACTTTCACT
Source organism: Pygocentrus nattereri (assembly GCF_015220715.1). Lineage (NCBI taxonomy): Eukaryota > Metazoa > Chordata > Actinopteri > Characiformes > Serrasalmidae > Pygocentrus > Pygocentrus nattereri. The sequence goes on from NC_051218.1 coordinate 11,212,478, forward strand.
CTGGGATTAATAAAGTGATCTCTCTATCTATCTATCTTTAGCCACACTGCAATGCTGTTATTATAACCAGAAGGGGGAGCTCTAAGATTACAATAGCACACTGCACTGTTCCGCAGTGACTGTCAGACTTTGATCTGCCAGATCATTATTTTGGAATTATTTTGCTTTCTAAATCATTGGGAATGCTATTTTTCACAGTGTCTCATTTACTTAGACCAGAGATACAGTGCCACATCACAAAACAAGACAAACATTAAATAACCACATGGTCTAGGGATTGCATTTTTCAAATGTTTACAGTTTATTTGTTGTATCAGGAAAAGGATTGAAGGAAAGGCAATTCTACCCTGATCACCCTGTGTCTGAAATCAGGTATGCTAATATTTTGGTTTGTAGAAATAACTAGTTGAACCGTAAAAAGCACACAATGAGAGCAATGCTGCCATATCAGCTGTCAAAGACTTAAAACTAACTGGGTAATTAAGTCAACCTGCACTACTCCTGCTAAACAGCTCTATTTTCATGTAACAGTAGTTTCTCAGAATTGAGAAGTCATTATAAGAGGACATTCAGCCATTCGTCTCAAACTGGAACTTCCTACAGAGATAACAATGCTTTTGAAAACAAAGAAAATGGTTCTATGCAAGCCTTGGGCAGCCAAGAAAACTGTTTAAAACTATTTTTGTTGGTGCCAACTAGTTAAACACTATATGATAATAAATAACACACAAACATAAATACAGTAAAAATAACTAGATTTTTTTTTTGTTTTTGTATCTTGGTTTGAAGAAGAGAGACAAAAACACAGGTTTGGCTCCTGAATCCTGACTTCTCACAGTGCTCCAGGCGCTGCATGGATTTATTATATTTCATTTAATTGAATGAAGGACTGTTTAGACGAAGTAGGTGTTGGATGGTAACTGTAAATTCGTTCTGAATGAGAGCTTTGGAAATGGTTAATCTTACACACAGAACAATCACAATGTATTGATCATTTATCTGTATTTATGCTAAAGTTGTTGGGTTTTTTTGAACAAAGAAATACTTACTGCCCAGATAAACAGGTTAATAATACCATTTCCACAGACCCCTATTGCTTTTGCGCAGTTCTGTATATAAATTAAAATCCAAACTTACATTTTTCTGTTGTGAAAATGCATATCTACTGTTTATTTGCTGAATTTGAACATACTGGGGGAAAAATAAAACTTCAAATATTTGTGTGGCATTAACAAAAGTTGTGACATATTTCATAAGATTTTTATGGTTTGTTTTTCCTGATATGTTGAACTTAGCAAATAAATAGAAAAACTGCACTGCCATATTTAACATAGTGTTATCTAAAGAGAACGCGTTAAATACGACTGCCCACCTACCAACAGTGGGTTCCAAAACTCAAACCACTACTGAAAATGCTTCTATTTTGCATTCTTTGTAATATATAACAAAGTTCTTCATTACAAATTCGATGATCAGAATAACAATTTGACTGTAGAATCTTGAAAATTTTAATATTCATTTCAGAATGTTTTTTTTTCTGTTGTTGGGGACTTCACAAGTTCATGCAAAGGCCTCTGATGAGTAGATCAAATCCACCTGAGAATCATCTGAACTCCTGCTTCAATGGAAGGGATAGAAAAAAAATTAACCTTTTTGTACAAAGGTCTTAACATCAATGTCACAATTTTGCTTAAATTAGAATAATGACCTAGAAATAGTGCAGAATCGTTTTGCTTCATTTTACCTATCATGCCTTTTTTTCTTTTCTGTTGTTTTTTTCAGGTTTACAGACAAAAAACCCAGATTTTCAATGTGGACCCCACTGTAAATACAGCTAAATAAACACAGCAAGTGTACAGATACATAACAATTAGAACGTAAATGTCTAAATGATGTCTTGACTTGCACAGTTTCTGAAAACTACACTAAATAATAATCAATTAGTAGTTGGGCCAAAACTGACTCAAAACCTCTCAATGAGCCTTTCAAATAAAAATATTAATCTCTTTCTGTCCTCCATGAGCCCAGTGTCCATGTCGATTTGTCCAGTGTCGTTTCTGCCAAGCACCATAGCTGTGAATCTGTCTTTCTCTCTTTGCAGTGCAGCTCTGTCCCGCTCCAGCACTGCTCTGTCTTTTTCAATCCTTGCTCGCTCTTGTTCCAGCGCAGCTCTGTCCCGGTCTAACGCTGCTCTGTCCTTCTCTAACCGCACTCGTTCTCTCTGGAGTGCTACGTTTTCCCTCTCTGCCAAATCCCGCTCTTTCTCCAGAATCACTCTCTCTCTGTCCACCTCTGCATGCTCCTTCTCAACGAGCCATCTTTCTCTTTTCAGGCTGGCCTTTTCAGCGTCCAGGTCAACTGAGAAGTGGTCAGTTTCTGGGTCTTTTGCATCTGCTTGTTTGTTCTGCGTTGCTGTTTCTGCTGTAACTCTTTCATCTCCCAATACAGGCTCACTTCCCCCTTTGACCTCAATCATTGAAGTCGTCAGGAGCTCTAAAATGTCTCCTCCCACCTGCATCTGACACACCCTCTTGCAGGGCTGTGGTGTGCACACGTTATCATCATCGCCCACTGATGATGTCAGTTGGAGAGCCTCACTCGCCGTGGACTCTCGTTCCACAGCCTTCTCCATCAGATGAAACCATTGCCAGGAGTTTGGATTCACTGTTTCTACGTCTGTTCCCAGCGATCTGATCTCCTTAATACAAAAGAAAAGAAAAAATAAAAATAAGACGTGCCAGCACGCATTTAAAAATACATCAATTTCAAGTTGGTGATGTAACAGCACTGATTTTGATTAGAATAAATTCTCTTATTATTCTTTTATGTAAAATAAAAAAGGCCTGGTGTGTTGTTTTATTATCTGTATTGCACTACTGTTCTAACAGTTCCTCCAGTCATATTTGTGGAGTCAGTGAGTTTGGAAAAAAAATTAAATATTACCTAAATATAAAAATGAAACTGAACAGAAGTGAATTAAGAATGCACAATTAGTGATGCTCTGACATTTCAGCCACTGAAACATTTGGACAGAAAAGTGGCACTATTTTTGGCAAAATAGTGGCCAAAAAAGATTAAATTAAAAAGTTTTTTAAATCTAACATTTAACATGTATACATTTGAATGGTAATGAAACTGAGAAAGAGTGATTCTATGTGAATCACTATTTAAGTGAATACTTTAATAGAAATCACAGTAACTCTATGTAACAACAAACAACTTTTGGTAACAAACTTGTTTCCTCTTGTTTTGAAAGCTGTTACTGAAGACATGGATTCTAAAGCAATGCACTAATAGCACCCCTTGCTGGAGAAACTTCAGACTACTAGACGGGAGTTCCAAAGCCGCACTCACACACTTCACATGCAACAAAAGTAGGTGTTTTCCATCATTATAGCAGAGGTGCACTGGATTTCAGTTGTAGAAGCTTTAAGAATACCACGAACTATAGCATTTTATAATTATACAACTTTTAATATATAATATTTAGCAAGATTAAAAGTTTAAAATAAAATTCATCGTCTAACTCTGTATCAATTCTCTTTCCCAACATGCCGTTTAACACCTTTAAAGCAATATGATGTTAATTCAGCCAAGTATGTCTACAAATTTAGTTTTTCCTGCACACCACTATGCATGTGATATATGATAAAATTGCATTACATAGTGCAATGAAATGAAAAACGATAAATTATGATTAAAACAACGTCTCTGAATAGTAGTGCAAAGAGTACAGGTTTTGTTTGTTTTTGTGTAAACTCACATTTGCTTTATGCACAGGAGAGCAGGGCTTGAATGCAGTTCAGTCAGCTCCATATTTTAGAAGAAAAATTAAAGCATAATATTCAACATACCTGATATTTCCTTTTTAAATTAGACCACTTCTTTTTAGCTTTGGCAGCAGTCCAGTCTCCATCCAATGTTGATAGTGTTTCTCGTATAAATCTCCTAGAAAACAAATACATATAAATATTCACACCTTAAATTATTTTATAGTGCAATTTTGATGATCAATTAAACGGGAACCTATATGATATTTTCATGTTCATCTGATCAATTGAGCCAAAATTATTCCTATACCTTAGCATAACAAAGAAGCAGAAAAAAGGTAAAAGAAATATGGCTTGAATGTACAGTAATGTACTTTATAAATGGGATTGGCAAGTTACATGACAACATTCAAGGTATCGGATTATTCACTGTTAACATCATACAAACTATGCAGCCTATGCTATATCAATAAAACAAAGGTTAAACGTTGATGAACGAGGGTAACAAATATACAGTACAGAAGTAACGAAAAAACTAAACGATTCTTACTCCCAACCATTTCTGGCTGACGATTTCTTCCCAGAGAACAGAAAGTGATGTCCCATGCGCCATTTTATCAGCTGTTCTGTGTCGTGGTCAGTCCCTAGAACAAAAAGCAATGGTCTTAAACTTGGTCTTTGAAAACATCTTTCATGTCACAGGAAAAAATCAGATGGGTATACTTTTTTCTGCATATTCCATATATAAGTGTAATATGTCAGAGACCCTGCATGGGTTTCTTTTACTGGAACACAAGGAGCACAAAATATTCCAGAATAATGAACACATGCAATGCTACATGCAGGTGGCAATGAACAAAAACTTTAGTAAGATCTCTTACAAAATTATCTGTAGCATAAGAAACTATAAGGTTTGTACAGTGCTGTACACTATCTGTGATATTCTATATTGCAGGAGGGTTAAGCTCCACCAGTAAAGGACCATATAAAAAAAATAATCAAATCTGTAGTCTAGAGGAAAAGGAGTTGACCTCATGTTTCATTAATGTTGTGCTATGATCTGAACTGGCCACTGTTTATTCAAAATATGCACAATATTCAACAGTAAAATAGAGACACTTGTAGTAGATCTTGAAACACTTGAAATATTCAAAATGTAAACCCACCTATTTGCTTTAGACACATGACATCCTATCTTTGCTACAAGTTCATTAAAATGAAGGCTCATTTTCTAAATTGCTGAGCTGATATCAAGTGTTTGTGCTGGTTAAACTGCAGCTGAAAGGCATTTGGTGATATGACTGGTGTGGAAGTGCACAGAATTGTGTAGAAATGAGATGCAACCGCAGTCCAGCAGATTGTTGTTGGGGCAGAAGAATGGGAGCACATTATGTTGCAGTGCATGCTGGGGACTGTAGTTCCGCACATTGTGAAAGAGGCTAATCTTAATAGAAAATTAAAATACTTTTGTGGGTCGTTTAGGATTGTGTGGCGAGCCTAATCTGGTCCACGGGCCTTGTGTTTGACATCAGAGAACTATAGTAACTTAAACTGTCTTCATTTACTTATTTGTTCGCTTCAGTTGTAGTGTATATAACTAGTACACAGCAAGCAGTAAACAAGAATATAGCGCACTGTCATAATCCTGAGCAGAGCCCTGTGTGCAGCTTGGATAGGTTAACTAGCTAGCTGGTATGCTAACAGCTAGCGTGAACGAGGGGGTTAAAGAAATAAACAAAACCATAAACACTCACATTTTCCGTCACTGACATAAATCCCTGCTGATTCCTCCATGGTTTGGGCAGTGAAAGTCGCACAACAAGGAGTTTTTGAGCAGAGCGCTAAAGTTATAAATATCTAGCTAAAGTTGGCTGAGATGTTCAGGACTTACTACAATGTTTTGGACTGGAAGAGCATCGGTGGCGTTTTAGCACCTCCTATCGAGCTGGAGGAGAAAGAGAAACAGGAGAATTCACAGCCTAAAGTCAGCCTACACACCAGAGACGTTCAGATCTCACGGATTAAAAAAAAAAAAACACAACAACTTAGTAACATAGTGTTTTCTCACAATAATTTTGCGTTCCCTCACAATAGTTTTGCGCTCTTTTGCATGGGAACACAAAACGTTTGTGAAGGAATGCAAATATTTGACAATGGTACACAGCTAAATTTTGCAGGTAACACAATGTTCTTGTAATTCTTTTCTCCAAAGGCCCTTTACGGGCTCTGTAGAATCTTGCTGACCCCTGAAGTGCCATAGCAAAAAGGAAATTGCAACAACATTGTGTTCTCTTGCAAACATTTTGTTTTCCCTTGTTGCAAAATGCATTGTATTTGCAACAGAATCCTTGCAAGAGAACACAAAAGAATGCGTCTTGGATTTTGCAATCAATGTAATAATTGTTAACTGAACTGTAAATGTGATCACATTTCTGCCACCAAATATGACCCTAACATGCTACAGCATATCACAGGGTCTTAGTGTTCCAGCCCTAAAACTACTATCAACTCCTTTTCACTCAGCACATTTCCCAGACAAGGACTAGGCCTAGGCAAGGGGTCAGTGCGTCAACCTTCAGGATTAAACGGTGAATTATACATTAATTTCAGAGTTTCATTTCAATTATTGTCAAAAGTATGTTAAAACAATAAGCAGAGCTTTATTTTACTAATTTAACAATTAGTTTAATTTTACCTAATAATCTAATTCGGCTGTGGAGCCGCAACACGGCAAAAAAAGTTGCCAACCCCTGGCCTAGGCCTTCTGAATGCACATTGTGCTCTGAATGGAGATTTTCCAAGGAAAAGGAATTGTAGTCCAGGACTGGGCTTAGTCCCTGCCTGGGAAACTGACCTGAAGTTGTCCAGGTGGAACCAAAATGATCTGTCATTTTTTGTTAGTTTTTCAATTCAACACATCCGCCGTTACACCACTTATCATTTATCATGGTGGTGATAGGAACCAGGGGTTAAGTCTACAACACAAACACAGCCATTCTACTTACTACCCAAAACCACCAGTGAACCAGTGAAAAAAAGATTTTCGTTAGGTACCTCTTTGTACCCCTACACAATGAATGTGTTGCAAAAATATATTTTAGGTAAAAATATTATCATAAAACAATCATAAAACACAGTCTTAGACATCTGCCAGCATTATTATGACCATCTTGTGTTCTAACTTTCCAGGATGTAACTTTTAAAGGCATTACATGCTTTGGACGTCTGGTTCCTATCACCACTATTGTGAACAATTCTGACTTGGTAAGTTTCTCTAGAACAGAGAATCTCACATCAAACCACTCTGAATTACTTTGTTTACATCTCAGCCATTTAATTATGCAGCACTTTTGAAAAATCAAAGACCTGTTTGGAATTTATTATATTAACTACTAAAAAGTATTTTTCAAAGGGTGTACTATCTTCTATATATGTGCATAAACAAATAACATGCCCTAAGGCTATCCCAACCAATATAGTACTTTAGTACTTTCCCCATAAACAAAAAAACAAACACTGAACATGGATTATCAAAAGGAAACCACCACAGAACTTTATATATTGAGTGAAAATATTTTATTTAAAATAACGTTCTTCTAATTTGTGCATAAATCAAAAAATACTAAACACAAAGTCTATTTTAACCAATATAGTTTTTTTTCTACACAAACTTCAACAAAGTGAAGAATCAACAAGGCATCAATGTTGTCATTCATCTTTCAATACAAATTATGTTCATTTAACAGAGTCGGCTTTAAAAACAGTCAAATGTCCCTGACATGGTTTTACCATGTGATTTACAGGTAGAGGCAAAACTGAATGCAAACTCTATGATGAATTACGTTGCACATCAGAAAAGAACACAAGTCAATTTTTGGCCTGATATAGGCTGGAAATATACATTCTAGTTTGAATAGTAATTGGTGTCACTTTAAAGTCATGAATCATCGATTAATCAATTCTACACAGTTTGCCCCTTATTCTAAATGTTATCGAGCAGCCGAGACATGCTTGGTGTCCTAAGTTTGCTTCCTTAGTTTTACACTTCAGTTACTAAGCCAGGGGTTGGCAACCCAAATGTTGAGAAGAACCATTTTGTCCTTTCAACAAAAATCGATCCACCTTGGGAGCCACAATATTTTACATCCATTTCATTGAAGTAATGTTTTACGATCTTGGCTCAAAATATGTCTTAATATGTGCTGGCTAATACTATACATAAAAACGCAGACTTACTTTGCTCTGCTTTAAGCTCAGCTTTTCTCACATCTCCGGCAGGAAACTTTTCCGCAAAAGTAGAATTATGGTGTCATAGAGGGGACGGAAGTAAAAATAAAAATTAATTTAAGTGAACATATTGCAATTCATAAACATTTTCTTTTTTACTTCAGTCCCCTCCAGGGCCCCCATGTAGAATAGTTTCTTGTAAAATGTCTCTCAATGTTCAACTTTTTTTAAGAGGCTGAAATCAGCTTCTCATTCACCAGCTTCTTGTTTGAATTATCCTGTTCAACTTTAAATGGTGATTGAGGTGCCAGAATGAAACTGCTGCACCATTTAAGGTGGAACAGGAAAAGTCGAAAAAGAAACTGACTTCAGCGTTGCAACTTTTTATCATTTGACAGTTTCCCGTTGCAGATTAAACATATCAGGAAACCAGCTTGAGCAATTATAAATGCAAATAAGAATATTTGTCTCCAAATGATCAATGTTTATTTTAAATCTTTATATTTGCCGTTTCTTTAGTTACTAACTAGCTAGGCCAGATTTTATCATTTTATTTTTTACCTAAATCTAATTCTGCTGTGGACCCGAAGCAGGGCAGTAAAAGAGCATACCTCTGTAGCTCACTTCTGTTATAGGCAAATGTACTAGAAATCTATATCACCCAATATCTTTTAAGCCTTACATAATTTGTTAGCTACACTAGCCTCATATATCTCCAATGCAAAACTAAAGAAGCAAACTTGTCTTGCACATGATGCAAATCTGATTTATATCTGGACATTTGTCTAAGCCTAGGCTTGATTTGGTACAGATTCAATTCACTTGAGTGAAAAAAGGCAGGTTATAAAATAATTCTGAAGTGAACAGGTTTAAACCACTGAAGCTCATTTCTCTTCAAAATTTATCAATAAGTCGTTCAATTAAGAGAATTAATTTCTCTCTGTTCTTCTCATGTGGGGTGTCTAGAGAAGAGTTTTTCCCTTGCAATGAGGCATTCAGACTCTCTCTGTCTCTCACAAGCGCTGCCTTGTCCCTCTCTAATGCAGCCCTGTCCTTTTCTAACTGGGCTCTATCCTGGTCCAGCGACGCTCTGTCCCTGTCCACTGCAGCCCTGTCCTTCTCTAACTGTACCCTGTCTCTCTGAAGCGCTATCTTTTCCCTCTCTGCCAGATCCCTCTCTCTCTCTAACACCAGTCTCTCTCGTTCCAGCTCCGCATGCTCCTTCTCAAGAAGCTGCCACTCTCTGGTCAGTTTGACTTTCTCAATGTTCAGGCCGGACAGCTTTGTAGGGGTCTCATCACCCAGCAGTCTCTCTTGATTCAGTGGAGTGGATCCTGAATCAGGGGCCCCTGATATACCTTCGTCATCCACCAGCAGTTCTAAAATATCACCTCCTACTTTGACCTGACATATCCTCTTGCTGGCCTGTGGTCCACAGTCATCGTCACTCACAGAGGATGACAATGAGCGGTAGCTCGTCTCAGTTATCTCCTCCTTTAAGGCTTCGTCCAGCATCTTAAACCATCTCCAATGGGACGTCCTCGCTGCCTCCTCCATGCCAGGGGGAGGAAATTTTATTTCCTTGGAATACAAAATTGAAAAACGGTTATGTTCATTTGATTTGTTCGGTTATATTAAATTCTCAGAAGTGCTATTACAGGTATTTCTATAGCATTACTATAAGAAATTTATAGTTAATTCATAAACTTACTACAGTTTACCTCAGGATCAAGTATTATAAATTGGAAAAAGACAACATTAAAAGTATGGCATAGGTGGGAATGATATATATTATTATAAAAGTAATATGTCCAACCCAACCTTGTACTTCATCTTTAAGTTTTCCCATTTCTTGGCAATCTGGTCAACTGTTACTTTGTCCTCCAAACCCAACTCCCTGAGAATTGCACTAAAGCAAAGCAAAAAATCATTCACACTGGAATCTAGTTATAATCATAACTCGGTGTTTCTGGCTGGTTAAGTTACCTCCAAGCTGTTTTAGCCGCGTTTCTCCTCCTGGTAAAAAGGGCCGCGTTCGTTGTTCGCAGGCGAATCAGGTTCTTGATATCCTCGTCAGTCACTACATAGCAACAAAAGAGGCTAGTTAGCATGCTAGCTTATTCAAACAGTGATGGACTTACTACTGGAGAACTTTAGCCAGTTGAACGAGCCACTCTGGACGCCCAGTCCACGGATACTCACGTTTATACGTATATGAAGCGCTGGCCATGATTTATCCGTGAGTATTTAATCATAAAGGAAAAAGACATCGAGCTAGGGCTCTTGAAAATAGTGCGCTTACGCTGTTTCCCTACAGCAAAAATGGCGTCGCCCTCACTCCGCCTTCAACAAAGCAAACCTAGCGAGTGCCCTAGCCACGCAGCGTTCAACGTACCGCCGGGTTTTACCCTCCGACAGGGCGGAGTGCGCTGGAAGAGGCATCGACTTCACCTAAATAACGTGTATTGAAGAAAAACAGCTACCAAGGAAACTCGATTAGGAATAGAAAAAAAGAGTATCCGTTAACAAAACAAACAACAACAACAACAACAACCAAAATCGGCCTAATATATTATATTATATTATATTATATTATATTATATTATATTATATTATATTATATTATATTATATTATATTACTATGTATGCAAGAGTTGATTATTTCTTCAGTGTCCAAAAAAGTATATCCATTTTTTTTTCAATTTTTATTTTTCTACATAATTTGAGTACAGCAGCTGCCCTGTAAAAATTCTCATCCAGAATTACTCAAAACAAACAAACAAATAAACAAAACATCTCATTACATCAACTTACATTAAAGTAAATAATTTTTACCTTCTAAATTTGCCATTTAAAAAAAAAAAAGATATAAATATAAATGTAACAATTGTATAACTTTATCTGAACAACAATGATTTACACGTTTGGAGTCTGAAGTTTGTTCTTTAGTTTCTCGTTGTAGCTATGAGGCTAATGTAGCTAACCAGTGATGGAAGACATGTAGTTAATGATGCTCATTACATGTGTGAATGTTGAATCCTGAGAATCCCCTCTTTCAGCAGACCCTTTACTTTGAGGACTGTGGAACTGGAGGTTTGATGACAGTCCACAGATTGTCTAAATTTCAGCGTAAACAAAACCATTAAGATGCAAACCAAGTCACGGTTTGATGTGAAATGCATCGTTCTAGATGCACAGTCAGAATTGTTAGCAGTAGTGGTGATAGGAACCAGATTTCGAGCGCCACCTCACAGAAATGTTCGTGAAACAGTTAAGATAACACTGCCAGACACTGAGATACTGTTTAACGATAGTTTTAAGATAAAGTTTTGGCCATAAAATGCAGGGCATTATAAGGCCAAATAGTCCCAAAAGAAATCTTAGTTTTTCAGTTTTACCACAATTGAGCCAGCATCAACATTATATGAAAACTCAGAAGACACGTGTAGGTTCACTAGTGGGTTTGGATATTAAATAAATTAGCTATATTTGTGTTGTAGACATTGTGACTCATGGTGACTGTACTATGCAGAAATTTTCAAAAATTGGTGAAATTCCCCTTTAAAGCTGGTTTGGAGTTTATCTTTACAAAGCAGAACTTCAGCAGAGCATCAGCTAAAGGTCTGGGCTGCCCAGTCACTGCTGTTCCACATCTAGGCAGCCATGATCGAAACAGATTAATCTAATAATTCCGTTTAATACTATTTCTCCTAAGGAATTTTAGAAGAATCACAAGTCATAAAAGCACAATTTTAACAACAAAATGATCTTTTGGGATTTTGTGAGTGTTGGGACATCATTTATCTCTGTGCATTACTCTTATGCTCTAATACAGCATCTCCACAGCTAAGACCTTATCACCTTATATTCATATGGTCACGTGGAAGGTTAATTCAACACCAAGCTTGATACTAATGATGTAAATTAAAGATTCTCAAAATTAAAATGCCATGTATTATGCAGGATAAACCATAAATAAAGGCCTAGCACATTGGAGTAAGTGCCCTAAAACAAGCTTCCTCAGTAGGGCGTAAGAGAGAAGACAAACACTTTATAGGGAGTGAGTGAACTTGTGAACCTTTCAAGGTCAAAAGCTGAGATGGAAAAGTACCAGCATGCGCTTGGCACAATGTTTTTTTAAAAAAAAGATTCAGACTAGACTTGGAGATAATGGTTCACACAAGACCCTATTTGATAGACATATGAAGGTCAATTTGGATATAATGGTGGTTTTGTGAAACCAGGAGATGACAAAAAAGAGGTGGGGCGATGTCACCCCACCTTCACTGAGGGTATAAAACATGTGTACAAACTCTGTATATTCGGGAGTGTCATCCAACGGCCTTTGGAAAACATTCTCCATGCTCAAGAAATAAAGGACCTGCACTTCTGAATTCTGAAGAGTCTTCTCGTATTTCTTAGTTCAATTCTTTTTATTTTCTTTCAACAAACAAATTGAATTCGTTGTATTTTACAAACCATAGATAGAACTTAGGCATGGTGGTCAAACAAGTGTCGAGCCACGACATTTAATGGTGGCCCGTATGGGGACGTAAAGAGACCCCCCCCCCCCGATTGGCGATATCAGCAGCGTCAGGGTGTAGCATTCATTTTGTGGACGAGAGAAAACAATGCTCATTGCACGTGCACCCTATATTGAGGTAAGCAGAGCCTTTTTTCATATAAATTCTGCATATTGATGGGTCTTGAGTCTCTCCACCACAAAGATTGAAATGCAATGTGTTTGAAAGCTATGTACTGGTATGATTAAAAATGATGATGATTGATTATGCATAACTAAACAGAAGACTCGTTGGAAGCAGAACTGCATGATAAAAATGTACAAAAAAAGGAGTAATAGTTGAGAAAACCCAGTCAGATAGAAAAAGTCCATCCATCCATCCATCCATTTTCCAAGCCGCTTCTCCGTCAGGGTCGCGGGGGGGTGCTGGAGCCTATCCCAGCAGTCTTCGGGCGAAAGGCACGATACACCCTGGACAGGTCGCCAGTCCATCACAGGGCAGACACACAGACACAGACAGTCACTCACACACTCACACCAAGGGGCAATTTAGCATGTCCAATTGGCCTGACTGCATGTCTTTGGACTGTGGGAGGAAACCGGAGAACCCGGAGGAAACCCACGCAGACACGGGGAGAACATGCAAACTCCACACAGAGAGGAACCTGGTCACCCGGCCGGGGAATCGAACCCAGGCCCTCCTCGCTGTGAGGCGACAGCGCTACCCACCACGCCACCGCCAGAAAAAGTCTAAAAATAAAAACAAGTCTGATGGTCTTGGTGAACCTCTTGACTGAACTTACATAACTGCAGTGTGTGAGGAAAGGGTAGGTTACAGTGTGAGAACTAGGACAAGGGCTCAGTCTAATAAACATTTGTGTTGTGTGTAATAGAAAACTACCAGAAAACCCAGGCTGTATAAAAAGTAAGGATAAAAAAGAGCTCAGTGAAACAAAGATAAAGTGCACAAGAGTAAAGAGAAACAGAAAAAAGTGAAAAAGCGCTGAAAGATAAATGTTGTTTGTCTTGTTTGTCATTTGTCTAATATGTGGCCACAACAAAAGACTAGTCAAGTATGAGTAACAATGTAGGAAATTGTAAGATTGGCCTTAGAAAAAAGGGAGGTTTTCTGGGAGAAAGGGAGAGCTACCTCGCTCCTAGTTGAAAGACTTAACCCATTTGGACTAGGCTATGATCATGAACTGCCAAAACAAAAGAATGTGACGCTCAAAAAGTTGGTAGTAACTACACTGGAATGAGGGGGCAGTGTTTAACCCTAGACCAACCCACAGACATGCATCCCCTGGAATGTATCATGTGGAGGTAGTGAGATAAAGATGTGAGGTGAAAGGACTGGATAGGACTTGACTGTAGCATGACTGGTAGTATTTAGAATATACACACTTAGTAAAATCTGGAAAGTTAAAATTCACAAGAAAATAATATATTTTGTGTTTAGCAGACTTGTGTGTTCACAGGAGAGATAAGTAAAGCTGAGCAGGGGTGTGGCAGACAAGGAGGACGATACCAGCACACTCAGGAGAAAGAGAGAGGGGAGGGGTCACAAGAAGCAGACTGAGGGAAGTGCCTTCGCCTGCTCTCACACACATACAGGCTACACTGATCATAGAAACACATTCACACCCATAGAGCAGTCATAGTACAGCCAAGTCATAAACTAAAATAGTGAATGAAATAAAACAAATTTTGCCATTGGATCATACGTGCAAAAATTGCAAACATCATGGCTGACAGCGGCCAGAAAATCAATTGGCTAGATGCACTACCGTTAGCCCTAATGAGCATGAGAATGTCAACCAACAGGACCACTCACCTGACTCCTCACGAAATGTTAACGGGTCGTCCCATGCCAGTAACTTACTTGCGTGGACCTACCCATGGAACAAACCTTGAACAATTGCAAAGTGAACTGCAAGAGTATGTCAAATGTCTGACAAAAATCCACAAAGAAATCTTCACCCAGGTGAAAGGTGCCAGCAAGGGGAGAACCTCCACCATCGACGACGAACGTCTGAAGGAAGTGCTTCCTGGCGACTACGTTTACGTCAAGACCTTTAAGAGAGGCTGGAGTGAACCAAGACATGAAGGACCATTTGAGGTGATCCTAGCTACGCCCACAGCTGTCAAGTAAAGGGTCGTAAGGTTTGGATACATCTTAACCACTGTTCCAGAGCTCCAGATCTGCTGAGACCTGTGACATCAGCGGGACCAGATCAGCAGCAGCCACACATCGCTGAAGACTCAGGAGCAGGGGACCAGGCAGTAGCAGGACCGAGTGGTGTTTCACGGCCAATCACAAGTAGCATCACCAGAGCAACACCACCAGACGATGATGACTCTGAGTAACGTAAGTTAAGAGTCTGGCCTACAGTTGGTAAACAGCCCTCCAGACCGACTATTTTCCTGTCTCAGAATTGAGGTGTGAGCCTAGCGCCGCCACTACAGAGCAGGTATTTACACTATTGAATACAATCACAGATTGAACAAGTGACTTTGACCTAACACCGAACAAACTGACAAAATGTCAGCTTGGCACCCATTCCGACATCCAGGACTCTGTGGACTGAGAGGTACCACATGTGTGTTAATGTTATTGTCTGTCATCATTATGATTACACACATGTAGGGATTGCCAATAGATGTACACGTAAGATAAATGCCACAGGGTGGGAATTAAATAATGACATACAGTTGCTAGGCATAGATTTAACTGAAGGGACAGTTCCAATAGCTGACATGTTTTGGGTTTGTGCAGATGGTAAACAACTGTCACAATTTCTAGCTCCTACATGGAAGGAATGTTGTGCTCCAATCACACTTTCTGGCAAAGTTGTGCTTCTGCCCATGGACATTCCTTTAGCTCGAGGTAAAAGGGATGTATCCTCAAATTGGCTCAAGGACAAGCACACAGTTTTGGAAAAACCTGCTCTTACATACTCCAGTGTTCCAACTGATATTCCACTTGAACATTTGGCAATGTCTCATAGCAGTATTGAAAATCGGGTTGCATTCCTTCCATGGTTTCAAAATGATAAGAATACTCAGTGGATCAACTACATTTGGTACAACCAACAAAGATTTATGAATTACACAATTGCTGCCTTGGAAGTATTGGGACAACAACTAGATGCTACGTCCAGAATGGCAATGCAAAACAGGTTTGCTTTTGATTTCATGAGAGCCCCAGATGATGGTGTGTGTGTTTTGTTTGGTGATGAGTGTTGTACATACATTCCAATGCATACAGCAGAAGAGGGTAATTTCACAAAAATTATGAGACAACTAAAAGATTTAAGAGATGAGCATATATCCAACACAAAAGGACAGGCCCCTGGGGAGGGATGGTTTAATTGGATATTTTCAGGTCAATGGAAAGCTATTTTAATTAGGCTAGGGATGGTATTGTTGATTTTCCTTGTGATTTTGTGTGTGTTGGGTTGTTGTGTGGCACCATTCGTTCGCAGCATGGTGGAAAAAATCTTTTCCAACCTTAGTGGACAGTACACTATGATCCATGCCGAACTGCCTCTGGAACTACCTGAGACTGTTCGTTTGACCTGTCGCGTTCAACCTGTCATCCATAGCGACCCATCTTAACTGACCAAAGTGATGTGCTGGTAACCTCTCCCTTGTGCCAGCAACGTGCCCATCTACGTGGTGTAATATCACAATGGGCAGAAGAGGACAATGCCTGGACAAATCAACTATGGACAATCATTTAATCATGACCTTATCTTACTCACATGTTACTCATATGTTATCCGCATGTATTCATTTTCATGTTATTCAATATGTTATCCATATGTATTCATTTTCATCCATGCATGTTTTGTTTTGTTTTTTAGAAACAAGGGTTGTTAAGCTTTGCTGAACTATTTACAACATATACATATGTACTTGTAGAGATCTGTGTTGGATGATAGATGATAGGAAGCCCTATTTTGCTTTAATTGGCATATTGTTGTTTGACACTAAAAGACTGGTTTCGGGTGTGAAGAAAAGGCTACAGGCCCGAGCAGTTTGACATGAGCATGTGAGCTCGGGTGACTGACAATTCAGCTGAAGCATGCCATCTGCCCCTGAGAATGGTTTGAGTTCTGTGTATGCTATCCTTGTGAGGAGTAGCGTAGAACGAGTGTTTGGTTAAAGCGCATGCTGTGCCGGTCACCCTCCTGACTGACTCTTTAAGTCACCCAGGACAGGATGTCCTTCACCAGCAATTCCAAATTTCCAGACTTGGGAATGTAGATGTATTTGGGAGGAATGATGTAAGATGTAGTAAACTGTATTTAGAAACAGACACATTTATCAACAGAAGCATTTATCCAAGAATCACAAACAGAAACATTTAATCACTTGATAGCTATTATAAGCATATAGAAACACAGAAGATATATGGTTCGCGACTATTTGTCGCGAAAGGGGGGAATGATGTAAATTAAAGATTCTCAAAATTAAAATGCCATGTATTATGCAGGATAAACCATAAATAAAGGCCTAGCACATTGGAGTAAGTGCCCTAAAACAAGCTTCCTCAGTAGGGCGTAAGAGAGAAGACAAACACTTTATAGGGAGTGAGTGAACTTGTGAACCTTTCAAGGTCAAAAGCCGAGATGGAAAAGTACCAGCATGTGCTTGGCACAATGTTTTTTAAAAAAAAGGATTCAGACTAGACTTGGAGATAATGGTTCACACAAGACCCTATTTGATAGACATATGAAGGTCAATTTGGATATAATGGTGGTTTTGTGAAACCAGGAGATGACAAAAAAGAGGTGGGGCGATGTCACCCCACCTTCACCGAGGGTATAAAACATGTGTACAAACTCTGTATATTCAGGAGTGTCATCCAACGGCCTTTGGAAAACATTCTCCATGCTCAAGAAATAAAGGACCTGTGCTTCTGAATTCTGAAGAGTCTTCTTGTATTTCTTAGTTCGTTCGATTCTTTTTATTTTCTTTCAACAAACAAATTGAATTCGTTTTATTTTACAAACCATAGATAGAACTTAGGCATGGTGGTCAAACAAGCGTCGAGCCACGACACTAATGTGCTGAAAACCGTTTTAGTTCAGGTTTTAGGGCTGCTTTTTATAGTTCTATAATTATGACTAACTTTTTCAATTACTTTTGAAGTCTCAGACTGATCGAACCACTTGACCTTATTATGTGTCCTTATGCTATAAATAATAGAGTGGAACTTTTACCCCTGCTAATGAAGAAGCAGTCAAGAGGTCAAGCCCAGGAGATCTTGCACGACTCAAGTGATGTGTTAAAGCAACAGATGAAGTTCAGGCTGCTATATTTCTGTTTTTAAAGCATGTAACATCTTTGTCCATTTTTCTAGATGACAGCATGTCATACAGGGTTAGAAACCATATGACCAAGTTAGATAGAATTAATCAAATATGTGACATAGTTTGAGGCGAGTGTGTGATGATTTAGGCCTGGAGTTCTCAATTCTGGTCCTTCAGGATTCTGTGCACATTTTTGTATGCTTTCATGCTAACTGGTGGCTTGAAGCTTCAATTACTTGTTGGTAACATTGGAAAAAAAAACATGTATTTTTGGTATCCCCAGTTGGCTGGCTACTCCAGCATTGGCATTTGCTACAGCGCCACCCTGAGGCAAACCAGAGCTGCATCACTAGCTGATTAACAGTATCAAAGACAGGTGCCCAGCGTTTCATGTGTGAAGCAAGATAAACAGTGACCTTTCCCTGAATATGTTACCCTCACAGATGACTTAGCAACATAATAACAAAATTTTCAGGGACCCAGCAGAATTTTGATTGAGGGGGGCCCAAGAGGTTAATTAGGGGATCTTGGACCCCCCCAGGACCCCCTGGATTTGACATCTTGGCTACATTAGCATTGATGCAGTGCAAATCTAAATATGTAAGGGGGGGGGGGGCGGGGTTTAGGGGTAAATTGTATAAAATTGATTTTGGAAACACATGCATATTAAAAATATTCTGAGTTAAAGGGCCCATATTCTACTTTTTGCTTGTATTTTTTGTTTGTTTGTTTTGTTCCTATGCCTTTGAGACTGTCTTATGGAAATAATCTCTTTTCTGTTTTCCTTATACTGTGCCTCATCCAAAAAGCCCTCAGAGGTGAAACACTCCTTAGAACGTCAGTATGAATGTGCAGGGCCAAACAACATGAGTCGCTTCGTGTGACATCACAGAAACAATTCATTCAAAATAAATTGTTTTTTGCAGTTTAGTTGTCATATAAGGACTGTGTGGGCTGGAGTGAATGGTACATTTTGAAACTTTGGCAGTGTTTACATATTACTTCACACTTCTTTACTTAAAAAAGTGAGTGAAAATTGGCTTTGATGTGCTCATTTAATATAGGGCAAACAGAACTTTTGTTCATAAGGAAAGCTTTTTGCCTTTTTTACTGAAGGCATTTGTTGCTTAGCAGCGCATTTGCCTGGGCATTTTGGATTAAAAAAAAACATTTTATATTTGGGATAAGGGTTGGGATCCACTTTTTATTATTATGATATGCTTTTTTATTATACTGTTCGTTCTAGGGGCTAATCTGTGTGCATATGTCCTTAAAAGCACTGATGCTGTTTTCCTCTTCAATTATTAAGCTTCTTCAGCTGCTTTAAGCCATTGAGAAGAAGATTAGTGAGGTTATTTTGTGTCAGTGTGTGCGCATGTGAGTGTGTGTGTGCGCCACACGCAATTTTCCGTGTGTGTGTGTGTGTATGTGTGTGTGTGTCAGAGTGAATGTGGGGGTGGGGCTGGGGGGTGGTCTCTGTCTCCTATTCTGTTCTGCCTGAAAGAGAATGTGTGTATAAAGAGACTTGGCAGAATGGAACAGCATCTGGAATGGTGCATACCGTCCTGCTATCCTTCAGAGGCTGATCGATCTTCGTGGAATTACACTAAGTTATTTATTGAGTACTACAATGGGTATAGCATGGTGCATGTGGATTACAGAGTGGTTCATTTTAGCATTATTATACGTTTCACAGTCTGATTGGTTGATGAACATCCTACTCATGCTGTTCTTTGTGATAGCTGCGATTTTTTTTACATTAACTGTATCATCCCAGTGAGCGACGACTGCTAAGCTGCAGCTAATCCTTGTTATGTTTCCAGTTTGGCACAGGAAAAAGATACATTAGATCTATAAGTTAATATTTGAGCTGCAGGCTGTTTGGTCAGATTCAGAAGAAGAGTGTGACAACAGGACTAAATCAAATACCGAATGTCGTGGCTCTTACATAGGCTTTTTCAGTCACGAGCTGTGATGGTGGAATGACTAAAAAAATGGAATTAGCTTCAACAAACAAGATGGACTAAGAAATGCTTTACAGATCAATTGAAAAAGCTGAGCTGAACCTGATATTGTAACAATTGTATAAAAGGTAGCTACTTTATTGGGCGGAAGGAACTGCCAATACTAAAGCGCATTTGATACAATATTTGGGGTTTTTTAAATTTGCTTTGTTGTGTAGAGGCAATAGAACACTCTGTGTTGTGACTTATCACAGACAACATCATGGCTGATCTGCTGTATTCACTTTCGGCTCATGCCTGCAACTGGAACACCCTCTATCATGCAGCTAATTGGCATAGTCTGATTGGTTGGGAAGCTCCTAATCCTAATGCTATTGTTTTTTTTTTCACAATAACTGTTTTTTACTAAGTAACAATGCAGCTCACTGGAAAACATTTCAGTTTTAGCATATACAAAGACAAAAAATAGAGACATTAGATAACTTGTGTATAATATTTGAGCTGATGTAGAATGAGAGCAGGATCACATATTATTCTGAACCTGTCATTGTTTCTAAAGCTTTTTTGTCAGCAGCTGTGATGGCAGAACAACTTAACAACTGCTTGTAGGAAAAAAGAAAATCAAAACCCCTGTTTGACTGCAAAAGACCTTCAGAAGGTTTAAGCAGATTCTGAAGTGGTGGTGCACTGTTGTACTGTGCTGTTACACCTGCACAATCATTACCATCCAAAGAAAAGCTTTTTTCTGCATCCTCATCAACAAATGTCAGAAGTTGGCAAGGAAACATCTAAACAAGCCTTATACATTTCAGAAACAAGTCCTGTGGACTGGTGAAGCTAAAAGTTTCTTTCTAGCCATAATGAGCAAAGATATAGTTGGAGGAAAAGGGTGCAGATTTTCATGAAATAAACACCTCTCCAACTGTTAAGCATAGGAGTGGCTCAATCGAGTGGCTCTTGTTGCAGGGGAACATTTCACTGGTAGATGGAAGAATGTTTTTAATTAAACACCAGTATATATACTAAGGTCCATTTTTGACATCTGCGTGGTTTTCTGTACCACAACGTCATAGTTACTTTTTTCCAACCATTTTCCAACCTCTCTTTATCCCTTAGAATTAAACAAGCTGTTTCTGTTACTGTACCTTTAGGAATTATATATGTAAATGAGTTCTATTCTGATTGGTTGCTCTGTATTGTGCCTCGGTCAAAACGCAGTCCTGGAACACTCCTTATAATGTCAATGTGAATGGGAGGGGCTAAACATCTGTAGGCTGGCTCCCTAGATATTTGTAAATAAATTAATTTTAATGACAATTTAAATCAGACAGTTTTTTTCAGCTTTCCATATATGGACTGTGTGGACTGGATAGTAAAGGGTATGTTTTGAAATTTTAAAGCTGTGCTATGAAAAAAAAATTAGTCAGGAGGAAAAAACATGCTAAAATATGATATATGTGTGTGTGTGTGTGTGTGTGTGTGTGTGTGTGTGTGAGTGTGTGCGTGTGTGTGTTTGCTGCGAGCCTCCCTGTAAAGCCTGAAGTAGTAGTTTAAAAGTAAGAACGGTCAGATCAGCTTTCATGGGAGTGTTTCAGACCACATGATACATCTTAAAGTTTAAATAGGCCCAAAAACAATGTCTGGCTCGATGTTTAGGTTTCTAACAGAAAATCAACATCATACTAATGAAAATATGATGACAATAGTAGATAATTCAGAAGACTCATGCCTCACCAAGTTTTGACTGAGTTCTCTTTGAATACTCTTATAAATGTTGCAGTCAGATTCATCTGCCTGAGAAAGGGGTCTGAAGCATAACCGATGCTACAAAATATTCTTGCATGCAATTACACATATTCACCAGAGAGGTCTCCAAATCCCTACAACTTATATAGTATAGCTTTAACAATGTTTACATATTACATTAAACTCTTTTACATTCAAAATTGCAAATTCAGTTTTCTACGAAATGAACCTTTAATGAGCAGCATTGATGGACATTCAGTAGTATGTTGAAAGTGATATAAGCAGCTTGTGCCTCAACTTACTGTGAAAGCAGTAAGTATCTTTAGAAAGATAAAGAGATTTACTGATGATGTGTCCTCTTGACTATTTGTGAATCAAAGGGTAATCTGTATAATAAAATGGTGGTCACATTTTGTTGTTATCATAATCTCATGACCTTGCAGATTCCAAAAGCATTTCTATTTGCTTATGAAATAAAGACCTCAGAATTCCGATGTGTGCAAGTGCAATCTCATCCATTCAAATCTAATTTTCTTAATGGAAATGTGGTTGATTCCCACAGAAGGAGTGCTACTGCCTCTGCATGGTTTACACTGTAATCTTGCTCTGTGCGAGTGTGTGTTTCTGTCTAATCTCTCTCTGTGTCCTCAGTGTGTGAGTGTGTGTTTATCTGTGTCTCAATAATCTTGCTGTGTCTGTGCAGCTCTATGTTGATAATCCTGTGATGTGTGTGTTTTTATGACTGTTTGTCTCTGCTGTAATCCAGCGAGTGTGAGCGTTTGTTCATGTGAGTGATTGTGAACGTGAAATTCTTCATGCTCGGAGTGTTTAATACCATTGTACGCCGTATGCTTGCACTAACGCACATATGGGTGTGCCTGTGGTGCAACATCATTCTTCGTTGTCATGGTGAGAAGATATGGGGGGGGTGGGCATTCAGGCCTGAATAGGAGAAATCACTGCACTTCCTGTCTAAAAAGGGGCTGAGGGAGCATAGGAGTGGAAGAGGAAGTCCCCAGTATAAACCCCAAGTTCCAGTATTTTTAGAAAACAAGTTCCTGTTCCCAGATCTGTAGCAACTTACCAGCAAGAAGAGTCAGCTTGCTTATGTCTGCTATCTGGAGCTATAATGCTGGGTGATATAATGGCTCCAAAAAAGTAATTGTGCCATACCTAACCTGCAGGATATCTAGTGGCCATTCAGCAGGCGCAATGGAAATTGACTTGGATATTATTGATACATTTACTGAAGTAAAATATTTGATTTTGTAACTCAACTCATTACCAGATTTATAAGGACACTCTCACTCTCTCTACACTCTCTGTGTGACTCTGTGTTGAGCTGCCAATGAGCAATGAGGGGTGAAATGGGTCAGAACCCCTTGCTGTAAAAACAATTCATGCCTCTCCACAAAGATGGCTGTGAAATGTAATTTTAATGTATCTTTTAATGTATTTGCTTTTGATAAATAGGTGACAATTAATTCTTTACAACAATCTCTTGCAAAATTGGGCAAGTTTTCAGGTGTACAGTTTTTCAGAGGTATTCAGGACATAGTCACTGTTGCTAGGCTATGAAGGACCAACTGGGTGAAACAAGCTGCTAAAGCACCACCCTGAAGCAGACCAGTGCAGCATCACTAGTTAGGTAGGAATACTAAAGATAGAAGCTCGCAGACTGTAGGTACTTTTAAAAAGTGATGGTTCTTCTTTAGTAAAGAAATTTGTTCTATATAGAACCATGACCACTCAAAGTATGCTTTGCAAGATAAAAGGGTTATTTGCATTGTGAAAGGGTACTTCAGATTTGTGGAGAATGTGCTGTAGATGGTTCTTTAGAGAAGCTTTTTAAAAAGGGTTCTATATAGCACCAAAAATAATTCTTTAGAACCATTTTGCCAACTGTGGACTTAGACCTCCGCAGTTAATCCATCCTTACAGTGAAATACTCACATGCATGCACACTAGTGAACAGTGAGCGCACTTGCCCGGAGCGGTGGGCAGCCCTATCCACGGGACACGGGGAGCAATTGGGGTTAGGTGCCTTGCTCAAGGGCACCTCAGTCACAGACTGTCAGCTGAGGGCATTGAACCGGTGACCTTCCAATCACAAGGGCTGGTTCCCTAACTTCCAGCCCACAACTGCCCTTTTATGTCACATGCTATAGAACCCTTTTTAGAACTATATAAACCATATTCTCCATCAATCTGAAGAACGCTTTAATGATGCAAAGAACCCTTTAATCATGCAAAAACCCTTGAAGAACCCACACACAATTTTCTAAGCTGCTTCTCCTTCAGGGTCGTGGGAGGAGCTGGAGCCTATCTCAGCTGTCCCATTGGACAGAAGGCAGGAAACACCCTGGACAGGTCACCAGTCCATCGCAAGGCAGACATACATACACATTCACTCACACCTAGGGGCAACGTAGCATGTCAAAATGTATGCCTAACCACACATCTTTGGACTGTGGGAGGAAATCTACACAGACATGAGGAGAACATGCAAACTCCACACAGAAAGGACACTGGTCACCCAGCCAGGGAATTAAACCCAGGCCCTTCTTTCTGTGAGGCGACAGCGCTACCTACCTACTGATTGGCCCCTCCCAGTCTGGTCCATGTACTTTTTGTTTACATTTTGATCTTCCATGTGCATTTGTTTTGGTTTCCTAGTCCGTCCCCTTGTTTTGGTTACTCCGCCCCGATTGTCTCCACCCGTGTTTCCACCTGTGTCTTATGATCCCTTGTTGGCCCTGTTGTATTTAGCCCTGTGTTTGCCCTTTGTCTTGACTGCTCTTTGTCTGAACTGTCTGGATTGTTGATGTATTGTATTCTCGTGGTGTTTGGTGTTTGATTCAGTGTTCATTTCGTCATGTCTGTCCCTCCTGCTCTCCGTGTTGGATGTTTTACCCTGGACAGGCTTGACTATGAGCCTAGATTTGCCCTTAATAAATGTTGCTTACCTCAGCACATGTGTCCACCTCCTCACTCCCAACAGTTACACCGTCCAATTTTTCCCTAATGAATTGCATACCTTTATAATAAGTTTATTTTCAGGGACCTCCAGGACCCCTGTATTTCTCACCTTATATATCAAATCAAATTTATTTGTATAGCACTTTTTACAACGGATGTTGTCACAAAGCAGCTTTACAGAATTTCGGAAAAGACAAAGTTTTAACAGGACTGTAAGAATGCACAATATATATACAACTGTGACCATTTAAACACAATAAAACCATGTCTATAAGTGTGATGTGGAAACCACTTGTGGTTTTGTAGGTCATGCAAATATATTTCATTAACATTATTATAACATTAAGAAAAATTAATGAACTGAAGGACCTACTCCAACAATCAGAAATGACTCTGTAAAAGAAATCAAAAATGTATTAATTTCTCAGTGTTTGCCACAAATTTTCTACAACTAAGTCACAAAAAACTGAAACACTGATCCTCGGTACTAAAACTCAGAGAAGAATGCTTGGGGGCAGTTGTGGGCTGGAGGTTAGGGAACTGGCCCTGTGACCGGAAGGTTGCTGGTTCAATCCCCAGGGCCGACAGCACATGACTGAGGTGTCCTTGAGAAAGACACCTAACCCCCAATTGTTCCCCGGGTGCCGTGGATAGGGCTGCCCACCGCTCCGGGTAAGTGTGCTCACTGCCCCTAGTGTGTGTGTCTATTCACTAGTGTGTATGTGGTATTTCACTTCACAGATGGGTTAAATGCGGAGGTGGTATTTCCCAGTTTGTGGGATTAATAAAGTATCACTTAACTTTAAGAACATAAGTTGCATAACAGAAGTACGAAACCTGGGTTTGAGCTTAGACTCTGAGCTCTGTTTTATCCTGCATGTAAACACAGACACAAAAAAAGCATTTTGTCATTTGAGGAATGTTGCTAAAGTTTAGCTTTTTCTATCTCAGGGTGATGCACAGATGCAACAAGTTCTGCTACTAGTTTTTAAGGCTCTAAATGACCATAAAGCGCCTGCTTATATCACAGGGTCTATTTGTTTATGTTTCAACACATGAGTTTAGATACTGACCATTTGCAAACACAAAAATACAGAAAACACAGAGAAACTCTTTCAGTTATTCTGCTTCTAAACTGTGGAACTCAATTCCACCTTTTATTGCTCAGTCAAGCTCAGGGCTCACTTTTAAGAAACAAATAAAAATGTAGCTCTATAGCTTAGCCTTTAGTTCAAATTCTATGTCTCTTTGATATTTATCTGTTTAATCATTATCAACTGTATGTAAAGGACTTTGAGCTGCCACCAATGTAAAAATTCTCTCTCTATATTATTATTATTATTATTATTATTATTATTATTATTATTATTATTATTATGTTATTGTGTGCCAAACCAAGTGGCAGCTTTAAACAGGCCACTCCAAGGCTGTCATTTTCTCTTTGTCTTTGTCAAATATTCTTTCAGGAACCATCTGCTGTGTCTCAGAACTTTATTATTCTGCAGGTTTATATCCGAAATACTCTTTTACATTTCAGCGTTCATGATCCTATCAGTGAACACAAGCTCACCGATGTCACTGTAAGAAAAACAGCTCCAGACTTTGATGTTTCCTCCTCTGTGCTTCACAGCACTCCGGTTGGAGTTCAGGCTTTCTCCACACATTGAGTCTACCATCTGTTTGTTAACAATAGAGATCAGAGAGAACATTATTTATTATTTTATTTAATTATTTAAAAAAAAACTACAGTAAAGTTTACCAATAGTTCCACAATAAAAGTGTTCATATAGTCGCCACTGTAGATTGCAATTGCTTAGTGGGTTCTGCATAAAAAAGGTCTTAATATAGTAACAAGCAATTAACTGGTTTAATCAATCAAATAAATATTTTAAGTTAAACAGTGGCAAGCAAAATCCAGTTCAGATGAACCATTACTCCATCCGTAATCATGCTCGCAGGGCCCTCTGGTGGCTGGGGCCATAGAAAAGTATGCATGTGTTTGTATGTATGCACATGTACAGTTCTGTCAGCCTGCGCATATTGCTTTGTATTTTTGCCATTATGTCACTCTTTTCCCTCAGGGTTGTAACTTTGCCCGGTATGGTGGGGCGGGGGTAGCTGATGAATCTCTTTATTGCTATGTGTAGTACTGGCCTTTATTGTATGTGAGAACAATGGGGTGGGGGGGCTTGGACGATGCAGTGGGAGTGGTTGGTCCATGTCTGTGGAGGGCTAGGTGGGCAGTGGCTTTAGCCCCACAGGCCGCAGAGCGAGGATCAGTCAGCAGCTGAGCTGCGGCCACGCTGCAGCCGAGCGGATAGGCAGCACTATTTATAGCTAATCCTGTTTAAGCGAGGTCATGCTCTCTACCATCCCTGAGACAGAGCAGTGGAGTTAAGCGCCTCGCGTGCCAGCGTGTGAGAGACAACAGAGGCACATCACATCAGTTTCCACTCCTGATCAAACATGAACAGCAGCACCTGCTCTACATGTGTGTCAAAGAATCACTGACTCGAGTCTTGAGAGCACGCATCACACACAGAGCAAACCTACTCAAAGCTCAGTTTTATACTGCAAATAATGGAAAAGGCCAGAAGTTAAATGGCTAAATGGAAATGGATTTTGTCCTTTTGTTCATCTGAAGTGTTTTTTTTTTTTATTATTAAACTGCTCTTTTTAGCATTAAATTGCTTCTTATCATAATAAGACCAGCTTTTGTTTATTGAATTTCCAGTAATAACAGACACTAAGTTTGTTATCTGAAGCAAGCATACAGCTTTATTTTCTCCTCTCTCTCAAAGATAAAGGTTTTAAGTGCTGTATATCTGATGGGAACAGTTTTGGTGGTCTACCAGGTTCTGTATGGTTCTTACACTGTTAGAAATAAAGGATCTGTGTAGGTACATTTTTGTTCATCAGGGTGCAAACAATGTAAACACTCCCTCAGATGTACAACAGTAGATTTAAAGTCCAGTTGTGTACCTTAAATAAGGTTTTTTTTCCCAGGCAAAAAGTATGTATTTGGACCTTTTCATAACCGAATGTTTAACAGAACAATAAAATAAAAAGTCTGGAGACGGGACGGGGTGTGCGGAACAAATACAGCTAAAATTTCAGTGGTTTATGGTGCAGTTATGTTCCCTGCCTAAAGGTACTGAGATGTACCCTTGAGGGTACCACCCCAATGACAAGAGGGGCACTGCCCCAGAGACAGTTTACTACCTTTATTTCTGAATGTGTAGCAGTCACATTTCTGTTAATAATTTTGTGTTCTTGCACTCAATGGCACTTTTGACAGGTAATAAAATAAATGGAGGATGGTCTCTGATTTTGCACAGTACTTTACCTATGGAAATATTTTGTGCTTGGAGCTGTAAATAAGAAACACACCTACAATCTCAAAATTGTGATGAGCATCAAAGAATATTTGAGATAGATGACTAACACTGGGCACAGACAGACACACACACACATACACACACACACACACACACACACACAAAAGCTCTAGCCCTGTAGTTACATCATATCTGGCACATCTGGGGATCAGGATCATTTCCCTCAACAACCTCTTCAGCAACGGCAAAGATGTTTCTGCCAAAAGTGGTAGTTGATTAATGGCATACTTGCACTGCATGGCTCATATAGTAGTCAGACCAATCAGACAGTGCCACAATGAGTATGTTATCCATAAATGCATAAATACACTGCCTATAAAGACAACATTTACTTATGCCAAAAATACATTGTCTGGGTAATGAGAACAAAACAAAACCATCTAACAAAACGTAGTGTGGCTATTATTAGCACATATTTTCAATGCATGGAAAAATCCTGCACGTCAATGCATTGTATGATGTGTGCGTAAGAAGATTTTGAGATTACTCTGCGTTGTTAGACCAGACATGACCTTTGATATCGGCAGGGATTCCCAGAAAAGAGAAACAAATAGTCCTGATGCAGATTCACCACATTTCCTTTTATTGCCCACAAGCTCTGAACAGACGGGGCCTTGGACCTCTGCGTAAGCCGTCCCTTATTTTCCTTTATCTTTCATAAGCACATGATGGCATTTTTGGAGAAGTTAATACTGTACAAATGGTACCAGGTACTTGGAATGAAGGGAAAAGCCTTTTTTTACAATAACAATGCTCCATATTATTGTTCCGTTTCTTTCCAGAAATGGTTTCCCAAATAAAAAGCCATAATGTACTAGCTGTGCAGTTTCCTCTCAGCACCCGTGCTGCTTTACCTGCTCTTATTTTGCAGTAATTAGATTGCTCTGGTCCTGAAAACGGCAGCTGCTGCGTCACAGGCTGACACCTGTACCTGGGAGGAGGGCGAGCCAATCAGAACGCGAGTTAAATCCCAAAGACCCTCCCACGTGACGTCAACGCTCTCCGGTGTGGGCGGGGTTTTCCAGATGGAGTTGTAGAGTGCAGAGGGATAAAGTGATGACAAGAGGATGGGGAGACCGTCCACGGCTAAAAGTGAGTAGAAATTACGTTTTTAGGGGGGTGGGTTGCTTTTAATATGGTGCCTTGAATTAACCAGACAGATGCTTCTTCATTCTTTCTGTCTACGACAAACCCTGTTTGTTGTTCTATAACGCCTCGTCTTTCTTTTACGCGGACTTCCACGTGCGTGTTAAAGGCTGTGAAGCCGTTTGGAGTAACGTTAGTGCCTGTCTGTGAACGATAAGCTAAGCTAGTTTCTTTGCTGTAAAAACCCTCTGTGTTATCAAACTGGACAACATAGGACACATACAGTTACTTACATCCAAGTTATTTTGATAACTATTATTAAATAATCTCGTTTGTTTGCGTCTCTTGGCTTAACCTCATGAAATTTAGGCACTCGTTAGATAACCAACAAAAAGAATAATCTGATGGCGAGGCATTAGGAGCCAGCTGTTCTTAACTTGTTTGCTATTAAGATTAGAGCAGATATTAAACCATAGCAAGCTAACCAGGTGTCATTGTTCGTCTGGAATGTCGGTGCTATAATCTTTGTCGTTCGCTTATGAAACCAATGAAATGCATTGATGCAAGTTGATTTGTAGTAAATGCATGCTACAATATTATAAATGGGTGCTTGTTAAATGCTACATTTTATTTAAAATATGAAGATGCATTATGAATATATGCACTATAAATCTATTGGCTCTGCCCTGCCCGAGTTTTTCTGTTTTATTATTTTGCAGGATTTTGACTTTAGCTGAACCTGTCGCGCATGCGCAGACCGCACCGCTCAGCATCACAAGATGTGTGAAGTACTGAGAAGAGAAGGTGTTAAGTTAGTCCTGTGAGATCATTAGAAATGCACTGCACTTTAAATTTAGCATGGTAGACCTGCATGTTCTTCACCACTGCAGGGCCTTTCTTAGAGAACTGCATGCAGATATTTCGGTTAGTATTTATTAAAGGGTGTTTGTACTGTAATGCATTTTCACACTTTAAATTATGCTGGTATCACTGCTGTGACTTATATGTGGGTACAAAGCTCCATTAATCGCTCTCAGGCTGTTTGGAAGAGTATACACCAGCTTTAGCTCTCTGATTCGTAGACAGAGCTCCAGGTGTCAGACCAGCTGTCCAGGATATGATATCGGTGCTGGACAGTCCTATTTTGCACTTCTAAATGTTGTAAATGTTAAACACTTTTTTTTTTTTAATGGTTTGGAAACAGTTTAGCCATCTCTCTCTCTCTCTCTCTCTCTCTCTCTCTCTCTCTCTCTCTCTCTCTCTCTCTCTCTCTCTCTCTCTCTCTCTCTCTCTCTCTCTCTCTCTCTCTCTCTCTCTCTCTCTCTCTGTCTGTCTGTCTGTCTGTCTGTCTGTCTGTCTGTCTGTCTGTCTCTCTCTCTCTCTCTCTCTCTCTCTCTCTCTCTCTCTCTCTCTCTCTCTCTCTCTCTCTCTCTCTCTCTCTCTCTCTCTCTCTCTCTCTCTCTCTCTCTGTGTCTGTCTGTCTGTCTGTCTGTCTGTGTGTGTCTCTCTCTCTCTCTCTCTCTCTCTCTCTCTCTCTCTCTCTCTCTCTCTCTCTCTCTCTCTCTCTCTCTCTCTCTCTCCCCCCCAACCCCCCCCCCCCCCTTTGGCTTAATATAATCCAAAACTACTCTGGCCCTTTTGTGCTTGCGTCATATTTGGTACATGAGGGGAACGTTTTGCTCTGGCTTAAAAGACTCTTCAGTAAGGCAGCGAAGGTGTTTCTGTTTGTGGGGAAATGTAGATTTCTCTGTGCTGTGATCTGGATTTCACTAAATCTTACAGGGGGAAATTATTTACTTAACCAAAAATTCTTTGGATATTGCTGCTAAAATAAGAGACAAAAGGCTAGTTGTGGGGTTAAACCAGGTGCACAGCAGTAATTATTAATAAATGATCGTTATAATACATTATAATACAGTATATCATTGGAAAATAAAAATTCTTTAATACTTTTTAAAATGGAATTTCCAATTTTTTTTCTTTTTTTTTCTCTCCATTTCTGCTTAATTCAATCATTGTAATCCTCTGTCTCTGTAAAAGTCATTGAGAATGGTTTGATGCGAAATGATGCATTGAATAGAAGCATACCTAGTCTTTACCTTCAGCGATAGGGTCCAGGGCTCATGATGTTCATAGTGCAAGTATAACCATTTCATTATTATTCATTAATTCGCTGAGGTAGCTTTTGAGACATTAAACTCTGCAGATGTCTGTTTTCTGTCACCACCACTGTAAACACTTCTCACTCCAAAGGTTTCTCTGGAATGGAGCATCTCTCATCAAACCAGTCTGAATGACCTTCATCTTAATGATTTAGAAATTTTGGAAACTCAGTGGAAACCCTTTAAGAAAATATAATGGATAGAAATAAGGCAGATAAAGCATTACATAAAATACCATGACCTAAATAAAATAACATGAATTGCATACAGTAAGAGGAAACAAGAGGCCCAGTACATTGTGCCTCACAGCTTGCAGTTTAACCTCTGGACTTTCTTCTAGAGTTTAGGACAGGGGTCGGCAACATCTGGCTCTTTTACTGCCCTGTTGTGCGGCTCCATGGCAAAATTTGATTTTTAGGTAAAAATAATCTTCTTGTGCAGTAAAATAAAGCTCAGCTGATCATTCTAACAAAAGCTTAAAGCAGAGCAAAGTAAGTCAGCGTTTTTGTTTTAGGAGCTGTTCGTCAAAAGAACCTTCTTAGGGGTTTTTATTACCAGACAAATGAACTTGGTATGATATATATTTAAAGAGCGCATACATTACATAAATGAATGTGTAAATTTATTAACGATTTACTGAACATTGTTTCGATTTATATTTAATTCAAATCATCAAGTTGGTTCTTGCAGGTTTACTCCCTTAAATGTCCAGCCTCCATCCTCAAGTCCAAAGGTTTACTACACACTTCTATTAACTAAACATATCTCAGTTGGTTTGCATGGATGTCAGTGTAGTTATCGAAAAATAAGCCTTAGTATGTTATAAGCCTCAGATTTTAAGTGGTTAAATGGTTATTTATGCTTCATGAACTAAAATCTCCTTGTTCCTTACATATGTTAGCCTCAAAAAGAGCTAAAAGGGATTTTTCTTGTTTTTAGTAAACCATAGAATAGAAAACATTAGGCATAGTAAAACTGATTCATAAGAAGCACCTGGGGAAAAATCACTAAACTTATTATAAACTAACCCCCCCGTACACCCTTGTTAAATAAGAAAAGGAAAAAATTACTTTAATTTAGATTATAATAAGAGCAGACTGAGCGTGTGTGTGTGTGCGCGCGTAGTGAGAAGCATCTTGACCTTTTAAGCTTCCGTCATGTTAGCTTTTTTATCCTCAGATTGTACAGCCGCCATGGATGCGCTGTCCAGTCTGCTACATATCATATTTTGTGAGTCAGCGAAATGAAACAGTGTTAAGTATGGGTCATATGATTTTGACTTTGCCTCGTGTGTTCCTTGCAATGGTTTCATGTTCCGTCTGAGCCGGCTCTGTGGAAACATGGCTCTGTTAAGCTAAACTATGCCTATCACATGTACTGCTGATTTCTCCTAGGGGGTAAAACCACTAGCCTCCATTCACAGACCTGTACAGGGTTACTATGCAAAAGTCAGAGACCACCCAGTCAAAGCAGCCATTAAATACATGTTATTTATTTTTCAAGATCAGGAAAAAGCAGAAAACCTTTTTCCTTTATTTTATCTTTATTACAGTTCCCATTTTTAGAAGGCTTGCTTTGTTTTTCAGAGCATCTGCAGGGATATTTTTCCACACCTCAAAAGTTCAGTCTTGGATGTTTGTTGCATTTTCTGCTTATTATGATCCAAATAATCCCAAACACAACCACTGATGTTGAGGACTCTGGACTCTGGGGTGGTCCATTGTTCTGGGAACACCAGCAGCTTCTTTGCTTGATTTGTGTATTTTCTTGATTTGTCAGTAACTCCTTCTTGACTTTCAGACCTACAGCTCTGAATTGTCTTTTCACAGTGGAGAGATGGACAAACAACTGGCTTTCAGATCTGAAGCCGGAGAGGACCTTGATGTTTCTTGTCTCTCTCAAAGATGAAAGCTTTGAGTGCTGTTTATCTGATGGCTTTGGTCGTCTATCAGGTCTTGCACAGTTGTTTCTGTAACTCTTAATCATTTTCTAGATTCCAGTTTTGGAAACTCCTGTCTTTTTTTTCTTTTCTTTTCTTCCTTCTTGATAAATTGATTTAATATCTATTCTCTTCAGAAACATCAGAAGAAATGAATGATTTGTACTGAATCGTAGTTTTGACCAGAAGCTAAAGGAAGAGTGGTGTCTGACTTTTGCACAGCACTGTAAGAACTTTCACCTTTGAACTGTGATCAGTGGAGCAGGTTGTCATGCACGAGGAGATGCGTTCATTTTGATATTCCACTGCTGTGACATGCAGGCAGCTTGTTAACCTGGCGCTGTCACTCAGCTGCTAATGCTGCCACTTTTGACATTTTGATGATTTGCTCAGAGCCAGTGAACATTTAGAGAAGTGCACACAGGAATGACACCATGAATGATAAACAGTCCTGCTGAGAGCCCTGTGCCATCCAGCTGCTGCTCAGTGGCAGCGCTTTAGAGCACTGCACACTCAGTCGTGCTGTTCTCCCAGTCTGCGTATATAATAAGAATTGGACAACTAAATATAGCTGTACAGCTTTAATGTGTAACTCTTGATGATGAGATTCTTGGTAAATTTGTGTGTGTGTCTGTCTGATCAGTAAATAGAACATGAATTATCCTGATAAACAGTAACATAACTACATAAAACCTAATACAGTTGCAATACAAATATATGGGTTCACAAAACATTGAGTCCGTTGTGGTTAACTTCCTGTGGTGGACTGTTCTATTACAACACTGAATAATAGCTTGGCTGTTATCACTAAAGTATCCAAATCTGAGCACCAGTTTTGTTTAAAAGAGCACTTTATGCTTAAAAAAAAGACTTCCTGTGGTAGCCTAAGTTAAGACATGAACCAGAAGAAAGAAGTTCAAAGGCAGCCTACAGGATATGTATTTTCTTCTTTTTCCTGTGTCCTAAGGATAACATGAAACCTATATTGGATTTTTTTTTACTTGTTACTTTATGTCCCTGGTCATCCTAAGCTAAATTGGTCATATCAAGTAATTACAGAATTCCGTAATCGTTATTTGAAGTGCAATGGCTTTTGCTCTGCCTCTTAAATGTCTTCTGAGTTTTGATTACATCACTGTGTACCAGCAGGCAGGGCAAAACAATATTAGAGAATTATATATATATATTATATCATACCTTAGTCAGAGACCTTCCCTGATAAAGTACAAAGAAATACAGCATTTACACTGATTTTAGTTCCCTATGTTTTCAGCGTAAAAATTCGTTGCAATGGAGCCCCCCCCCGGAGCGGCTTAGAAAATGGATGGATGGATTTTTGTTCAAATTGATGTGGTCTATAATGCCCTTTTGAGCTAAACCCTTCAATTGTGCATTAAAAGTGTGTTCCCTACTGCATATGCAATGGCATATATGTACTGGGGTTGCACAATATGATCAGAATACCTCCAGATTTATGAACACACCCACAGAAACACTCGTCAGTAACATCAGACATTGATCAGGATGCCCACAATAAAATATTGTGATTTATATAAAGTGCTTGTTTACGTATTGCAGCCTTGTCATTAGTATTGCAGGTTAACATTATAATTAATAATCAGTATCTTGTTCAGCCCTAATATGTCGACATATACACACATGCGATACGCTGTCTCAACTCTGCAACTGGACTTTATCGACTGTGCGCAGAGATGCAGAAGCAGCCACAGGTTGCCTAATTAGATTAAGCAAGAGGCTTTCCTGCACTAATCATTTAGCAAGCTTTTTCCTCTGATGAAGACTGCGCTGCAAGACTGCACGCTGAAGGTCAAATTATTTTCATTAATGTGAAGCACTAGTCCTTGAGTGGTTAGTCTAGCGTTTGCCCTAGTGTGATGTGAAGTAATGTCGGAGGGCCTTTGGAGTGACAGGTGTGTCTCTGGAGGTTTTAAGAGCTCTCACTGACTGGACTGGCTTAGCTGCCATCTTTTCTGGCCGTCTCCTGCTGCAGGAACGGATATATAAAGCTGCCGTGTGAGTATCTCTCTGTGTCGTTAAATAGAACAATCAAACTCTCCTGACCTTTTGACTGCAAACTCTTTGTTTGGATATCCCAGATAGATGTTTGAATGAAGTTCATTTAAGTGGACAAGGATTGGGTCATTTGTTAATATAGTAATAGTCAAATGCTTCAATGCTGAAATAATGAGTAAATTAAGTCAAGAGGTTATGTTGTACAGTAGCGTTTGTTAACCTCTACTATAGTACAAACAAGGAGGGACGTCATAATCTTCTGTATTGCGCAACTTAGTGTGATGGCTGTGACCTTTTGAGTTGACTTTAGTTATCACTGACCGCTGTGTCTGTCTTAAGATTTCTTGCAACTTTTTGGAACAGAACTCCGAATCTGAATCAGGTTTGCGTACGTCGCCTCAAGCCAGTCACATTTAGAAGAGAAGGCTCTGTTTTATGTAATGGAACTAATTTTAGCCTTGCGTGTCTTAAATGGTCTTGGCAGATTTTGCCTCTGAAGGTTCAGTGGAAAAGTCGACTGTCACTTCACATGCTCATTCACTTCTCCCCTAAAGATAGTTGACATACTGTTTGATATGACTCCTGCATTGATTGACCATGGTTTCCCTTCCTGTTGCTGTTTCTGCTGGAAGCACAATGCTCCATGATTTGGTTTGAGTGATGCAGACAGAAGGTTACAGTCAATTATATTTTAGATTGTAGAGGCTATTTGCTATAATTTGAAGTGGACTAAGACCTTGTGCATTAATGTCAACTTCTCAAAGTCATAAATACCAAGACAGAATTCCTGTTGCGCTATCAATTCGTCCAAAAAAAATATTGTTGGTGAGTATATAGGACTTTAGAAAGCAGGGTGATTGCACACAAATATATCCTGTATTGTGAAGAGAGACACATTTTTACGTGACTTATACAGAGATTTTTAGTAGGGGTGCCAGGGCAATGCAAGTAGTGCTTAGATATTATATACATTAGCTACATAAACTAAAATGCTGTTAAAACTGGGAGTACTATGATTTTTCTTTCTAATTGTTTCATGTACTGCACTGCTCTCAATACAACCAAACAGGACTTATTTTGCTAAAAGGATGAATGGGAAAAAAAAAAGTCAAATGTATAATTTTCAGAAATGCAGGAAGTCAGTAACTGTGTCTGCTTCCCTTTCAGATGTAGCTTGAAGTGCACCTGAACAATTTGGATCTTCACTAAACTTGATCAAACCAAGATGAAGAACCACACGCGGGTGCATTGGATGGACATAGCTGTTTACATGCATCCAGTTTGCCTCTTGGAATGTTGTTTTCTGCAGCCCTGAGTAATTAGCAGTTTTATGGGAAATTCTGGATTTTGCCACTGAAGATTTTGCGTTCCCTGAGGGGAGCCTGTTCTCTGCTGTTGTGTGGTGTGCTGCAGAGGAGACATGGCCCGAAACTCTTTCCGCGGGTCCAAATACAAGGCAGACGCCAACCACGATGCCGATTTTGGCTGCACACTCAAAGAGCTGCGATCGCTCATGGAGCTCAGAGGGCCAGAGGGATTACAGAGAATCCAGGAGTGTTATGGAGATGTTCAGGGACTCTGCTCCAGGTTAAAATCTTCCCCCACAGAAGGTAAATATAGACCCTTTTTTAGGTTGTGAAGCTGTGATTTCTGCTGGTGCTCCACGTTCCATGGAGTGTCAGCTTGAGGTGGGCAAAAGGACAAAAATGTAACACTCAAGTTACAAAACATGAATATGCATCACGATATGCAGTTGTTTTTTGTTTTTTTTTAGATTTAAGGAGATGGAACCGTGTGGGGGGGGAGTAAATAATGCCGCACTCAAATACTTTTAGACAGATAGTGTATGATGAAAAAAGTTGTGGTTTCCTGGCCATTGTGAGATGGGAAATATTCACATTGATGTTTGCCATGTGCTCTCCACTGAAGCCAAATATACTCTGTGATGTTAAGGGTCACTTTCTATGTGTGACATGCTGATTCACATTTGTGTGTTCATAATAATGTTTGTGTAGCATAGTGGCTAACAAACTTTTCTTTATATAGCAGTGTTGAAAACTGCTGAAATATTTTGTTCAAGGCTGTTAATGGCACTGGATAAGCATGGCAACTAAACCCAGGGGGATTTTTACTCCTCTTCCTGTTAGGCTATTTTCCATGCCCTAGAACTCATCCAGGGTATATTTTTGGCCAATTACCCACTTGCTATTGCAAATATAACACAAACTCCTCTTATGCTTCTTCTGTGTGATCTAACTGTTTATGATGTATACTTCTCATTAAAATGACAAACATATTTCAGTGATTACTATGGAAAAATGTAATTTGTCTTGGTTGGTCAAGGCCAGTGGTCACCAACCCCAGAATTTAGTTCCAACCTTCATCAACATTACTGCTCCCTCCTTAACTAACACTAATGCATCTGATCCAGCCAATCAAGGGCTTCTGAGGAAGTTAATTAGCTGTAGCTGGTATGGCAGGTTGTGGTTGGAGGTAGACTCAGCATGAAAGTAGATCTCCAGGACCAGGGGCCGGATGCATGAGAGTGTCTTAAGAAAAATCTTAAATGTGCTTTTTTTTTTTTTTTTTTTTTTTTTTTTTTTTTTTTTTTTTTTTTTTGGTTAACTTCATTCTTAAGAAAAAAAGTTAAAAAAAAAAATTTATTCTTTAAATAATTTCTTGGGAATTCTTGTTTATTTTTTTTTTATGTTTTCTTAACTTCATAGCCTCCCACTTGTCTTAGGCTGTAAAAGCTGATAGGGTAAGCATCTTAATTCATAAAACACAGGCATTGCCACTGCTGCTCTTGCCTTTTCTCACCACTTGCTTTCTGCGGTCACCCCACAATTAGCGAATTCTTCAGCAATGATTATTTTTCTTGTTAGTTATTTCTTCTGCCATTACCTCTCGTTCTTGTTTATTTTTTTTTAAATGCTTGATTTTGTTTTTCCTCTATTTTGCTGTCCTCAGATTACAGCTAAATAACGGAAATAAGTTCATACAAATTCACAATGTATCCTTAGTCACTTATGGGAAGTTGTAAAATGCAACATGGACTACATAAAGAAATAATTAAGACTACTCTAAGTGAATATTTGAGAACAAAAGTTTTTTCAAAAATTGTATTTAAGAACATTCTTATAAACGTCTTAGTTTTTGTCTTAAGAGCCTTTGCAAGTTTGGCTCTGCCCATTCATGCTCAAGTTCATAGCATGTTCGCTTGGCTTCACCTGAACGTTCTGCTCTTCTGGAGTATGACAAATAGGTCAGATATATTTTGCAATATTGGTCAAATCTAATCCACTGTACTAAAGGAATTATCTGCTGGTGCCAATACGCTTCTGAGATCAGTCTCTTGGTATGAGCCTTCATCAGAGAGAGTCTGAAAGTTT
This sequence comes from Pygocentrus nattereri, assembly GCF_015220715.1. Lineage (NCBI taxonomy): Eukaryota > Metazoa > Chordata > Actinopteri > Characiformes > Serrasalmidae > Pygocentrus > Pygocentrus nattereri. The sequence goes on from NC_051218.1 coordinate 11,251,016, forward strand.
AATTGTATGATTTTATATTTGTGTATATATCTAAACATATATGTATATAAAACATAACTGTTTCATGCTTAATACATATGTACAGTATGGTGTACTACACTGTTTATAGTTTAAATAGGGTGGTTTGATGGAATATCATATTACTCATTTACTCACTTTGTATTTTTTTTTTCTTTTTCTTTGGGCTTCATGTTTAGACCAATAGATCTACATATGATTTATGGCATACTCATCTGAAATCATTTGACTAACACCATGATCAGCTTATATTTCTAGACTAGACAAGTCCAGCCAAACATTTAGCGTGCCGCTCCATCCAGTATACGCATTATTTTGTCTTCCCATGTTGATAGTTTAACTCTTTAGTGTTCCAGCAGCCTGACTCTTAGTGGCTTTAGACTGTGGACTGCCACATTTGCCCTGCTGTGTGCCATAGCATGGTAGTGACAGGTGGGAGTAGATCGATTTACTGCATGTAATCCCACTCACCTTAAACCACAGAGCGGCCTCCTCATTGCTCCGTTTCCCACTAATCTCTTGGGACGCTACATGCCACACAGAGCTCCTGTTCTGTTCTGCTTTTGTCCTTGCTTGCGCCATGTATGAAAATAGAGGATCAGTAACATCATGAACTAGTGAAGTCAAGTCAATGTCAAAGGGTGTGTATGTGTGTGTGTGTGTGTCTATATATATATATATATATATATATATATATATATATATATATATATATATATATATATATATATATATATATATATATACATACACATACATGGCGCAATATTTGTGTATGTATGTATGTATGTATGTATGTATGTATGTATATATATATATATATATATATATATATATATATATATATATATATATATATATATATATATATATATATATATATATATATATATATATATATATACTGTGAGATGGTCAAAAACCAAGAGGATCTAAGAGACCTAAATGAAGAATATAAATGAGGTAGAACTGAAAATGAATGGGTTGCCAATATAAGCCAATATAACATGATGCATATTAAAAGGCCAGAGAGAAAAACAGTGCTGGTTCTGATGTTGTGGTTGTTTTATTGTGTGCTTCTTGTTGTGTTCCAAGTAGAAATCGGGAAAAATATTTGATATTAATTGCCAGAGGTAGTTATTGCATTCTTGATTACTTTGGGATAGAATGATGGAACTAATATACAACTGTGCCCAACTGCCGGGCAAGGAGTTCTTTTCAGGTTGATTGTTTGTATGAAAGGATATCATTTTAGCAGAATGATAATTGGATTTTCTTATTTGTGAATTGCTTTGCTAATGCAAGTGAAACAAAACAAGATTACATTCTTGTGTTAACTTGGCCGTAAGGTTTACATTTTAATAAAGGACAAGTGAAAATAATTATTTTAAGCAAAGTCAATATAACAGGATTGTAAAGCGAGATATTATTTGTAATAGAGGTTCTCATAATTATTTGGTCCTTAGGGACCCCCAGCCAAATTCAGTTTTTGTTTTTGATGTAGCTCCAGATGCTTTAGAGCGTGTTGTCCAGTTTCCATACCAACTGGGATTGGAGAGTAGCAAATAAGCAAAGACCAGAAAAAGGTGTTTCAGAGCTAGACTGCATCTTATATTCAGATGAAATTTGGTTGAGATTGAGACATTGGTAATCAGGTTTCTGCCATTTCTCTAGTGCTCAATGTTTGCTGCTTGTTGTAATAATGAAATATGGCATGTCTTAATCAGTGTTTCCCACCTTGAACTTCAGTTTCATCAATTTTCATGCTATAAAATGGTGGTTCACAAACCGGCCATCAGGTGCCCCTAGAAGATTTTTATTTTTTTTTGCCCAGTCCCATCTTTCAGCACATAGAGACAGAGCAAAAACATGGACCCTCTGGGACTCATTTGAGAGGTTTTGATTAGTTTTCTCTTTGCTAGCAGTACCATCTAGGTGTTCATTGCTCTTGTTTGTTCAGATGTGTTGAGAGTAGTGATGTGCAAATGTGAATAATTGGGTGGTCCCTGCAGGTCTACGTTAGGAAACACTGGTCAGATACATGATAGTTAGGTCACAAGTGACTGTCCAATTTATGAGAAAATAGTTTACTTGTAAGGCTACGGTCTCACATCCATGAATGCAAATCTCAAATTTTTATTCTTAAAAAAAGTTTGTTTCACAAAATATTGGTGCACTATGCTGTGTCATCACAGCAACAGCCAACACTGGATTTGGCTATGTGTTTAGAATGCACTGTCCAGTGTCTAACAGCCTCCTCAAATTAAAGACCAGAGTGTTGATTTTGCAGGCTGACATTTAAAACGCCTACCAAGCCTAACCAAAGCCTAATAACATCAGACATCTAAAAGGCATGCATATTGCAACAGAAGTTCTCCTGAATGCTATATATATATATATATATATATATATATATATATAAAGTGTGTGTGTGTGTGTGTGTGTGTGTGTGTGTGTGTGTGTGTGTGTGTGTGTGTGTGTGTGTATATCCATAACCAACTCATTGTCATTTCCCTAAGTATATATTCCCTGTGTGTGTGTGTGTGTGTGTGTGTATGTATATATATATATATATATATATAATTTTTTTTTTTTTTTTTTTTTAAACACATCACTGTATCGGCTGCTCCATGGCGCTTATTTTTATAAAATGGCACAGAACAGTTTCACTGCTTTTTTCTTGCAAGACACTCTCGTGGCTGAAAATGTGGTCTAAGTGGAAAACTGAATGCTTTTTCGAAATAGAATTTCAGGTCAGCTGTACATCAACTGTAGAATACTCTGTTACAAACCTTAATATTCATGCTAACTGAAGTTTCAATACTTTTTGCGATATCACGATATCAGTCACTACTTATCTAAGAGGAATTTCTTTTGGTGCTGCTCAAACACACAAAAAATATACACTCATATACGAAGCATACATAATCTTAAAATGACAAACCATGACAAAATGAACAAGGTTAAGATTGTGGAGTTCAAAAGTCTGATAGCAGATAGGTACTGTTACTAAACCAACATGTTCTACATAAGATTGCCAGTAGGGAGCTTTTTAAAGTGCTGGATCTGAACTGTCTTCATAGATTTTTTTAATGCTTTCTTTTCCATCCTTTTGCCATAGATAGAAGCAACAGATGGAAGTTCTCAACCATTGATTTTAGAGCCAGTGTGCACCACTTTGTCTAGCTGCGCACTCTCATAGGTCATCATACTGCCATACCAGACACGTACAGAGGTCAATATATCCTTCACAATAGCTCTGTAAACGCATATCAAACAGTATCTAGTCACAAAGTTCTTGAGCTGTCTTGTAAAGAAAAGCCTTTCATAAGCTTTTGCCAATGTGCTGACCAGTGTTGCTCTCCCACCTAAGAGATGATCTGATAGTTGTCCCTAGGAACCCAAAGGAGGCAACAGTCTCCACCTCCTCACATAAACACAGCCCACTGCCTCTCTGTTTAAGCGACACCCACACTGCACAAAATCCACATGTCTAACTCCATAAAAATGTGGGTTTTGTGAAGTGTGGGTATGTAGCACAAATTGCTGCATCACTGACTTGTTAGTGTTTGACATTATGTTTTGAAGCAAGCTGCACATTTATACAGTGCAGCAGGGCATTTGGAACATATTAACACATAGATATCTGATTATTTGAGATTGGTATTGAGTTCAATTATCGGTGTGTATCATATTTTTGTTATGACTGAACTGGGGGAAAAGTTTCAACTGTATTCAAATAGGGGCCCAAATAATGAGAGCAAAGAGTTTGAGGCACTGACCGGAGGGTGAGTTGTCTTATGGTTTTTCCAGATTCTGCAGGTTTTCTCTCACTCAGTCTCCACCACTGACTTGATGTAGCCTATTTAGTAATAAAGGACTGACTAAACAATATTGTCTATCAATTATAGAAAAGTCTGTTTCTTAGCTGTTCCTCTTTGCTTGTCAGAAAAGAGATTTAAGAACTTCTCAAAGTATTCTTATGGTATATCATTTTGCTGGTCAGTGAATTAGTGGGTGTTGGACTTGCTGGGGGGAAAAAAATCATACATGCATCGTGGATCTCAGGGCTGGAATTGTCTGAAAGCTGTCCTTATATCAAAGCAGCACACTTTACTCACTGGATGTAAAATAAAAAAACTAATAGACTGCATTTCTGATCCTTCTCATGATGAAATCCAGGTGACAGATTGCCTGTACCAGCTGTGAGCTGCTTGTTTGTGCAGTATTATTTAAACAGTGATCATATTTGAAGTGATCAGTGCAGACATTCAAAATTATGCCACTCTTTGTCTACAGTGTTCCTTATATTGTGTACTCATAAAGAAATTGATTTTACAGTGGATGCTCTTTGACATAGTTTTTCTTTATTTCTCCTCTCCAGGGTTAAGTGGTCAAGCTGAGGACATTGAAAGAAGAAAAGAAGAATTTGGAAAGAATTTCATACCTCCTAAAAAGCCAAAAACATTCCTTCAGTTAGTTTGGGAAGCATTGCAAGATGTGACTCTAATTATTTTGGAAGTTGCCGCCATAATATCCTTAGGCCTTTCATTCTATAGACCTCCTGATACAGAAAGAGAAAGTGAGTACTCCAGACATTTTAAGCATGTCGAATATGTCGCATAATTCTCTTTACATTGCTACTATTGTGGATAATAGTGGTGATATAAGGTTTAAAATGGCCCACTTGTCTTATTCCTGCTGTGGTCCCTTTAATAGCCTTTGTTGTGCCACAGTGCAGTTGTTAGCAAGACATTATAATGTGTGAGCTTTAACACGCAACTGTGACGGTTTGTTGGGAGTTTTGGGATGCATTTAACAGCCCATAGCTGGTAGTGTCATGTCAGGCTTCATGCTCAGACCCTGTCTGTTAATTTTAGTGCAAGTATTTAAAATGGTTAATCTGTGCTTTTTTTTTTTTCTTTTTTCTTAAAACACTTTAAAATCTTTAAAATTTGATGCTATGATGCTATGGCAGATTTTTTTCTTTTTCATTTTTTAATAACTTGCGTGAAAAGAATGTGTCATAATGTACTACGTGATGAGAACTGACTCATCGGACCACTGATGCACACCCTGCTTACTTTTCTTCTGGACAACCTTTATACAAATGTGCTGAGCAGCGACCAATCAAATTGTTATATGGCTGACTGGTCACGGCCTAATTCAAGCTACATGTCAAGTTTTCATATTCAAACACACATTTAGCAGGAAACGAAGGGGAAAAAAACTTTTGCTCAAAATGTGAGAGATTTTATTTTTAATTTTTTTTAAAGAAACAATAAAATAAATATTTATATATAATATAATATTTTGTGGGGCGGCACGGTGGCGTGGTGGGTAGCGCTGTCTCCTCACAGCAAGGAGGGCCTGGGTTCGATTTCCCTGCCGGGTGACCGGGGTCCTCTCTGTGTGGAGTTTGCATGTTCTCCCCGTGTCTGCATGGGTTTCCTCCGGGTTCTCCGGTTTCCTCCCACAGTCCAAAGACCCTGACGGAGAAGCGGCTTAGAAAATGGATGGATGGATAATATTTTGTTGGCCACTAATATTGCTTGTGTTTTAGCGACACACCCCCAGCTCAGCCAACAGCTGGTCTGGGAAGCAACTTGGCTCGACGTAATGAAAATTCAGTGTTAACTTGCTACTTGTTACTGCAGATTTTGAAAATGCATCCAGATGCATGTGTACATCCATAACTACTTGTGGACCTGACTGCATATCTAAATAACATATAAAAATACACCTAAACCCTAAAACGAGGACACTAAAATCTTTACTATGGTGAATTCATTGTGACGTTCAAGTTATTTATTTATTTTAATTATTTTAAAAAATTCTGAATGCAGTCCCCCTAGCATAGGGTTGTAAAATCACTGACCTCAGATTTTTATTTTTTTTTTAATTTTTTTTTTTTGTTCAGGAAACAATGCAATCAAATCAAATCAAAGTTGAACACTATTCTGTTGGATTATTTTGGATTATTTAGAATCACTACTTTCTATTTATTTATTTAAAATTGATGCTGTTGAATCTTCACCTTCAGAGTGAAACAGCTCATTTGCATCTTGTATGTTGACTGTGATCTCCTCTGCAGACTGTGGAAGAGCTGCTGGAGGAGTGGAGGATGAGGGCGAAGCAGAGGCCGGCTGGATTGAAGGTGCCGCTATCCTCTTATCTGTCATCTGTGTGGTGCTCGTCACTGCCTTTAATGACTGGAGCAAAGAAAAGCAGTTCCGTGGCTTGCAGAGTCGCATCGAACAGGAGCAAAAGTTCACAGTGATCCGTGGAGCCCAGGTCATTCAGATTCCTGTGGCTGAGATGGTGGTTGGAGACATTGCTCAAGTGAAATATGGTAAATATGGTCTTTTCCCCCTTCATCTCAGATATTGAATATATGTGATGGCTCACTCACGAGGCTTTGTTCATTTAACAGATATTGTTATTACAAACTGAACAAACGATTCTTACACCAAGTTGTCAGTTTATTAGGCACACCTACGTTGTATCTACATTCACTGAGCATTTTTTCAGAAACACCTACTATATAGGTGCACTTTGTAGGTTTACAGTTACTGACTATAGCACATTTGCTGCTGCGTAATTCATCGGCCCCCCTCTACCCTGTCCATCAATTTAAAGGGACCACCACTGACCAGACTGGCACAAGTGATTCAGACACAGCAGTGTTGCAAACAATACACTAACTGACTAAGAGAGAGAAAATAGAGAATTTATTCATTTTGGATAGGGAAACAGTCTTATAACCACTCGCCATGTCACATTCTTGTGATGAAGACAAAAACAAACTTTTTAAAAACTGATATTTTCCTATATTTTAGTATGTTTAAAATGCTATTAAAAATCAGGTTTTCCCTGCTTTAATTTGACAGTTTTATTTGATATGATTGTTAAAAGCACATTAAAACTCTTTGCTTCATCAACCCCTGCTTTACAGAAGCTACTCCTTACTTTGTTATTCCTGCACTGTGGCTTCTGTACATGGTGGTATATGTGGCAGTAATGTTAGTCATTCTTTAATGGAATGCTCATAGCATAAGAGGTTATGCACAAAATCAGATTCCTAAATAACCGTGATGTGTTCAGTGAAAAATTACATTTCCAAATGCACTTGGCACAAAACAATTTCTGATGGACTGTCAAAAGTCTTATTTTCTTAAATATTCATATAAATGAGTCCTTGCAATTAGAAATGGTACGTTTTAATACTGTTTCTAAAAATAATCATTGGCATGGCATTGTTGGATGCCCTTTATTTAAAATAAGGGGGTCACTTTAAATAAAGAATGGTTTGGTTTCTCAAATTAAAACCATGTGCAAAATAAGGCATGATAATTGATCATCTAAAGGAGGGTGAATTTGTTGATATGTTTATTTGAGCCCCTACATTTAAAAAAAAATGTTGAAATCAAATAACAAAACAATGTTAATGAACACATTTTTACTCAGTGGGTATTAACTCATTTTTGTTGATTTTGCTCATTCAAAATCTTGAGAAAATAATGTATTATTTTGTCCCAATGAGTCACAGTTAGAACCTGAAATGGAGAGAGAATTTTGAAGCTATACCCGTGTTCATTTGCTTGGAGATTCTGAGTAGATAACCTGAAATTATCCACCCCCACCAGCACAAAGTGTTGGCAGACTGTCTGCCCATACAGTTCATCTTTTTTTCAGCACAATCAGTGTTGGTTGTCAGAAGGGGGCTGCATGAGTCATTGCATTCTTACAAAGTACAACTATATGGTAGGATATGGTAGATGTGCCTAACAAAAAAATCTTTAGGGCCAATGTAGTACTGTAGCACTGTGACCTTGTTTTTGTCTGCCTATCCAACCACAACAGACTTGTCTTTTTGTGTCTCTGCATCCTGTTTTGACTGATTGAAAGCCCTTATTTTGGCTTGTGAAGCAAAGCTTCTGTGTTGTGTCTGAGGCTGACCATCTGGCTTGTACATCCAGGTGACCTCCTTCCTGCTGACGGAGTGCTAATCCAAGGCAACGATCTGAAAATTGACGAGAGCTCCCTCACAGGAGAGTCGGATCATGTCAGAAAGACCCTGGAGAAAGATCCCATGCTGCTTTCAGGTTTCACCTCATTTACATTTTGTCTGGATGGGCAACAATAGTACAAAGTAAAATAAATACAGATAATACACAGTACAATTAACAGATATTACCTCCAAGACAATAACAATAATACAGTTCAAGCAAGACAATACAATGAAGGAAACATACAGTAATTGAATCAAATGTGAGAACAACTGTTCTAATTTACATACTGGAAATGTGCTGATATTCAGTAATAAGATATGCCACTACATTTCAACACACATGATATTATTTATCATGGACACTTTGAAATGTTGCATTGCAGTTTCATCAGACTGTTTAGCTCTGATTTTGCAGTCCGACTACGCCGATGCCATTTTTTTTCTTTGATGTTGGGACATTAAGACATGATGCCCATTAAGATTAACACAAAAGAAAAAGGATTCCAGAAATGAATGTAGAATGCTGTGCTGTTATACAAAGTGCCATCAGAAAATTAATAAAATTTAATGGCAACTCGAGCATTAGTTTAAATACCTGTTTTTTTTTTTTTTTTGTATCATAACTACTGTCTTACTGGTTTAGGCACTCATGTGATGGAGGGTTCAGGGAGGATTCTGGTTACTGCTGTGGGTGTAAACTCTCAGACTGGAATCATCTTTACCCTCCTCGGCAGCGGAGATGATGATGGTGAAAGTGACGATGAAAAAGAAGAAAAGGAGATCAAAAAGAGAGAGAAGGAAGAAAAGAAGAAGGAAAAAGAGAGGAAAAAGAAGGAAAAGAAAGAAAAGAAGGGCAAGAAAAGTAAGACTGCTGATGAACTCGCACTTTCTCATGCTTCCTCACTGCTAATATCATATCTAATCCTCCACAGATCTGAATAGCAGCAGTACAAAAGTTTTTTTTTTTTAAATTAAAAATTGACTTTAGTCTCCACATTTTGTATAAACTTCACTAGCTTCAGAAAGTGATTGATCATGTCTTATGTTATAAACCTGACAAATATAAATTTTTGTGATCAATGCCGATTTTAAAAAGCTATGAATTCTGAAAATCACCTGACAGAACTTAATATGTATATGGTCAAAAATTGAACAACCTCAATGTCCTGTTTGTCACGTTTAGGAAGGTGCACATGAGTGACCAAAATGCCAGTTCAGCTACTAATCTCCTGGTTTTGCAAGAAGTGCGTGCACAGAGTGTACACTATCCTATTAAATCAATCCCATATGGCATTCCTGCTTTCATCGTACTGCATCTGACTTCATACTTTTTAACCTGAAGCACATTGCAGTCATGCCTTTAAATGGAATTGGTTATGACATGTCCACAAGGTATTTTAGATGCACCGATATGAGTTATATATAATATCAGACAATATCAGATATGATGGACATAAAATTCTGAAGAAGTCAGAGGCCACCCTTTATTTGTTTAATTTCCATTTCTATTCAGCCATTAAGTACAAGGTGTTCATTTTTAGATGATATTTAGGTGATGGATTAGAAATAAGATGATTCACTTGTGTAAGGAAGAGAAAAATAAATCAGAAAACATGAACTTCCAAAACTGGAGCTTAAAAAATATTAAAATGTGCCAGAAATGTGTCTCTTAATAATCATACAAGAAAAACCGTGCTTACGCTCCCTTAATTTTAAGCATGTCCATCCTTCCTCTGTGAGAAGACAACACTATTGGGTCTGAAAGCATGGGTAGCTGTCAAGAAGCCCTTACTGAGAAAAATAGACAGCAAAAGAAAGTGTCAAATCAAGTGAAGAAGCTGCTGATGTTCAGAACAATGGACTGCTATTGTGCTCTTCTGAAGTACAATAAATACACTATGAACATTTGGTTTGAAATATTGGTCAAATCTCAACACATCTGCACTGTTTTAAGCAAATATAATTCCAATAATAATAATTTTTATTTATGTATTTATATCGAGGTCACTTTACAGAAAACAAGAAAAACTTTACAAAATGTTGCGAATCTCTAGTCATTTGCATGTGCTTTGTTAATATTCCTTTTGTGCTACAACCTCACTCTCCAGTTCACTAATAGTGATTTGTGTAGTATATATTATGAGCTTCTGCTCCCAACTTGGGTCTCACAAAATGACGTAATGTATAAACGAGAAACGTAGAGCGGTTTTCTCCTGTAATGCTCAGTACAAATGAAACTTGGGTTGATTAGAAGCCATCAGATACAGACAAGCTAGATATTTAGTTTAGTTTCTGTGCCAGTACACTACACAGCCGCATCCTTCAACCAATTTTGTCTGCATTAGTGTCTCATGTGTGAATGTACAAATTTGTTCCCCAACAGACAAAAAGCAGGATGGATCAGACAAAAAGAAGGGTAAGTGCTGTACAACACACACATCTGGTTTTCTGACTGGAGTCTGGTGTAGCTGGAGACACTAGCTGTGTATACTCTAGGCTGCTTGGTTTAATGAGTTTGGGTGTGTGTGTATACATGTGTATACTTTTTGACATATGGTGTCTTCAATGTCTTGTTAAGGGTGAGAGCCATATGGTGTGCTGCAGAGGCCTAAAGGGCAGGTGCTCTTCTATAGCGATTAGAAACAAGGAGATTACAGGCCCCTATTATGCAGTTTTCCCAGACACACAGATAACATGCACATTGGTTTCTTCTTTCATAGTGCCAGTCATCCATTTGCAGGGCCTGCGCTGGTTGTGGGGTGTGTATTTGCTTGATGTGGCAGGATGTTTAGTTTAAAATGGTAGTGTATGAATTGGCTTAGGATAAACCTCAGCCAGGCTAGAGTAATCCCTAGCCTGGGATTAAGGAGTGTGAGCACACCACACCACAGAAAGCCACCTCCTAATATCATATCTAAGCCACTTGCACCACAGAGTTGCTCATACCTCCTCATATCTGAAAAGCAGTGGTTTATAATATAAAAGCTACTTGTGAGATATATAAAATGCAGGCTGATGTTAGTTTTTTTTTTTTTTTTTTTTTTTGACATGTTAATTTGTTATGTAATAAATCTATCAAAGATGCAAGTGTTACATGTAAACTGAATAGGACCAGGCAAATATGAATATTTTGTAAATGATACCAATTTTAAGAAGCTAAAAATGTCAAAGATCAGTGTTACTGGCAGTATAATTTTAAATGGTGAAAAACTGAACAGTAGTTTAAGGTAAACAGTGCTGTACTGACTGACGGCCATTTACCAGTTGTCACAATTCGGGTTGACAGCAAAAGCTCTCCAAGTATTTTAGGTATCAATGTAAGTGATATTAATATTGAAGTGCAGGGGCGGAGTTTACCAAACATCATTATTGTGCTGTTTTTGGTGCTTAGCTCAGATCAGCTTCCTTCATAGAAAGCTATCTTTGTCATTTGTTACATAATTTTATGACACATTTGTATTAATTTTTTTTTTTTTTTTTTTAATGTAATAGAAGTGAGCAATTGCCAACAGTGAACTAAGCAATTATCTACTGGATTTTCAACAAAAGACTGCTAAATCTGCCAAGCCTCAACATTGATATTATTGGCCGACTGATATTATTGGCCAACTGACACAATGGTTGGACCCGAAAATCGCATACTTCATATTATGTACAGTATGTGGCATTGGATGTAACCAGATGGCCAGATGTAATCAAAGATGGCATCACCTTGGAGCGCTTGAGCTCCCAGAAAGAAGACCTTTGCACAGCTTCCTTTTTGAAACATTGATGTATTTAGTTGTGAAATGTGGTATTTTACAGCATACAAGTTGTGTGTTTTGGTGTGTTCATTGAGAAGACACTGATTTCATCACTGATGCTGGGATTTGTCGTCCAGGTAAGGATGGAACTGGTGTGGATACCGAGCCGCTCAGCAGCGAGGACGGGATTGATGGAGAGGTGAAGAAGAAAAGCAGTCTACCAAAGAAAGAGAAATCCGTACTTCAGGGGAAGCTCACCAAACTAGCTGTACAAATCGGCAAAGCAGGTTCGAAAGGGACATTGATAACTTGTTGTATGAAATGTTTATTGTATTTAATCACTTGTATCAGAGATGTTGCCATGGTCCTGCAGTTGTTTCTGAATGGCTCTTTTAATACACATAAATGTGTTTTTACTCGCCAGGCCTTTTCATGTCAGCCATCACAGTCATCATCTTGGTGGTGCTCTTTTTCGTGGACACGTTCTGGATTCAGGGGCTTCCATGGATCAAAGACTGCACCCCCATCTACATCCAGTTCTTTGTCAAGTTCTTCATCATAGGAGTCACTGTGCTGGTTGTCGCTGTGCCTGAGGGACTTCCCCTCGCTGTCACCATCTCATTGGCCTACTCTGTCAAAGTACGAGTTTGTGAGTTAATGCATGTGGACATGTGGTAAATGGCAGGGGGTAATGAAGACTACCTGCCTTGTAAAAATGCATAAAGCGCTGGATCCAAAAACATGAGGGAGGATGTCTGAGCTAGCGTTCTCTCTTGATTTTATATGCAGTTGATAGGAGAGGGAGGAGAAATTATATTATTATATACAGATACAGGAAAACAAGAGCGTTGTCTTTCAAATTAATCATACTTAATATGACCAGGACATGAACAAAGATAAAAAGGGTTTACATTGTAAATTCGTTGCTTCCATTTGATTTCAGGTTCACTGTAAATATTCAGCTGAACAGACGTGTTTTGGCACTTGGCCTTCCTTGTACACATACGCATATACCAAAGCGATCCATTAAATGATGCTCTGTAAATGCCACTGTGACTCTACAGCTAGACTGATCAGGCATGTAATGCTAGATGAACTGTTTTCTTGGATATTTCTTTTTTTGTATTACAGTGGGTTATAGCTGTCCTCTCGATTTTTGTCTTATAGAAAATGATGAAAGACAACAACCTGGTCAGACACCTGGATGCATGTGAGACGATGGGCAATGCCACTGCTATCTGCTCAGATAAGACTGGCACTTTAACCATGAACAGAATGACGGTGGTGCAGGTGTATGTGGGAGACAGACACTACAGGAAGGTTCCTGAGCCTGAAATGATTCCAGGCAAGATCATGGACCTGCTGATCACAGGCATCAGTGTTAACTGTGCATACACCACCAAGATCATGGTGAGAATAATGTATAATACAGTGTTTTATGTCTGAATGGCCTTTGAAAAATTAAATGCATTCTATAATGTCAAGATATTTAAAAAATTAAAGTATAAAAAATGTAATAAACTACTGTTCAAAAGTCAGGCCATCATTCATTTATTTAATTTTCAGTCAAAATAACTTAAGTACAAGCTGTTCATTTATTAGGAGATATTCCTAAGGAGAGTAGATATAAGATAATCCACTGGCATAAGGAAGAGCAAAGTCAAAAAACAGAAATTTTAAGTCTGGAGTTTAAAAAAATTACAAACAAAAAGATAAAAATTGGATTTCTAACAAGTACATATGAACACAAAGTAAATGATGTAAAATGCATCCAAATCCAACTTTTAATACAATTTGCCAAAGCTTTCTATGAATGACTCTATGCAAAATCTGAGCTAAGCATCAAAAACCAGTGCAATCATGAAGTCTAGGAAGCTCAACCCCCTGTGCACAGTTGTTACTCTCCATTTTTCCTCCATTTTGCTGTGAATCTGAAAGGATGTGTAGCTGTGAAGAAGCTGTTACTCAGAAAAGGAAACTGAGAAATTTGTCACAGAGCAGTGGGTAACCACCCGAGAGTCCAGACCTCAGCATCACTGAATGTGTTTGGGATTGCTTGGATCGTGCAGCAGAAAATGCAACCAACTTTTGAGATGTAAAAAATATCCCTACTGATGTCTTTGGGAAAACTGAAAGCACTTCTTCCATGTATATTGGCTTCTTTTTCCATGACGCTGAAAAAGGAATAGCCTGTACTCATTGGGCATCTCGACTAGAATGTAAATAAATGAGTGATCTATGACTTTTGCACAGTGTTGTAAGTTTGCAGTGAATGAGTTAGTTTGTACTGATTAAACATCTTCTGAAAACACAATGGATTGAAACTACAGTAAAAGTCAAGTTGTTGAGTTAATGAATGAATCTCTACTTTTTTGTGTTTGTAGTCCCCCGAGAGGGAAGGTGGTCTACCCCGTCAAGTGGGGAACAAAACTGAATGTGCCTTGCTGGGGTTTGCCCTTGACCTACGCAGAGACTACCAAATCATCCGCAGTGAATATCCTGAAGAGAAGCTCTTCAAAGTATACACCTTCAACTCTGTCAGAAAATCCATGAGCACAGTGCTGAAAAATTATGATGGAAGCTACCGAATGTTCAGCAAAGGAGCCTCTGAAATTCTCCTGAAGAAGTAAGTTTTTAATTAAGCAGTTAAGTTGTTGAAAGAGCATGCTGGACTAAAACCAGAGTTGAATACATGTCATGTTATGCCGTATTTTATAGCGTAGCATTGTGTTCTACAGCCTCAATGGTTTGACAGAATTCACAATTTTTATTGTTTTTTTTTTGCTCAAAACACTTCACTACACCAAATGCTGCTTTAATTTATCATTTATAATTGATGTTGTTTTTGGAACATAATATATTGTTAAGTGTAGAAGGTTTACACTAATGGTCTTCTTCAGTGTGTGAATGTGTTCACACTACCTTAGATCGGTTGATTTGTTTGTTGAAACTCTTTGCTCTACATTTGCTCTGTATGTTTGCAGGTGTTGTAAAATCTTGACAGCAAGCGGTGAACCTAAATTCTTCAAGCCCAGAGATCGAGATGACTTGATGAAGATGGTGATTGAGCCAATGGCTTCAGAGGGCCTGAGGACCATATGTCTGGCCTATAGGGACTTCCCAGCCTCAGAGGGGGAACCGGACTGGGACAACGAAACCGACATCCTTACAGGTCTCACCTGCATTTGTGTGGTGGGCATCGAAGACCCTGTACGGCCAGAGGTGAGTTCTTCAGAATCGAGCTTGTGTGTGAAGTGCACCATTCAGCAGTGCGACAGGTAACAAATGCTGAAGTAAAAAGAATGCCATGTGGCAGTACCACCTACAGTGTTTGGTTTTTAAAATGTAGTTATATTATGATTTCCTGCTTAAGGCTTTGCATTAGTGATTTTACTGAGCTTTGCTCAGTAAAACTATGCTTTGCGTGGCTAATTGCTCTATTTACTATCTATGTATGCCTTATTTTACAATAAACAATGTAAAGTACAAAGTACAGTTTTTGGTGCTAGTAATAACAATTCTTCCACAAGCTTTTGCTGGAGTTGCCAAGCAATATTATGATTAAAGATTCTGTGAACAGAAAAATATTTTAATGACTTGGCACATTAATACAGATTTCTACTGATGTGTTTACTCTTACTGCACTTTATAATGTCTATTTTATCATCTCTATTTAGCATATAGGTGCATTTTATAGTTCTACAATTACAGACTGTAGTCCTTCTGTTTCTTTGCATAATTTATCACACCTTTACTCAGTTCATCAGTGGTCAGGACCACCACAGAGCAGTTCTTATTTTAGGGGTGGATCATTCTCAGCATTCAGTGACACTGACGTGGGACTGATGAGTGGATCAGACACAGCAGTGCTGCTGGAGTTTTTAAAGACTGTCGCACATTGCCCACTCTGTTAGTCACACCTACTTTGTTCATCGACCTTGTGGATGGAAAGTCAGAGACAGTAGCTCAACTTTTGTCACAGTTTGTTAGTCATTAGTCAATCATCACAGGACACTGTTGGCTGGATATTTTTGGTTGGTGGCCTACTAAGTCTAGCAGTGACACTGAGGTGTTTAAAAACTCAAGCAGCACTGCTGTGTCTGGTCCACTCAGACCAGTGTAACATATTTTCTGATATTATTTTCAGTTTTTATAAAGAAACTTTGTGCCCTTGTGCAGTGGTTCAGTTCTCTATTCCATAAAGGCTGATGCATCATGATGGAACCTGGCTGACTGATGAAAATAGCCACTGAAAACAGGAGGCCAGCTTGCCTGTATGACACCTCATGCCTGTGTGTCACTATATGATGGTGTGTCAAATTTGTGGGTGTTTTTACTATTTCAGGTCCCTGATGCTATTAGGAAGTGTCAACGAGCAGGCATCACTGTACGTATGGTCACCGGGGACAACATTAACACTGCCCGTGCTATTGCCACCAAGTGTGGAATCATCAATCCTGGTGATGATTTCCTGTGCCTTGAGGGCAAAGAGTTCAATAGGCGGATACGCAATGAACTGGGAGAGGCAAGTTACAATGTACCTACGAATTTATGATTAGGCTCCAGAGTTAATGTTTATGTAAACCAACTGTTGTTATATAGTTGTAATACTTAATTAAGGACTATTCTAAGAACAAGCCAAAAATACTGCAAAATTAATTTTATTTTTTTTTTTACATTTGAATCTAATACATGCTGTAAATATGAAATACAAGTTGTGTACAGCAAGATTAAGATTAACAGAAGGAAAGAATGTGGATTAGAGTTCATTCTCGTCAGTGTGCTATGTAATTCAATAAAACACAAATGTTCCTTTCAGATTGAGCAAGAGCGCATTGACAGGATTTGGCCCAAACTGCGTGTATTGGCAAGATCCTCTCCAACTGACAAACACACATTAGTGAAAGGTATAATTTTGAAATTGACATGGTCAGATGTTGTATGATATACATATATGTTCAGTACTGAAGTACACCTCTCATGTAATGAAATGTTAATCTCTTGCTTAGGTATAATCGATAGCACTGTAGTAGAACAAAGGCAAGTAGTTGCTGTAACAGGAGATGGAACAAATGATGGCCCTGCCTTGAAGAAAGCTGATGTTGGCTTTGCCATGGTAGGTCTTTCAAAAACCTTGACAGCTTTTAATTTCCCTACAGTTAAATAGACTTAAAAGCCCAGAAATACAACAATGTCAGGCCGCTCTGAAAAACCCATAATTGTTAATGTTGGGACACATTTCAGTGAAGTCTGACAATTACATGTCATGTTGATTTGTCATGTTTCTTTAGGGTATTGCTGGAACAGATGTGGCCAAAGAGGCCTCAGATATTATCCTGACAGATGACAACTTCTCCAGCATTGTGAAGGCTGTGATGTGGGGGCGGAACGTCTATGACAGCATCTCAAAGTTCCTGCAGTTTCAGCTGACAGTCAATGTGGTGGCTGTGATTGTGGCGTTCACTGGAGCCTGCATCACACAGGTCTGTGGCTCAAAATAGGCCTCATCTACCTGCCTAACTAGACCAGTAAGGTGGAAAATGCACCATGATTCATTGATCTGAAGGTTAACTGCATAAATTTTGGAATGTTAAAACAAATATAAAGATCAGAAAAAAAGCTTGGAATATTGTTTTTTTTTGTTGTTCGTTTTTGTACTGAGTATGTCATTCCTCACATTTGTATACTAGTGTATCTTTAAAAATAAAACAATTATTGTACCAAATTAAGTGAATTGAGTCATGTACTGTGAAAGTAAACAAGCTGGATTTGGTGTGTAGTTGTAAATAAATAAGCTTAAGGCAAGTGAAGGTGAATAATGCGAATAAGCTGCTAAATTAGGAGTGTGGTCAAAGAAGAGCAGTCAGCTATCCAAACTAATGGTGGTCTCTCTTCAGTGAAATCCGATCAGTTGTCTCAACTCACAAATAAGAGTCCTCTCTCGGCTCACAGGTGGCCTTTCGTTTAGAAACAAAATCAGACGTTTTAGCGATATCATTTAATTAATTAATCATTTAAAAACTAGGGTGAACAATAAGAGAATTTCTGTGATAAATTTGTGATAAATTGTCATGGAATGTCAGTACTCAAACATGTGACTAACTACGTTTCATTACAAATGACTAATTGAACTTGGTGCAATATAGTTTGTAAAACAAATAAAAATTATTGTAGATTTATGAATATTGTATTAAAAATTAAAAATAAAAAGTCTAATTTCCAATTAGATAACTATGAAAAGTTTATATTATGGTTATAAATAAATGTGAAAGTTTTAAATAATTGTGAAACATTTCATCGTTCTTTTAAGACTTGTCTTATTGAGGTATAGCACTAAGGCAAAAGTAGTGGAATGCCTTTCTATCAAAGTGGTCCTGCACGTGATTGACTCTGTACCGAGCAAGTTGAGATGTATTGCAAGTGTGAGCGAGTTTCAGTAGGAGAATCATAACCAGGAGGTTGTTTTGTATTTAAAAAGAAAAACCATCAGCTCTTTAATGCGAGTCGGCTCAAAGAATCAGCTTGTTTGCATATGGCTCATCAATAATCTAAACAAATTGAAATGCATTTGACTTTTTACTGTTGGGATAGTCCTGAGGTGAAAACCATTGAGAGCTGGGCTAACAGTTAACTGGCTAAAAATCTTTAACCTTCTTGTGGTTTTCCTTTTCCTCACTGTAGGACTCTCCGCTGAAAGCAGTGCAGATGTTGTGGGTGAATCTGATCATGGACACATTTGCCTCACTGGCTCTGGCTACTGAGCCGCCCACAGAGTCTCTGCTGCTGAGGAAACCATATGGACGCAACAAACCACTTATTTCCAGAACCATGATGAAGAACATTCTGGGCCATGCAATCTACCAGCTCACCATCATCTTTACACTGCTGTTTGCTGGTGAGCATTGCACGTAGAATTTAGTACCAGTACAACTGATCACTGGTGCAGAAAGAGTCTGTGAATGGTTGAGGTGTACAGCACTCTCTACTCTGAAACTATGTCAAACTATAAAATGATAAAAGCTTCTGTAAATAATTGGCTAAAAAGTAAGCACATGTAAAACATTCAAATATGAATGCCTTCTTCAGTTTCTTCTTTTGATTCTTCTTGTAACAGGTGAGCAGATATTTGATATTGACAGTGGTAGAAATGCTCCCTTACATGCCCCTCCATCAGAACACTACACCATCGTATTCAACACCTTCGTCATGATGCAGCTCTTCAATGAGATCAATGCTCGCAAGATCCATGGCGAGAGGAACGTCTTTGATGGCATCTTCAACAACCTCATCTTCTGTTCCATTGTATTTGGCACCTTTGTTGTCCAGGTGAAGTAAGACATATTTGTAAAGTTCTTACCTTAAGTTGGGTATAGCAAAGAACAGGTGCAGTTTCTGTACCATACTTTATTATTTGAAAGTCTTAAAGCTTGCCCTATTCTCTTTAAAAATATAATCACTTTCAATTGCAGATTGTGATCGTGCAGTTTGGAGGGAAGCCCTTCAGCTGTGTAGGCCTCAGTATTGATCAGTGGCTCTGGTGCATCTTCCTTGGCTTTGGATGCCTTCTCTGGGGCCAGGTGAGCCTGAAATCACTTTTCGTTTTGTTTTCTTTTTTCTTTTCCTAGAGATAGAAAGACTGCTGTTTTACAGCTCTCATTCCAGCTTTCTGACCTTAATCCACAGTTGATCACCACCATTCCCACGAGCCGGTTGAAGTTCCTGAAGACTGCTGGCCATGGAACCCAAAAAGAGGAGATCCCAGAGGAGGAGCTAGAGGAGATGGAGGACTTGGATGAGATTGACCATGCTGAGATGGAACTGAGAAGGGGGCAGGTCCTGTGGTGCAGGGGACTCCAGAGAATCCAGACACAGGTAGGTAGCAGCTGTGCCATTTCAAATGATATCCAAAAGAAAGACTTGTCAAAAGAGCTTTCAGTACTTCAAGTCAAGTCAAGAGGCTTTTGTCAATCCATCTATGTACAAGTACACAGTGGAGTGAAAGTAGTACAAAGTGCAAGCGTGAAGACATAGTCTGCAAACAATATTTAACTAGAACAATACAATAAATATGATACAGACATTAGACACAGCAAACAGACAGGACAGTGCAGCACTGACACAGCGCTCATTTCTGGACATGAGGTAGTGGAATAAGGTGCAGAGATATTTAACATGTTGTGATCTGTGAATTACGCAGTCACATAACAAACATAACCACAGCTTATGTGAGGCTTGTAACCTTACTGAGGTTGTGTTACAAATGTTATGTAACATGAATACTAGTCTTAGGCCGGAATGCCATTTTTAAGTCTAAGTATTATGATCTCAGCCAGATCATAATAAATGAACCAAATGGAGAATAGCAACATGAGCCTAATAGGCTCAGTAACAGGCAGTCGACTAAAATGTCTAAACAGCACGGTCAAATAGAAAATTGACTTATAATGCTACAATGTGTATCTAAATGGAACACAAAGGACTGTACAACTATGCCCTTTCATAACACTGAGATTGGCAATAATGACCTTTACATCAGTTTGATTATTGTTACTGGCATCCATGCCAAATGCCACAAATGTAACTCATTTTGTTGTTTCTGTCTCTTTCTTATTCTTCTCTTAGATCCGTGTGGTAAATGCGTTTCGGCAAACCACATCTCCATACGAAGGACTGGAGACCCCAGAGTCACGCAGCTCCATTCACAACTTCATGACCCACCCAGAGTTCCGCATCGACGACTCGGAGCCGGCCATCCCTCTGATTGATGACACTGACCACGAGGAGGATGCTCCCACAAAACGCAACGCCGTACCGCCACCTCTTCCTCCTGTGGTATCTTCACCTAACCAGAACAATAATGCTACAGACAGCAGAAGCTTTCACCGCCATAAGGACATAATCAAGACAGCCATTCCTCAGCCCCCTGGAAGCCCCTTGCACAGCCTGGAGACATCTCTCTGATTCCACTCATGCTAAAACCCTGCTAAGACCATGTCTGTACCACCCATGCCAAGACCACATCAACACCCTTGCACAAGAGCACACTTAGGAAGTCATTGAGTGTTTTGGTATTGAAATGGAGTGATTTCTGTCAGACTGGGTATAACTGGACTGAAAAGGTAGCCAACCTAAAGAGGAATGTTGGTTTTGATTGTTTTGTGGATTTCTTCCCAGGGGATCTACGTTAGTTAAAGAGAACCCTAGAAAGAAAAACATTTTTAATACCTTAAACTGTCCTTAAACAATGACAGGGTGAAAATTTTCTAGCTTTTCAATTTGATTGAAACATTACCCATGTGCTCTTTTTTTGAGTGAAACACTGATATATGATTTATTGGCTGTTAATATTGTCATGCAAATGTTCTGTTTACATGCTTTTGGAGAACAAATCACCTTGCACAAACTGGGGGGCAAAGTGCAAATTATGAGACTTATAAATAGTTGCTGCTGTATCCATATGTGAGGATTATTTGTAAGAGTAGACTGCCTAATAGAATGATATAATGACTTGAATTTTGTGGTCTGGTTTAGTGATGCATGGAATATATGGGGAACTAGATATTTCATAGTGTGCATGCCATTAAAACAAAACTTTGCTTACATGTATGTTTTCTATAATATTTAAGAACTGTATTCAAGTGGTTCATCACATTGACATCTTAAAAGATGCAAGAGAGGCTTAATATGAGTGGAAATGACAAAATAACACCAGACCTTTTCCTGATAGTCTGATACATAATCAACTGCATCAGTCATCACTTCAGGATAAAGTCCAGTATAACAAAGACATCTAATGCATACGACCATCAGCAGAAGAGTCCTGTTAGGCATGGCAGGCTACTTAAATTGCACTAAGGAGCTTTGTGAACAAAGCTGCGTAAACTAGCTTTATACGTTTTCATATATCCTGTCAGTTATCTGAATGCACCCCTCAAAGTCAGAGCACAGCAAGCAGATTCTACCAAATTATTCCACAGTCCCTTGGGGAACATCACAAATCGAGGAATATGAGGATGAGAAGTTGAACTGTCATAGCGTGAGGTGCGTTTCTTCAGCATAAGCACAGGTATTGTAATTGTTGATCTTCTGATCACAAGATGTCGATTTCTGTGGAGGATCTTACCAGGAGGTAGGTCATAGGTTATGTTGGGTTGTGCTGCACATATAAATGTATAACATTAGGAATGGCAGATAGGAAAGAAACGCTCTTTGGTTATTTTTGTTTCACTGTAGTTTCATTCCTATTTTGGGAATGAATGTTTATCCATCTGTTTATGGATTATTACTTTTTTCTATATTTGGTAATTACTTAATGTCTGTTAATCATGAGCAGTATAAACCGTGATTTGTGCTTCAATTTCCATTTGAAAGTGTGAGTAATGTGTATGGTTATTTTTTGACAATAAAAGATGAATAGTTAAATTACAAAATTGCTTATTGTTTTAAGAGATTTCCTGAACAGTTGGGGAGAATCGGGGTAGTTGGCACAGTCTTAGCTCCTGGGTCTGTAGGGGGAACAGAACATAGTGATCGGCCTCCTGACTAACATTCATGTGTTCTGTCAAGAGCTCTGAATGTTATGGCCTGTTGAGGTGGGGATTTTTTTTTTCCCTGTGTTAAAACAATATAATTGCCTCACTGAGAAACTATGTAATAGGAATATTTTTATTTTTATTTAGTAGAAGTGGCAGTCAGTTATATTTTGTATGATTTGAAATACTGTGATAAGTAATGATCTCTAGAAGTAAATAGAATCGTGTTCTGGTTTGCCTACATTTTATCCTGCCCCAGTAAAGACCATCATAACCCTTCTGCAGAGCCGGGGAGCAAACAGCCGTTCTAGTCCAGCCATGTAAGACCGTCACAAATTTATTTCATATTATATGCTTTTAAATGAAGGCCCAATATCATTTTTCTTATTATTTATTACAAGCCAGTGATCAAAGAAATGATACATCTCTGACATTTAATTGACTCCTGAACATTATTTGTTTTTGCATGTATTTTATGCGACTAGCTGTTTAAATTCTTGATGCACACAATATGGATTTGGCATAAAATTAGTCATGAAAGCATCAATTCCATGACGTTGAAGGTGTCTGTTTTTTTTTAACCAGTGTTGGTGAAATTTTTACCATCCAGCCCTGCTGTCCTGTAAATGAGGGGGGTTAGATGGGTAAATTTAAATAAGTAGGCTATTTTATATTAGTTATATTTATTAGCCTATTTTATTCATAATATTTGAGGAGGTATTACACACAAAGTTCTGTTTCTTCACCTGATTAGGTTGATTTAGATGTTTTATAGTAAAGTATATGAGCATCTTTTAGTTTGACAGTGAGCTTGTGCCTCTGGAAAACCCGCAGAGTGAATCCTTTCTTTCTGCAATTTAGACACCACTCGATAGTTTAATAATCCCTTGTGTAATCCCTTCTGAAGAAAATCATTAAAAGTTTCTGTTGGGTTCTGCTGGTGGCCAATAGCCAGTGATGGTAATCTGTGTTTTCCTTATGGGTTGATATCACAGAGTAAAGGATTCTAATGGTTCGACAGGTGTTCTGGGACTGAATCCAGATCCATCTGATGGTTTCCTAATAGGATCTAAAGGCGTCCTACAGTGGTCTCTGATGGTAACCATTAAGCCAATTCCCGTTAGAAAGCAAACCATTATTTCAATAGGGATGGGATACAGAAATGACTTTTTCTACTAAATCGTCAAACTTAAATCCATATAGTATACGTGCCTGGTGTGCTTCATGTGACGTCATTTATGTGCTTTAATGTTCTTTATGTCATCAATCCAGAGGCATCACATGAGCGCTGTCACTTCCGTGACGTTCTCCGCCAATGACGCGTCTCCATTTGCGCCACGTGACGTTTGAAATCAGGCTGCGCACGGAGTTTGAAAGGAGTTAAACGCTGGTCAGGAATCTGTGTGGAGGAGCTGTGTTTGCAGAAAGGCCCCAGCGGTGGAAAATACCACGGTGTACCGCGAAAACCATACAAAATAGACGGTAAATATGCTTGTTAGCTTGAAAAATGAACTTACAGCTGTGACAGTTAAAGGGGTTTAACTTGTGTGTAGACTACCGTTGGTCAGCTAATCTAGCTAGCTCGCTCGCTAACCTAGCTCTCTTGTTCCGTGCTAATTATAAATTTAACACTAAACATAAACTCAACGACAATTGCCAGCTCTCACCTCGATATGAGCACGTCTGATATTAGTTTTTCATAATAACGCTATATGGTCTAATAATCTTATGCATTTAAATCAGATACAGTGAAGTCTGAGCGAGGTGTTCAGCTAACGGTCGTCTTATTTATTTTCAGGACTTCGGACTTTTTGCTGAGGACGATGGCTTCGATAGCCGATGATGGTAATGCACACGTGAACGTAGCTAACTTGGTTATAAATTAAAATATTATAATGTAAATGGTATAATAACTCATCATATATTTATATTAGTTATGGTCAGTTACATGCAGGACTCCTAGTCAAAGGTCATAAAAAGATGCAGATTTGGAATAAATCCCTTATTCATGTATGCGAGATAAATTGCTGACTGTGTTATTAAGTGTTGTCTTAATGTTTTCATTTCCAAAGATTTCTGCTCATTGGCTGAAGAGAAGTTTGATTTTGACCTTCCACTTTCACCTGCAAGGTTTGTTTGTCTTGTGAGGTAGTAGCTCTGCTTGCAGTCTTATGTTAATTAAAACAGCTCCAAGAATAGACATTTCAAAGTGTGCTGTTTGAGCTCAGTAATAGCACAAAAATAAATCTTTAAGAATTGAGGCGAATACCAAACCTCAAATATCTTTGCCTCCAGGATGTTGTTTTAAATATTTTTTCATTCTTTTTCTGTTACAGTTCCAAAGGGGAAGATGATGTTGAAGATGAAGTCTTCTTGGGTCCCATCAGTCATATGGAGAAGTGCATTTCTCAAGGGGTGGAGGCTAACGTTAAGGACAGTGTAAGCAGTGGGCCCTCTGTGGGTGAGGAGCCCAGCTGGAGTCCCCTGCTTGAGGAGAACTTTGAGCAGATCTGTAAGGAGGCTCACCTTTTAGCCAGTCATCTTGAGAGAAGCAGTACAGACCCTGTATCAGAAGGCATTATAGTTACTTCCAATTTGCCTGAAAATGCAGAACAGTTTGAGGCAGACACTGTGGCCAAAATGGACATGTTCAGCAAGCGATCTGATGTGCTTAGTCCTATCAAGAGGGAAACATTCTGTGTTCAGGACAGCCCTATGAAGCAGCTGCCTCCAGCCATCCAGAAGCGACTGCAGAAGGTCTGTGTTCTGTCTGGTGGCAAGCAGCGCCTCAGCACATCCAGCCCTGTGAGGCATGCTGGCACTCAACCAAAAGTGGCTCCCCGGGGCAGAAGTCTAGTGGTCAGTAATGGGGCACTACCCAACAAACCCATAGCCGTGGGAAACCTGCGACTCTCTTCTTGCACTCGACCAGCAGCACCAAGCAAAACTAGGCTCCCTGCGCCAAGCAAAGTATGGCAACTCTGTCCCTTTTATTTATTTATTTATTTTTTTTAAACTTTGACTTCAAAAAACAACTGTTCATTTCAGGAGCTTGATAGCTGTTTTCCAATACAGATGAGTGATTTCTTTGTACAAACACACTGACTAAACCTAGTAAAGCACAAATGAATTGAACCGATTGTGTTTGAGCAGGGAGAGTACTGCTTGTGTTGAGCCAAGCGGTACTGGACCAGCCCTCCAGAACCAGCGCTTAATTTTCCTCATATAGGATATTATAAAGATATGTTAAACAGTATGCTACAGGTAGGGGTGTGTGATGGAGCAAAAAGATATTGTGATTTTCACAATATACAAAATGCATCATAGAGACTCAATAGAGACTAACAAATTAAAAAGGGTTTTTATGTCACTTGATGCAGTGTTTTAACTCTCAATTTTTCAGAATTCGTTTGGCCTGAAGCGGAGTCCTGGCAGTATAAACAGTAAAGCAGGCTCAACTGAAGACCTTCTGTCTGATACAGCTAGTGTAGCCTCTGATGTGAGTGATTCTTCACTCAACACAAGCTTGCCCGGAAAGAGAGGCTTCTCGGCCCCCCACAAGGTGAAAGGATACAACATGTACTTTTCTAAAATGTGCATTGACCTAAAATGTCGTTAACGTCCATGTCAGCAAAGTTGTGTTGTCTACATTCATAACTAATGATCGGAGATGTGTCAGTAATGTTTGGATTTATCTTGGTGGTGGGTTTTCAGATTCTACAAATTAGGATTTTATTGTGGTGTTCTCTTTTAGACTGAAAAAAGAGGTGCACCTGTTTGTAAAGGTCCTGCTCTGCACAATAGGCGCGTAGCAGACCAAAGCCGAAATACGTCTTCTTCCTCTTCTTCTGTGTCTAGTATCAATTCCAGCTTATCTGTCTCTCCGACAGGTAAAGGTGAGTTTTTCTCAGAAACCAGGATGTAATCATGCCTTCTGTTTTGTAGTGGCTGTATTTGACTACTAGATTAGTTTTTTTTTTTTTTTCTTTCTTGTTTTTAAATTGGCTAATCAGCCAAGTTGATACTGTTCGATTTTGGGTACAGCTGCCAATGCAGTCAGTGTTACTGCATTTAAAATGGGAAGCAATACATCAATTTATGGCATTACAATAGCATCCTATGCATAACGTCAGAAAGAATGTTAAGTGAAATGTTAAGTGTGCTGATTTACCACTTCGCATACAGGTAAACTCAATTCCTCCCTGAACACAAGTGTGAGTAGCATCAGTGGCAGCAGGCTTCCCAGCTCCAGCCGCAAGTCGGCCATCATCAGACCTGTGGAGCCCTCTGTTGGGAGACGAACTTCTATGTCCACACAGGTCAGGAAAAGCTCAGAGCCTCTCCCTAGACCTGTCAAGGCCACCCCAATTAAGAGACAAGAGACTGTATCTTCTGTCCAGCACCAGACGCCGGCTAGGAAGACCATGGAGAGGACCATCTCTGTGCCGATCATAGCTACTAAGGCTCTAAGCAGTGTTAAGTTGAACTCGAGTTCAAAAGCTTTTGTTGTTCCGACTCCCACAAACTCTCTAAAAGGAGTGCGTAGATCTGAAGGTGAGAAACATTGCTACATTATAACCAGACAGGAATTTCATATTCAAAAAGTTATGAAATATCATGCCAAACATGTTTAATTTATATGTATTATATGGATTTACAGTCACCTTGTCTCCTGATGCCCCTCGAATAATGAAACCAAAGAAACTGATGTCAGCTTGTAGTGTGGAGAGGTAATGTAGCAATACTGTTTTAAAAACACTTGTATTTTACTACCTAAATATTTTAAATGCACTAAAAAAAATAGGCAGGTAAATGTGGAATCCCACCACTCGGTTTAATTTTTTTTTTTTCAAAGGTTTATGTATTTATTTATTTATTTTTGCCATGGCATCTGAAGGTTCAGCACGACAGTCAAAGCGTAGAGGCTTTTGTCATTCTGTCTATGTACATGTACACAGTGGAGTGAAATTACGTTCCTCCAGGAACAATACGGTGCAACATGGAACAAAATAGTACAAAGTACAGACATAAATGTGCAAAAAATTTAATTAGAAGCGGTACAATAAATACGATAATTAAAACAGACAAGACAGTGCAGCGCCAACACAGCACTCATTTCTGAGCATGAGGCCGGACTGGACTTGAACAAATGACTGGAAAAAACTTTTTATGTAGTCGAATAAAGGCAAAAGACGGGCACAGAATTTTAAGCACAAACTTTATTCAATGTTAATTATAATTGATTCTAACAATCTGATTGCAATTCTGTTGCCACCTTCAAATGGATGCACTGATACATTTTTGCACCCATACTAAAGAGGTAATCCTACAGAGTAATGGCTTTGATTTCTGTGAAAAACATACATGTTTGTAATTTTTGTTTTATTCTTATGTAATATAATTATCAACTTGTATTTTTAAACTTTAAAAAAAATTGGCTGTAAACAAAAGGGTCAAATTCTTGAAATGCCCAGTAGAAAACTGTCCAAGCAGTCCCCCTCCCCCAAACCACCTCACACACCTAGTGGTACATAGGTAGACATAACCAAGCAAGATCTGTTGGGTCAGACCTCCAGTAGTTAGGTTAAAGGCCTTATGGGTCAGTTTAATCACTAAGGAAATTTGATACTTGCAGCGGAATCAGCCAGTCGCATTTGACATTTAAGGCCTAGCACTAGTAGTCACAGTTCAGTACTATAAACCTTGCACTAGTATTGCATGTTGGCAACAGTATTCCATGTTCATCATGTCTGCCTGTTCTTAGTCTTCCTCAGCGGCTTACAGTTCCTGCACCACAGGGTCTTCAGACCCCTTCAGCTGCAGCTGGCATGCCAGTGCAGTCTAAACTGAGACGCCCGTCAGCTTTGCCCACACCTGTGACCCGTCGGGTGTCTGGCATCCCCATGCTCACGCCCAAAAGCGTGCCTCGTCTTAGCAGATCGTCTCGCACTCCAGAGCCACAGTCAACAGACTCAGCCTTGGAGATGAGTCATGCTAGGTAATGGGCTTTTAAAATGGAACAGTTTCTGGTTTAACATTTTCTGGTTCATTTACTGCTATTGAAGAGTGCAGTTAAACAAACTGAAAAAAAGACGTGCAATTAAACAGACCCATAAAAAGAAAATTCCTGGCACATGCTGTTGTAATGAGCTTGATCTTTTCCCAAGAAGTAATACTAGCATCTTTTTGAAATGTCTAACATTTTACATAGTAGACCTGCTTTATTGAAATGTTCAGTACATGTTAATTGAAATGGTTAATTTATGTTTAGCTAAAAAAGAACACTAAAGATTAACTAAAGCTGTCACTGTTTAGCCCAGGTCAGCTGAAGCAGGGTGAGCAGCAGGGAGTAGTTGAGCAGTCGCTGACCGATGAGGAGCCATGTGCCCCATCTGAGCTTCAGCCCTGCTCCTTGGTTTTTAATCTGGAAGATGATGCTGATAGATCCACGGTGTGTGAGCCAGCAGCAGTGGAGAAGGCCCCTGCGTTGTCTAAAGAGGATCTTGAGCTTCAACAACCCAAACCAAAAGTCAGAATACTTGCAAAGTCTGAGGAAATCCTGCAGAACCACCAGAAGAATAAGCCAGTGACTCAGGAAGTCAGTGAGGTAAAAAATAGAATTTATTGCAACACAAGCATGGGGTTTCTGTATCTGATTGTAGTATGCTCTAAAACCACTGAGCGGTACTCAAGATTGTGTACCTGTGATATTAGGATCATACAACTGATAAACTGATGTATAATTGTGAACATGTTAATGAACTCAGCAGGAGAATTAAAGGAGACTTCCATTGATTTTGTAAAATATCTGTATGATTAAATTTAGTAAACAGTGTCTTTTTGAAGCTGTATGTGTTTTAAAAAGAAACTTACTGAGTCAGAATTGTTTACAGTAGTGGTGATAGAAACCAGATTGATATAGCAGAGTTTACATTTTTTTTTTATGCCTCTAAAAGAAGCTTGACATAATTATACCATGGTTATCAATGTAGTTATCAATATGCTGCCACATACCTTACATTAATTATATATATTTTTAAAAATAAGGTTTCAGCCTGAAATATGTTTGGAAGTGCATGTTTGGCAAATTGGTGTATGCCGGATGTTGTAAATGCCCAAAATAGTCCCCAAAGATGTTTTACCACTATTTTACCAATAGCATCATTACATGTAAAAACTCAAACATGTTGAGTCACTGCACATTTTGGATACTAAATAAATGTGTGTTTGTGCTGTATTCATTGTGACCCTTGGTTTTTAACACCACAATTGCAAAGAAATTTGAGTCTGTAAATTGCTCTTCAATGTAGCATTTCAGATCAAACCACTCTGAATTGGTTTTACATGTTAAACATTTAATTGTGCAGAAATGTTCCTTTAAGATGCCATATTAGGAGGTTATTGGCTTCTGCATCATCAACAGTGTTAAGATTTAATGACGGCGATTTGCTTTTGTCTTCAGGTGCTGCTGGTGGATGCACCTGCTCCTGTTTTGAAACCAGAAGAGAAGGTTCTTATTGATCTCGCCAACACCCCAGACCTGATCAAAACTGTCCCAAATAAGGTGTTTGGGGGCCAGGTGAGAGAGCAGCTATTTTGAGCTTAAATTTACATTATAAAACGTGTTCTTTTTGGTTGTTGTATTGGTGAGACATTTCTCACTGCTTTCTCTGCTGCTTTTAAAATTGTGACAGATTTCTTAATTGTGACCGTTCAGAACTTTTGTTCAAGTAGCAGTGTTTGCTTTAATACTTTGTACCTGCACATGCTTTTCTTTTCCCAGCTGATTGATTTAAGTTCGCCCCTTATAAAGTGGAGTCCTGAAGAAAAGAAGGAAAACGCTGTGAATGAAGCTCCACTTATCAACTTGTCCTTTTGAAGGACCTGTACCATGCTGGCAAAACCAGGACACAGTGTCAGTTAATATAAAGAGAATACGAGACGGCTGATGTGACCATTAAAACTCTAATGATGTACTTTTTATTTGTACGGTTGATTTATATATTGTGATTGTTTTATTAAGGAAGGAAAATGTTCCTGTCTTTTTTTTGTTCGTCTTTGTTTGTTTTCCGCAAAGGTACAAATAAAATGTCTGATCCCTAAATGCTGTGTTGGAGAATTTATATAAAATCTCATTTTTGTATCACTCTGTTCAGTTAGATTGTGCTCAAAACAATTATTTACTGCAGAATGTCCCTGTTTTGTATCACTGGTACCTTGGATCCTTAAAAAGGCTTAAATTAGGATTCAGTAATAATTTAATAAGTCATACAAAATTACTAAAGTGTTCAATTCTAAGATGAAAAAATAGTAATAGTTTAAGATTAAAGTGATTGAGCTGTTAATAAATAATGTCCAGCCAAAAATATCCAGCTGACAGCAGTCTTGTATAGAACTGACCAATGATTAGAGGCCAAAGAACATCAGAACAGAGGAAAAGTGATGTCATTCATACATTCTCAGAGCATATATACATAGCTTGTGTTATCTGTTATGTGATGGAAATGCTGTTTCTCTATAAAGCTATTCTAAAAAGCATTTTTACAAAAAGTGAAAAATTTGATTTCGAAAAGTGCAACAACCGATCTCAAGACAAAGTCTGTACGTTTCTCCATAGTGAGCCATTTCATATCAAACCGCTTATGGTTGTTTACATCTCAAGCACTAAATTATTCAGGAATTTTGAAAAGTTACTGAAATTCCCCTTTAAGCGGTAGGCAGTAAACGGGAGCTTTCAAGAAGGTAATGTTACATCTCCAAAACAGTAGGTGGCAGTAGTGGTGGGAATTACGGCTCTTTTTTGAGAGCCGGTTCTTTTGGCTCGGCTCACTAAAAAGAGCCGGCTCTTTCGGCTCCCAAGTGGCTCCTCAGATTTTTTGTTGCTTAAATTATTAAACTATGTGTAAAATGAATTGCTAACATGAAAACATACATTATATCAAATGTTTATTTATATACTCAACATAGAACAGAGTGCTACAAAAATAAATGATAAAATACAACAAAAGCAAAGACCCATCTCAATTAGACAAAACGTCCAGTCTCTGATTGTGTATATTATTTGCAAATTTGCAACCACGTACAGTGAAACACCACTTCAACAAAACACCACTCCAAGAAAATATAAATTCAAATGTACAAAACAAAAAGAAAAAGCAGAATCCAGGTGACAGTTTTTCCAAGTCTAGTGAAGATTGGAATTCAGGGTCTCAGCTTTGCAGGGTTGATCCTATTTCTCCTTTCTGTTATCATCTGCCCTGTTTTGGAGAAGATTCTCTCTGAGGGGACAGATGTTGCTACAATACACAGTCTACCCTTTCTAGGAGTGAAGCACGTTCTCTGTCATACAGGACTGGGATGATTGTTTGGGAAAGTGTTTTCCTGCTTGGAAATGCATACATTGGATTGAGAGCATGAGTATAGTTTCTGAATCCTTTGTCTTCCACGACAGAAAATGGCTGAAAATCTTGTGCAATCATTTTAGCCAGTTCCTCATCAATTGTCTTTTGTTTAGCTGGGGTCATGGCCTTTTGCAAAAACTGGCTCATAGAGCTCTGGGTTGTAGGTCTAGGTGGTTGTGGTGGTGTAGTGGGTGTAGACATTGTAGGAGCAACACAGTAGACACACTGGCACCTTCATTAATAGCAGGTTCTCTTGCTTGTCTTTTCTCTTCTAATTGCACGGATGGATGAACAGTTGTCATATGCCTGTGCAGGTTGTTTGTGGAGCCTGCTCGATATGAAATTTTAGCTTTGCACAGTCTACACTCTGCCTTTGAGCTGTCTATCACATTAAAATGTGTCCAAACTTTACTACGTTTTCCTCACCGTTCCAGCGTGTAGCCTCGGTCTATGTAAAGCGCAACTTTCTCTCTCTTTCTTGTCTCCGAGCGAACTTTGCAGGAGCCTCTCCCTCTCTCGTGTTCGTGCGCTCACTGTGCGGTGTGTCTGTAGCCTTTCGCGACCGACCCATCACTAGGTGGCAGTAAAGGAATATTTGTAATGTTGGGCTTTATCGTGAGAAGAAGAGTTAAAACAAGCTGAATTAAGTGAAAAGGCACACAAGAAACATTAAAACTCCCAAAACAAGAAAATGTCATTTATTGGTTAATTCAACTTTGTATGTTTTTCTGTGCTCTTCGTACTGAGCGACAGCTAACGAACGTTAGAAATGACAACCCTTGTCCTGGACAATGGTGCTTACACGGCTAAGATCGGATATAGCCACGAGAAAGTCAGGTAAGAGCTTTTCTCTCTATATTGTAAATAACATACATACTAATACATCTCTGGTGAGTTACTTAACATCTGATTCGTGTTTTCTCAGCGTTATTCCAAATTGCCAGTTTCGCTCCAAAACACTGAGGCTAAAAACCTTCACCGCCAATCAACTAGATGAAATCAAAGACCCGTCTGGACTCTTCTACATTCTCCCATTCCAAAAGGTAAGCTAGATACACTGTCCAAAAGTTTGTGCACACCGCTTCTGATATGTGATAAGCTTTAAGTTGGGATGGGTCACCCATCGACCCAACGGCCCATTGACCCTCCAAGTGTGTTCAACTTAAAAGAGAACAAGTTTGATTTGATCAAATTTCACGGTTTATTCTATGACATATAATTAAAAGTACAAACAGGTACAAGTACAAGCAAGAAGAAAAACAAACAAAACAAAAACACAAATTAAGCCCCACTGAACAATGGTGGATATTTTGTGTGTGTTCGTGAGTGATGCTGAGTGTTGTAAGTGTTTGTGGCAGATTTAGATGCCTTGATCACAGACACTGGGGGCTCCCATTTAAAGCAATGAGGCTCAATGCCAGCTCAATGCCATTTTGACGGTCATGATTGCCGAGAGGGTTCCATCCAGAGCCAAGGCATTTCTGGTTTTGTTCTTGTTCAAGCCCACCATGGAAAAAACCCTCTCTGCATCGGCATTCGAGTGTGGGAGAGTTAAAACCAATTTGAGCGATCTATATTCTGATTGGCTCAACGAGAGTACTTTATAATATGCAACCGATGGATTGGCTGAATAGGGTGTGGTAACTGGGTAACTTCTCTGAACAGTGGCTGTGACTCGTTTGTAGACAGGGCGAATTAATTTTTGATTGGATTTTTTTTTTTTTTAGAAAAAAAAAATCAAGAGTGAGAAATGGCATGTGTGGCGTGTGAGCGTGTGAACTCGCTGAGGTGCGTGTGTCACACGCTCAGAGCGTGAGACTTGAGAACAATGTCTATACATAAACCTCAGGTCACCATGTCCACTACCAAGCATAGGTTAGAGGGGTATAAAGCCCACCAGCATTGTGGAGCAGTGGAACAGTGTTCTCTGGAGTGATGGCACCCTATCCAGTACCTTAGAGATGAGCTGGAGTGAACCAGA
The DNA here is from genome assembly GCF_015220715.1 of Pygocentrus nattereri. Lineage (NCBI taxonomy): Eukaryota > Metazoa > Chordata > Actinopteri > Characiformes > Serrasalmidae > Pygocentrus > Pygocentrus nattereri. The sequence goes on from NC_051218.1 coordinate 11,284,702, forward strand.
ACTGAATCCAACATCAGTATCAGTATAACCTCACTAATGCCCTTGTTGCTGAATGCAGTCAAATCCTCACAGCAATATTTCAACATGTAGTGTTGCCTTATCAGAAGAGGAAAGGCAATCACTGCCGCAAAGCTCCCTATTAACATCCTTGAATTTGGATGTTAAACATTAGACAAGCAGGTGTCTACAGACATTGGATTTTGATTGAATTTGAAACCCATTTACTTGTGCATTTTTTTTTTTTTTTTTTTTTTGACGACATCACATTTGTTTGTTTCAGGGTTACCTTGTTAACTGGGATGTGCAACGTAAAGTGTGGGATCATCTGTTTGGAAAAGAGATGTTTAAGGTAGTCACAGCTTCCACAAAAATACAGGAAGAGTTGTTGCCATAAATGATGAACAATGAGTGATTACAATGTTTAACTGTGAACGGTTGCAGGTTGACTTTGCTGACACCAGCGTAGTGATAACGGAGCCCTACTTCAACTTTATGTCTATTCAAGAATCTATGAACGAGATTCTGTTTGAAGAGTACCAGTTTCAAGCAGCTCTGAGAATCAATGGTGAGTTCAGCTTTATTGTTCTTTTACAAGCACACACATTATCATCTAAGCCGCTTATCCTTCTCGGCCGTGGGTTCTTCTTTTAGTTCATTATTTATTTTTGATTAGTTCTTTAAAGGTTATTAGTGATGAACAGAGTTGTGTAGAATATCCTAAATCCATATTTAAATAAAAGCCTTACAACCAGATCTAAGTATTTTATAGTGTTGTATAGTACTGTGTAATTATCTATAATATGTTTACCTTCAGATAATATTACTGGAGAGTCTTTTAATGTATCTTTTATTTATCTTTAATACTCATTTAGTATCTATTAATACACTGTACTAATCCAATTATCTGAAATGTTGTGTAAAGGTTCTTATAAGAAAACTCAGAAGTTACCAGTCACAATGCAGTGTAGGTAATGTCATCAATATGATGAAATTAAACACACAAAAGCAATTAGGAACTAAATGTTAATGAGTAAAATGTAATGAGGTAACAAATTGATTTTCTTACTAGTGAACATGATTATAAGTAAAAAATAAAATTTGAATATGCTCACAAAAGTGCAATCAAATGACTGAATGTAACTAGTTATTATCAATCTCTGGTGATGAGGATTGTGGTCAGAGTTTAAGTCACTAACCCTGATCCTACAAACTTAACATTTAATAGGACTCATCATGGTCTTAAACTCATGAACAATTCTGATTCACTGTAGCACCCTGTGCCTTGTTTCAGCTGGATCTCTGAGTGCACACAGATATTTCCAGGAGAACAATTCAGAGTTGTGCTGCATTGTGGTGGATAGTGGCTTCTCCTTCACACATATCGCCCCTTACTGTAGGGGAAGGAAGATGAAGGATGGTATCTGCAGGTCTGACGCTTAATTCATGTCCACACAATTTCATCATTGTCTGTTCGGCTACATCTTTTACATTCTGCTTCTGGCTCCATAGGATAAATGTAGGTGGAAAACTTCTCACCAACCACTTAAAAGAGATCATTTCATACAGGTAAGGATGTTGTCATCTATGGTTGCATAAGAGTAGCCAACAGAGGACTGAATAATATTATCTGAATGAACCAAATGAGTTCTTGTAGGGCCCATATCCTACATACTTTGCTTGATTGCCTTGTTCTTGTAACAGGCATAATTCATTTTTTTCTTGCCCATGTTCCATCCTCTCTTTAATCCTCTTTAACTCTTCTGCATTAAACCAGCTGGTTTCATTACTGTGGCTTTTAACATGTGATATATGTAGATGATCTCAGTTCTCACTGGCTGTTTGTTCCTCACAAAAAATGTGAATTCAGAATGGGATGTTTTTGCAGCTTCTTGTCCATGTATGGACTGGGGAGTGATCAGTATGTTTTGAACCCTTTAAATGCTGCCTCAAACTCAGTATGTCAAGATATGGGTCTTTTAAGAATTACTCTGTAGTGAAGCTGCAACTAAAGGTGATTTAGCAGGTTCATGGAGACGGAGGAACACAGCCTGGTGTGAACGGTTCCTGATGCTTTACGTTTCTCTCAAAGGCAGCTGCATGTGATGGATGAGACACACGTGATCAACCAAGTGAAGGAAGATGTGTGCTATGTGTCGCAGGACTTCTACAACGACATGGAGATCGCTCAGTGAGTATTGTTGTGTTTGCCTGTGTGACACAGCAAATGTCATAGCACAGTTTTGGAACTTGAAACCAGTCAAACAGCTTTGCCACTGGCTGTCGCCTTGTATTTTGTGCAGGTTGAAAGGAGAAGAAAACATGGTGATGAGAGACTATGTACTACCAGATTTTAGCTCCATTAAAAAGGGCTTCTGTAAGGTGTGATATTTAAGCATACAACACATTTTTGATAATTTGGTGTCTTTGCATTACTATTCATCTGTAAAAAGAGAGATAAGTAACTTGACTTTTTTGCTTTTTGTATCATAATTCAGGAAACTGATATTATTCATTCTTCCTGTTCTTGTGTGCTACAGCCTCGAGAGGAGATGAATTTCACAGGGAAGTATAAAACCGGGGAGCAAATCTTGCGGCTCAACAATGAGAGGTTTGCTGTCCCAGAGATGCTTTTTCACCCTTCAGATATTGGCATCCAGGAGATGGGCATACCAGAAGCATTAGTAAACTCAATCAACAAAATGCCTGAAGGTAACAGAACTTTACAGTGGCCATGACAAAAGTCATGCCAAACAGTTTCAGGGAAGCTAAAAGGCTAAAAAGGCTACAGTGAATGTGATGGGTGTCTATGAGGCCCACAAAAAATTGTAATGTTGAAATTTTAAAAATTTAACAATCCTGCATGAGTCTTTATATGTGACAATGATCTTTTCTTCCCATTTGTAGAAATGCAGCCCCACTTCTATAAGAACATCGTCCTGACAGGTGGCAACGCCTTGTTCCCAGGTTTCAGGGATCGTGTGTACAAGGAAGTCCGTGCACTTGCTCCTGCTGAATTCCAGGTTTCTGTAGTACTGCCACAAAAGTAAGTGTACAGTACAGAAAAATTGTGGCTGATGACTTTCTTTCTTTCATTCTTTTTAACCTGGAAATTTTCCTCTTTCCAGTCCAATCTGCTACGCTTGGGAAGGAGGAAAGCTCTTAGCAGAAAACCCAGACTTTGAAGAGATGGTGGTCACACGAGAGGATTATGAAGAAAATGGACATTGCATATACGAGAAGTTTGACATTTAAACTGTGAACAACTCCAGAATTATTTTGTGCATTTTATGTCTCATGTGACATCTGCTGTGACAACGCTCATGTTAGTCTGCAACTGAGAATCTAAATTGTATTTTTTTGTTTTTTGGTACTATTGAATGCCTAAAATGGAATGAGGGGTAATAAACATGATTTCATATATTTTATTTTCATTTTTTCACCATATATGTTTCACCAATGATTTTTGGTGAAAGATGCAGTTTCAAATCTTATCCCCTCCCAGTCCATACAGTAATTTTACACACATTTACACTATTACATATACACATTAGACCTTTTGCACTGCTGTGTATATAAAAAGACAAGAAGCGGCCTTCACTGGCCCTTTAAACAAAAAATGATCTCAAGGAAGAAAATAATAAACTGATCTCTAACTCTTCAGTTCTGGCGCGTGCTGCTCGTTAGTGGCGCCAAAGATTAGTTTCCTCACAGAGTCCGGAGGACAAATCAGCTGCGGTAACTTAAACTACAATTTGCGACACTGATCGCTAAAAAGGTCTAGAATGTAACCTAATTCTGAAAATCGGCAAGTTCTAGAGGTCTTTTAGCAATTAGTTCAGCCGTATCAAGTCAACTATTCGTAATGTCATGAAGGTTAGCTGGTTAGACCCGCTAACTAGTTAGCTAACCTGGCTAGCGTTGGTAAGCGTTAGCTACCGTTCTAGCATTAACCAGCTATCGTTAGCAGCTACCACTAAAACAATCATTACTCAGAGCTAGTACAGCGTGTTATTACATATAAACATGGGGTTGCTGTGTGGGCTAAATACGCTTTATAAGCTAATAATTTTTAAGAGTAAGATTAACCTTTTAGCAAAGAATGATGTAACGTTATATATATATATATATATATATATATACACACACACACACACACACACACACACACACACACAGAGGAAAACTTTTTTGCACAGGTAGTCCAACTCCTGCAGGATAGCTCATCAGTAAGTGCCATTGCCAGAAAGTTTGCTGTGTCTCCCAGCACAGTCTTAAGGGTATGGAGGAGATTCCAGGGGACAGGTAGTTACTCTAGGAGAGCGGGACAAGGCTGTTGAAGGTCCTTAATCCCTCAGCAGGACCGGTATCTGCTCCTTTGTGCAAGGAGGAACAGCATGAGCACTGCCAGAAACAGTCTTCATGAGGGTGACCTGAGGGCCTACATCCTGTAGTGGGCTCACTGTGCTCACTGCCCAGCACCATAGAGCTCGATTGGCATTTGCCATAGAATACTGGAATTGGAAACCGCCACTGGGGCCCTGTGCTTTTCACAGATGAGAGCAAGTTTCACCCGAGCACATGTGACAGGGTCTGGAGGCGACATGGAGAACATTATGCCACCTGCAACATTATTCATCATGACCGGTTTGGTCATGGGTCAGTGATGGTCTGGGGAGACATATCCCTGGAGGAACGCACAGATCTCTACAGGCTAGACAACGGCACCCTGACTGCTATTAGGTATCGAGATGAAATCCTTATACCCATTGTCAGACCCTACGCTGTGCAGTGGGTCCTTGGTTTCTCCAGGTGCACGACGGTGCCTGGTCTCATGTGGCGAGAGTGTACAGGCAGTTCTTGGAGGATGAAGGAATTGATACCATTGACTGGTCCCCACACTTGCCTGACTTAAATCCAGTAGAACACCTCTGGGACATTATGTTTTCGGTCCATCCGACACCGCCAGGTTGCACTTCAGACTGTCCAGGAGGCTCAGTGATACCCTGGTCCAGATCTGGGAGGAGATCCCACAGGACACCATCTGTTGTCTCATTAGGAACATGCCAAGACGTTGTCAGGCATGCATACAAGCACATAGAGGCCATACAAACTACTGAGTACCATTTTGAGTTGCTGCAATGGACTAGCCTGCTGCATAATTTTTTCGCTTTGATTTTGTGTCTTTGAACTCAACCCTCTGTAGGGTGATAATATTCATTTCCATCAAACGATGTGGCATCCTTTCATTCCTAACACATTACCCAGTTCATATCAGGAAATGTATTCTGCATGATTTTTTCCCCATTGATGTGTTTTCAAAGTGTTCCTTTAATGATTTTGAGCAGTGTATATATAACAACCTGTCATTTTTCTTGTTTAGAAAAATGGCATCATCAGGGAGGAAACAAACCAAGAAGACCAAACCAACAGAAGATGCCACAGATTTACAGGCTTTTGACTTCAATATAGAGGAGGAAAAGAAAGGCCTTAGCGGTTCTGATGATGAAGCTAGAGAAGGTGTTGTCTGTCTTTCTGTCTGTGTATCTCTTAATCTCTCAGTTAATCTGTTTATTTAAACTTGAACATTATGAGATGTTTTTATGACTGGATAATATTTACATTTCTGTTGGTAAACTGCACTAAATTTAACATATTAACTGTATTAATTCCAAACATATGAATGCTTTGGTAGAAACTCCAATTGTTGACAAGCTTGGCAAGAAGAGATCTGCAAGTTCATTTGAGGAAAATGACCTGGGTGTAGGTGTAGGGTGAGTTTGATGTTTACCATGTAAGTGGTATAACTAGGCTTTTGAGTATAGTATTGGCTGATGCACGGATATGCTTGTTTTTACAGCAATGAAGTTCAGACAATGTTGGAAAAGTTTGGAGGTGGGGGAGTTTCACTTATGAACCACAAACAGAGATCTTGCTTTCTGTCACTTTACACTGCAAAAATGCTATCTTGGCAAGTAAAATGATCTTAAATCTAGTCAGTGCATCGGTCTCATGTTCAGATTATTATAAGCTTACTATAAGATTGTTTAACTTTTTCTATGTTTATTACATGTATTAAGAGATTTTAGTCCAAGTCAAATTATCTCACTACGTTGGCAGATAATTTTGCTCGTTTTAGGCATGTTTCTTCCAAAAAGCCCATTTACCGGTCAGTATAGCTTACAACATTCAATGTGAGACATTTTAGATTTATTAACTAGATTTAAGATAATTTCACTCATCAAGAAACCATTTTTTTGCAGTGTCAGCAGCTGTTTTTTTTTATTGATTTTCTCAATGTTGCATGCTTCAATGCTGGTGCAGCTGACATTAGCAAGGCAATGCAGGCAAAGAGGAAACGCCTTGAGGCTTTCACCAAAAGTTCCTTGAAAGGCAGCAACCAGAAAATAGAACAGTTGTGGAAAACCCAACATAATCAGAGGTAAGTCCTCAGGTCCTCAGCCTTCAGCAGTTCCAACAATAAGAAGATTATTGAGGTTTACACGTGCTTCAATAATTTTAATTGAACTGCAGTTACCTTTTAAGTTAATACCAGTTAATATTTCAAATTCAAGTGTAAAAATTGTAACTATTTTCATTTATCTCTGCTCCCCCCAATACAGACAGAAGCTGACACAGGAGTACTCTCAGCAGGTGTTCTCAGTGCTCCAGCAGTGGGAGACTGATGTTCAGAAGTCTGAGGAACAAGAGGAGAAACTGAACGTGAGTGCTGCTGAATATGAATTAAAAGCCCATTATATTAATAACAAAGTAGATGAGTGTTAACATTGTTTCCTCTGAGTTTGTTCAGTAATTTTTATTTGTAAATAAAAATTGTAGTTTCTGAGTAAAAGGTTCTACTGCTGTTATAAATTTCAGTAAGTCTTGGTTCCTGAATGTGATGTGGAACTACCCATTGTATAAATTTAACCAGTCACTGTTATCTTTGCAGAATTTGTTTCGACAGCAGCAGAAGCTCTTCCAGCAAGCCCGAGTGGTGCAGAGCCAAAAACTGAAAACCATAAAAGAGCTGTATGAGCAGTTTGTCAAGGTTAGAAACTGAGCGCCCTTACTTCATATGAATTTTGAACATTTGAACGCTAAAGAGCCTTATTATTATTATATAACTCATATATAAACTCATCAAGCACTTTATTAGGAACCCCACCTTGTATCTCATTCATTGTCCATTTTATCAGCTCCATTTACCATTTAGGGGTATGTTGAAGTTCTACATTTACAGACTGTAGTCCATCTGTTTCTCTGCTTACTTTATTAGCCCATTTTTCACTCTGTTCTTCAGTGGTCATGATCCCCACAGGACCACCACAGAGCAGGTAATATTTGGGTCATGGATCATTCTCAGCACTGCAGTGGTCCTCAACACATAATAGCGTGTGTTGTGCTGGTACGAGTGGATCAGACACAGCAGTACTGGTGGAGTTTTTAAACATCTGTGCCACTACAGGACTGAGAATAGTCCACCAGCTAAAATATTCAGAGTAGAGGGTGACTAACACAAAATGTGTTATGTGACTTACATTTGCAAGGTGGACCAACAAGGTAGGAGTGTCTGAGTGGACAGTGATTGGACAGTGTTTAAAAACAGCAGCACTGCTGTATCTGATCCACTTGTATCTAAGCAACACAAACTAACACACCACCACTTCAATAATACGTGGTTTCTGGTGGTTCAATTGGGGTCTTGAATGGGTGAACAGGGTAAAAGAGGACTTATAAAGTATGCAGAGTGGGATTTAATGTCTGTCTTAAAAACAGAAACATGGTTGAGTATGAACTCGAATTATTTTTTACTGTAATTTTCAGATATTTCTTACTCTGTGCTGCATTCAGACTGGCAGTTTCTGTTTTTAAACTTTGTCTTTGTCACTCGGGGTATGACGTCCTCTTTCATTCCCCCTCAAATTGAGCCCTGGCTTTTTTCCCTACAGAACATGGAGGAGATGGAGAAGAGCCACGAGGTTTTCCTTCAGGGAGCACAGATGGAGCTGAAAAAGGAGATGGCCCTGCTACAGAAAAAGATAATGATGGACACAGTGAGTGCATGCATAAAGATTCATGTATTTCTCAGGCTGTCTTTGCACACATTTGCTTGCTGAAAATGCCATTTCATCACGAGTTTTGTTCTGTACATTTTTCATTAGCAACAACAGGAGATGGCCACAGTGCGGAAGTCCCTCCAGTCCATGCTCTTTTGAAGTGTGCCGATGTATCAGGGTTAGTTTCAAGACCTGAAGTACCTTCAATGCTCATGTTGTCCTTCAGAATTCATGTTATTATTGAACTGGGAAGAATTCTTGTAACCTAGCAATGCAAGATCTCGTTCAAGTTTATTATTTTACTCCTAACAAACACATGTTCTCCATGTAAATTCTGTATATATCGCAAATTGTCCACAAATAAATAAAATTGACGTCTGATGTTCCTTGAACTGAGCAGAATGTTTTTTGTTGAATGATTTAAATACATGACCTTTGCGTGTAAGAACATGCTGGACTCCAGTTGGAATTGGATCTCCTTGAGTCTGTTCCTGGTCTGGTGTAGCCACTAAGAACTGGAGATGAAGACTATTAATGGGCAAAAATCACACTGGATGCCTTTTTTAGTTCCTGATTATTTAGATGACTTTAGTCAGTTTGAATGCTGAATTGAATCTATCAACTAAAAAAAATCTAATAATTGTACACTATTCATTTGTGCTTTGGAATAAGTTCCTTTTGCGTAACCTTAAAATTAACAGCGAGGGAAAGACAAAGCAATGGTTTCTAGATTTCACCACTAACACTTCTGTCAGTATCTGGAGCTGAACATAGTTGATGGCTGCTACATATTGGAATAGCTTTCAGTATTACACAGATATTCATTGCATATGTGGATTAAATTGGAAATTAAATTTTCTCACTTTTATGAAATAAAAGTTGTAGCAAAATAGAACATTTTCAGGAAATGTTTAATGGAACCAAAGAGTTTATGTCTATATAATTTTTTTTATTTAAAAATATTTCAGAGGGATAATATTTAGGTATACAAAAGCTAACCTTGAAATTTGTTTACAAATAAATATCTTCAGTAAAAGGCAAAAATCCAGGAAAATTAGTTGCATGTGCTCCTTGGAAAAACGCCAGAGGAAACTCGGAAATGACATTGGCGGAAGGAAGTTTTAGAAAGTAAAAGAACCGCTGAACAGTGGCGCTTTCTGTCGATGAGTACAATTTAAACCGCTTGAAGGCTACAGATATTTTTGGTCAGGCCATTCTGTTTACACACGGTAAGCACAGTCTATACGTGTATGTATAGTATAATCTAGCTACCTGTCTTGTCCCGATAATTTTAGAAAGCCTGTCTTTCCATAGTAGTTAGTAGGTTAGCTAGCTTAGCTTAGCTAACTTTGCTACATACCGGCTAGCAAGCAGCAACAAACGCGTCACAAAATCAAATGAACTCACAAAAAAGTGCTTAGTTATAATCATCATGTTGTGCCATCATCTGCTTCTTCATTCAAAGAGAAACGTGTTATAGAAATTCAAGCAAAAGCGGTCATTTATATTCTCGCTAGCTGTGCCAAACTCACTGACTCCTGTGCTTGTTAGCGAAGCAGCATCAGGCGGTGTTCTTTCTTTATAGGCTTAACCGTGGCGAGCTGACGCGAGCCAGCTAATTCAGCTTAGGTTAAAGGAGAACTCTGTTTCCAAAAAGGGGAACCGATTTTCACCAAAATTAAGTGGTTGAGATGTAAACAAACCCATTCAGAGTGGTTTGATGTGAAATGTTCCATTCTAGAAAAACTAGCGAGTCTGAATTGCTCACAGTGGTGGTCATAGGAACCAGACGTCTGCAGATTTTAGCGTCTCTGAAAGTTCCCTCACAGAAACGTATTACATGAAATGGTTAGATAGCTGTATGCTGTCTGATGACACATTGTTTTTTCACAGTTTTGCGATAAGATTTGGCTTAAAATGTATTTTCGTTTGTTTTAGTCCAATACTGGAGGAAGGCATACAGAACGTCGTTAAGGCAAAATAGTACCAAAAGAAAACTTATTGCTTTAGATTTGTGACCCTGGATTTATACCCTTGTCAACATTATACAAATCTAGGAGATACATGTAGGTTCAGTGCTGGATTGGGATAATTAATAAAATGGCTGTGTTTGTGTTGTAGACATTGTGACCCCTGGTTCCTATCACAAGCACTGTAGAGAAAAAAGCACAGTTAACCATTTCATGTCGAACCACTCATAATGACTGTGTACATCTTAACAACTGAATTACACAGAAATTTTGATAAACTGGTGGAATGCCCCTTTAAGATTGCAGCAGTCACGCTCCAGTTGGCTTGTGTACGATGTTTCATATTTTGTATCTCGCTTTGTTTTAATTCAGATCTAAAATGTACCCACGGTGCCGTACGTAACAAGCAGTAGAACTCATGGACAGCACACTACAAGACTCGAGAACAGAGGGCAGTCCTTTCCGAGAGCTGGATGAGCATGAAGCTGCTGAATTTTTAAATAATGCCTGTCTGCTGGACGACAGCGACCTGCCGTTTGACGAACGAAGAGCCTCTCATGATTTTTCTTCTGTACTCATTCCTGAAACTCCAAGGTATGAGTGAGTAGAAAAAAGAACCAAAGTAGTGTATCAAAAATTGCCCAGTAATAAAAGGGAGAGGTTTCCTTATATTTCTATATATCCTGTAGTAGGTTATGGTATTTGCCTAGAGTAGAGTCTGATTAGCAAGTCAGTTTTCCAAGCTTCCAAAATCATAAGATTTAGTATCTCTTTTTATAAGTGTTTTTACAGAGTGTTTCACCTCGGTATGCCTAATCAACGTTTAATCATTTATCAAGAACACCAATATGGTGGCATAGAGGATCACTGTTTGTCTTAATTCAGGACTACATTCATTCGCAAAGGTCGTGGTAAAAGGAATTGTTTTGGATCACAGAAATTGTCTGCTAGATGATGGAAATAGCTATTTGGTTTTTCATGATGTTTCTTGTATTAAAAGTATCTGCTTCTTCTATGCAGTCCTGTTGTTTTTAGAAGAAAAGGCCATTCCCAAGTAACTGATAATCATAGTGGGGTAAGAGCAGCTTTCTTTTTAAATGTAATCTTAATCTACAGAGACATTTTAGCAGGTGAATGCAGCATTTGTCATTTGTTTCTAATTGGCAGGCTTCAGTATGTGGTTCAGATACCAAAAGATCACAGACAGGGGATGTGGTGCCAGGATATCTCCACACAACTCCAAACTCTCAAAGAACACTGAAGCGACGTAGACTCCGAGACACTGGAGCAAATATTCAAGAATCACACTTAAAAGGAAATGGAGGAAATGGATTTGTACCCGCCTCATACCTTTTAACTTCTGACTATACTTGGCTGGAGTCTCCTCGTGCGCCATCCTCCACGTTTTCCTCCGCTTCCACTTCTACAGTTTCATCTTCTGCTGGAGCTCCTGAACCCTCAGTGCTGGACGTTGCTGCTGGTCAAAGTTGCTTGACTGAGATGTCCCCACGCAGACGAATTTCTGAGCAAAAAAAGCTTAGAATAAGTAATAAGGATCAGAAAGAACAGAAACCTAGAAGGAAAAGCACCAGAATTAGTCCCAAGTCCTCTGGATGTACATCAACAGCACCTTTGCAGGGAGCAGAGGAAGAGACGTGCATGCTAGATACAGGTGTGAACCTTCATTTGTTTCGAAAGGGATGGTCATAGTCATGGCTTCAACTTTTGATAGATTGGATCCATTCTGGATGTATATTAACAGGTGCTTTCTCTGCCATATTATGCACAGATAATGAGAGGAGAAATGAGTCTATGAATCCTCCAGCTTGTCAAATGCAGGAAGAGATTGTGATCATAGATGAGGATGAGGAGGATGATGTGGTTGTTGAGGCCATGGTTCGCTCCGTTCAAATGGCTGAAGATGAGGCATTTGCAAGAAGTCTTCAGGTAGGAGTTGTTATCTTAACTCTGTCACTTAGTGATTAACATGCTGAGCAGTTGTGCTCCTGAGGGATCACAATCAGCAGAATGAGATTTGGAAAGAAAGCTTTGGTAGTACGCCACAAATCCTTAGGGGACTACATGGTTTAGTTCTCTGTTGCACTTGATTTGCTTTAAATATCAAAGCCTTCTTGAGGTGAATTGGGTAGATTGCTAGTAAATTGTACATTTTGGAAATGGCAGAAGCTTATGTTAGAAAGGCATGTAGTGTGAAACATATTGTCCATTTTTACTCTAATTGCGCTGCTTGTTTTGTTCTGTAGGAGCAGTTTGACCGAGAGGAACAGCTGCATCAGGAGGAACGGAGATCACAGACCACTCAGCCCAACAGACACGGACATAACCACTCGGTTAGTTTTATTAAATACATCCAGTAAGTTCCTTTTTTATCTAGAGCATTGAAACACAGCATACGCTGAAAGTATGGTTAATAGGGTAGTCTCTGACCTCTCAGAGATTGGTTTTGATTATAAATCATTAGGAAATCATTAGGTGTGTCGTGAAATCTCATGATAAATTTGATTTTCGTTCCTTATCTTAAAATACACTGTATACACACATATGACTAGCAGCTATTTGTGTAATATAGGCAATAAATACTACACTACAATAACAATACACCAGATGTTTCCTTTTGTAGACAGTTGAACCACTCTGGAGCTCATTCTTTTAGGAGATTTATGTTTGAGCAGATTTATTTGCCTAAAAACTTTACTGAAAATTATTATAATCCAGTGGTTCTTAATCTCTCCTCCATGAGCTGCACTTTTAAAGTATCTAGCTCGAAAGGTAATTATCATTATCTTAATCTGTTGTGTTGGGGTAGAAAATACATGAAAATGTGCAGGTCAAGGGGTTCCCAGAACTGGAGATGAGAACCAGTGTTATAATTGACGCCAACTTTCCAGTTATTATCTGTGACTAATAAAGAGTAATTGTTTGGTTTCACATATTCTCCTTAGGTTGAGTCCTATGTAGGTTTAGGCTGGATCTCTCCCTGGGCATCCATGGTCAACTCGCCATCGTTCAGAAGCCTGGGGTTTGCAGAGCTGGAGCAGGCAATGGTTCATGGGCAGCCTGGTATGTCACCTTTTTATTTCGTAAACATGGAATAGGTTTAATTAGTACATGTTTGTTTCTCAGGTAAGGTTCATGCATATTCTGAATTCTGAAAGATGTCTTTTCTGATTTTGTGTTATTTTGACTGGTCAGGTGGGCAAGCAAGACAGCCTCAAGCACGCCGGGGTCGCCGCAGACAGACTTCCCGCCTGCCTGTAGACCTGTTTGATGACAGCCAGGGCAATAACTATGAAGTATGGATCTTAGATGATTACAGCTCTGCTGCTAAACAGAGTATATATGCTGGTGTTCCTATGCCCATCAGCACGTTTTCTCTTGCTTATGCTTCTTTGGTGGTTTTTGTCCCCAGGCTCTCTTGGCATTTGAGGAGCTTCAGGGAACTGCAGTGGCCAAGAACACTCTTAGTAAAGGGGATATAGAAAGACTTCCTACAAAAGTCTATAACCCTACACATAATGCTGGGAAAACAGAGTAAGTCTTTAGAGCATAATTTCTCACTTCTCCATCCCATTAGTACTAACTCTGCAGGTTTGTAATATTTTTTTTAACTCTTTCTTCTGTACAGGTGTCAGATCTGTTTCTGTGACTACAAAGAAGGGGAGAATCTGAGAATGCTTCCATGTCTCCATGACTACCATGTGAACTGTATTGACCGCTGGTTAAAAGTGAGTCATTGTAACACAGTTACACAACTTCACCCTTTTCTGAAAAGTATTGTTAATCTGTGCACTATTTTTTTTCTGTTTGATTCTCAGGAGAGCTCCACGTGTCCTATTTGCAGGGCAGATGTGTCAGAGTGTGGTGGCTTCTCTTGACCTGTTCACTCAGGTCTGAATCTCTACCTCACAGTATAGATGAAATCAGTTGTAGTCACACCCCCCTTTTTAAACAATGTCTTATTCAATGCAAAAAGATGGACCAGCACAAAATGCATGAAGTATTCTGACAACGTTCCAGAAATGTTACAAGAGTGTGTTTTCAGCAGTCTTTCAGGTTCACAAGTTTTTAACTGCTGTTTTTTTTTTTTTTTTTTAAATAATAAATTCAGTTTTTAGATCAGCTTGGACACTAATTCATTTGAGTGATAGTCATGGTATGTCTGAAGTCAGAAACCCCTTTGAAAGTGAAGTCAACAAAACTGACTTATATGCTGGCTCTATGTACCAAATACATGATTTAAAAAAAATACAGGTATTCATGGGAAACATGTTTTGAGTATGAACAAACACTGTCATTAAATAAATTAAGCACATTTATTGCATAAATATATAAAGAACAATTAAGTACATATTAAAGATGAAGCAAATGTAATTAAATCTGCATTATTTTATAGGTAGTAAAGGGGAATAGACCTGAGCATCAAGTAGCACTTTGTTCTTGCTTTAGCTTAAGTGTATATGGTTCATATGAATAAGAATGTGAAGATTTTCAAGTATTACAGGGGAATTCCACCAATTTTTCAAAATTTCTGAATATTTCAGTCCTTGAGATATAAACAGTCATTCAGAGCGGTTTGATGTGAAATGGTTCACTATGGAGAAACTTGCAGACTGATTTCTTCACAGTGGTGGTGATGGGAACCTGGGCTCACAAGTCCACAATCATTTTATTCTCTATTCTAAAACCATCAGTTAATCTACACGTCTTCAGCGTTTTATAGATAACGTAAAATAGTGCCCTTCAGCTGTGACTATTAAAATACATTTTAAACTATCAAAACAATGTCAGACAGCAGATACTCTATTGCCAGTATTCACTCATCCAACCAAATCATTGGATTCAGCTGTTCCAATCACTTCCATGTGTATAACACCAAGTACCTAGGCCTGCAGACTGCTTCTACAGACATTAGTGAAAGAATGGGTCGGTCTCAGGAGCTCAATGAATTCCAGCGTGGTACTGTGATGGGATGGAAGAACTTGACTGGCCTGCACAGAGTCCTGACCTCAACCCTATAGAACACCTTTGGGATTAATTGGAGCGGAGACTGAGCCAGGCCTTCTCATCCAACATCAGTGTCTGAGCTCACAAACACTCTTCTGGAAGAATGGTCAAAAATTCCCATAAACACACTCCTAAACCTTGTGGAAAGCCTTCCCAGAAGATTTGAAACTGTCATAGCTGCAAAGGGTGGCCTGACATCATATTAAACCCTATGGATTAAGAATGGGGTGTCACTCAATTTCATATGCGTGTGAAGGCAGACGAGTGAATACTGTGTCTCTAAGCATTTTCTGTTATACCTTTCTGTGGGGGAGCTTTCAGGGACATTAAACTCTTCAGACATCTGGTTCTCATCACCTCCACTGCGAACAATTCTAACAAAACTCGGCAAGTCGGGGCATTTCACATCAAACCATTCAGAGGGACTTTGATTACATCTCAGCCATTCAATTACGTAGATTTTTTTTTTAAGTCAGCTGACTTCGCTTTGAAGGTAGAGGGTCCCAACTCCAGTCCTGGGGACTCCTCATGTGCTGGACCAAAAGTGTGCAGAGTATGAGGAAGTCTCTTGGACTGACGCTGGGAACCAACTCAGGGATGAAGGAAAATGTGGCCGCTCGGTGGCCCTGAGGACGAGTCTAGGAAACGCTGCACCAGAGTTTTCCATGAGTTACTCTGCGTCGTAGTAGCGCTTCTTCATGGCTCTGTACTTCCTCAGGTAATATAAAGCCTCCAGCTCCTTCACAACATACTCTCCGCGGCTCAGGAGCTGCCTGATTTCCTCTGGGTCTTTCACGTCCCTGTTTTTGGTGAAGGCAGCCCTCAGGCGATCTCTGAAATAATCGGTTCCTTTTGGATACTCCCGGCCAAGAAAAAGGAGCTGCGACCAGAGGTGAAAACAAATCACTGAGTTACCGCAGCAGCGAGAAAAGCTGCATTTACCGACGACCGGTTTGCTTTCATCGCCAGCAGCACAGCAGACTCACCGTTTTATACAAGCGCACTACCTCACTCTTCAGCGGATTGGCCATTTTATTCGTGCAGATGTCTTGAAAATGTTCTGACTTTAATGACAAACAAGACACATGTTACTTTATGTAGTTTGGCATTTCATGATAGTGTTAAAGCACGATGCGTCCTATTTGTCCGTTTAATATAGAGCATTTCTTCTGCTTTAAAATGAAGCACTGTGAGAAACAGAAATGTAAGAATCCACACTACTGTTTGTGTACTTACCAAAGCACTGCTTACCCAGTTATGCTGCTCTTTAGAAGCAAGGTAAACGGCTGAGTACTCGGAAAAACAACTCGACAAAATAAAAGTCTCTTCTAGCGCTTTCAAGCCAGTTGAAACGACTTTTCAAGCGTAACACTGACAAATATAATAATATAAGTGATCGGTTATGTAGTATAACCCATTGTCTGATAAAATAAAGCCATCAAATAATACACAGGTGATTCAAAATTGTAATTCATCCAATAGCATGGATGTTCAATACAATAATGTATTCACACAAAAAAATATTGATGACTGCAAAATACAAATATAAGCAGTGTAGTTTATTTATTTACTTTTTTAATAACAAGTCACTTGAATGTCTTGTTTATATGAAACTAGCTGGTGTTCACAAGTACTTCACGTTTGTGTCTGCATCCCACCTTTGGATGTGCCAAATAACCGAAGTTCACTGATTTTTGGCCACAGGCTTACAACAAATTACAAATATACAACCTGGAGCACACTCACACAGCAAAATGAGGGGTAAAAAATCCCCATTTCAAATTTTGTCACCACACAACATTCACACATTAATATCAATGACTTACTATAAACAGTCTATTATAAAAGTATGCAAAAATGCAGAGTATGGCAAGGAAAGCTCAAGCGTATTCTGTATCCGAAGGCACAGTAATGGTGGAAAAGACCTTCTGTAGCCTAATAAAATGCGCACTTGTATGATGTACAAAACAGTATATGCACCATGGTCCTGAGAGAATGAGTGCATACTTCAGACATCAGCTGGGATGTACGACATTCTCCCATTGCTTCCTTGCCCAGAACAGTGCTGTAGTGCCACTACAGGCTTCGGGCCTAACCCCTGCACCGAGCCCAGTGTGATGTTTACCATGTCTAAAGAGTAGCAAAGTGCTTCTTAGTAATTTGCTCGAAGTCGTCTGTTTTCCTCCCTCAGCTTCTCGATCTCTTCCACGAGAGAATCATTCACTGAATATTTCTCAATGAGGCCATGGATTTCATTCTGCAACAGCCAAACATTAATTTCAAATACCATTCAAAGCACAACTACACTGTGATAGGGGGAGAAGTTTTGGAAGGGGAAGAAGTTAATACCTACCAACTGAATGTAGAACTGCCTCACCATTTCCACCTGGAGATTTATAATGTCTCTATGGCATGTATCCCTGGAAAAGATCACAGAAAGGGAGCAGGGGGTTACAAATGACTGGACAAATCAGCCTCTTTAACCACAAACCATAGTCAAACATAGCATGCTTTGGCTGCTTGCTCATGTTTCATGTTAACTGGACATGCAAATAATTGAACAAAAGTCACCTGAATTCCTCTAATGCTTCATGGATCATGTTGCGTATAAAATTCATCTGGACCGAGGTCAGTGGTGCTCCACTACTTCCGGCACCAGATGCAGCTGCTGCTTCTTCAAGTTACAAATAGACAAAAAAAGTCATCCCTTTTCATATTTCACACAAAGTCACTCACATGTGATTAAATATCTCTAATATCCCATTCACATACCTGGTGCTGGTACAGGCTGGCTGCTACTCACTGGCGATTCATAGGTGAGCTGGGTTGGCACATCTTTCCTCTGACTGTGTTCAGGGGTGTTGAATGGAGGCACTGATTGAGTGCGTGTACTCTGAGATGCAGGGGGCGTGGTCATAATGTCCTGGTGGGGACCATTATTCTTCTCCACCTGTGCATCATCCAAAATGTTTAAGTATACTTCAACTTTGGAACTAGCCAAAAAGCTTTCTTCAACCTAAGTAGCTATAACTACAGAACACAACATCTGCAAATGCAAAGATCATCAAAGGTCTTTTTCTTAATTGGATTGCTGTTTTCTTCTCTCAAACACATCATTACATTGTTCTGTGTGTCTGTATGTACAGACGATGTCACAGGCTCCTCCTCTTTGATTGCAGGGGGCGTCTGGACAGCAGAAAGTGGACTGTAGCAGCGACTACCAGGCGTGCCCAGTGGATTCTTGCGCTGAGCTGAGCCATGGTACTGAGGCAAAAAATCTAACTCTGGAAATATAAACAAATACATAAATAAATAAGTCAATAAATGCTATTAGAAATACAGTTCCCTCTCTAATGAACTAAGATAATGAAACATCACCTTTCTTTCCACTTGAAGCATCACTGAATCTATGACCTTTGTAATCTGAAAGAGAGTGAAACATGAGAAATCGGTTAGAATGCAATGATGGTAGGAAAAAACAGCAGGGAATTTGATAGCGCCCTCAAATATCCATGGATATTTGACAGTGTAGTCACTGCTGGAACAAAGCACTGGATCTCCATTTTTGTTTATTTATTTATTTATAACAAAATTCCCCATTGTCCTTTACCTTCTGGTAAAACACTTGAACAAATCAATTGGTCCAGAATTACTTGGGGAAAAGGATCTCATTTAAGGTTTTTTTTAAAAAGGTTTTTTCCTTTCTTGTTAATTTACAATTTTTATCTCAACAGCAACAATACATAGGGCATGGAGTTGTTGTAATAGCCATCAAATTATTGCAAATGAAGCTAAGAAGGTAACAAGGAGAATTCTCTTACCATCTCGGACAGGAGAGAAAATGTCCAGGCTGTTCCGGCCAACCTTGTACTTGTCTGAACTGTGCTGCCCTTCGGTTTCTCGAAAGAACACATCAGCACTGATGGCGCCTCCTAGTGGCGACACATAACGAAAAATAGTTGAACTATAAGCATCTATAACATGCACAGAGTACTTGCACTACACATTCACAATGCTGTACTGTGCACAGGCACTATAAATATCATTATTATGATATTTATTACAAACCGTTTCTTGATGTTGGAGTATCACTACTGAAAGCATGTGTTTTGAAACCTGGAAGGAAAAGAATTGCAAACAGAAAAGGATGCATAAAAAACAAACTATTAGTGGTAAAAACAGGTGGGCAGACAGACAATGCATATAAAAACATTCAGATTATCATCTACAAACTAGACATAGAAGATACAGAGAATGCAAATACCATCAGCAACAGGTGAAAAAATGTCCAGGCTCAGGCTGTTTCGGCCCACACCGCTGAACTTGTCCAGACTGTGCTGGCCCTCAGCCTCCCTGGATGGCATGTCACCACCTCCACCACTTCCTACAGAAGAAACACAGATTTATAGTAATAATCCTACTCACTGACAATAACAACAGCTAATGGTATAATGGTTTACGATTGATTCATCATTCTATTTCCCATCTCATCAAGTCTCATCATCCGAAGGAAACAAAATTCAGGTGCTGCTAAATGTGAGCTACACAAAGGAGTCATCAAAAGAAATTAAATATCACAAATTTAGCCACACAGTGGACAGCACGCACCTGTGTTCTGTGCCTGTCCATCTCCTCGGTCTCCTGGCTGGTGTTCGGACACAGGCAAGCCAGAGGGGACAGTAGAGGTGGGTGTCGGAGGACCACTCTGCTGATTTTGACCCAGCTTCGTAGAGATTCTCTTGTTAGCTTGCGATGAGGACGTCTTGCTGGACAACGTTTTACTGGTCTGAAAAATGTTTTTTTCTTAACATCTTGAATTCAGTTATGAATCTTCAGACTCATCATTTAGTAACGACTATAAAACTACAAAGAAGCTACAATTAAACTAACAGGTGATGTAGTTAAACCACATACAGGCCCTCACGGTTTAAAGGACTGTGAATATGTTTGCAGTACTGGAGCACAAAGCAAAGCACAAACAATATGTGAGTGGGGTTGCATTAAATGTCTGTTACCAAATAGCTGCAACTAATTATAAAACACACAGCAGACACAGTGCCAAACCTTGAGCCTGCTGTTGGAGTGCTGGAAGCGGATGCAGGTGACTGATGTCTTGTGCGCTGTGGTGGTTTTGACAGGCGCACTCAAATTACGCAGGTCATACAGGTAGATCCGGCCCTGAGTGGAACCCACTACCAAACCTGCACCATCCGGTGTAAAGTCTACTGCAGTGAGGGGGGACTCAACTTGCTTACTGCGGAAAATACTATAGGAATTGCAGAAAAACAATCAAAATATGATCTAAATCAGCAAAAAATGCAAATAAAGTTTTTAAAAAAATGTCCTTATTTCTGAGTCTTAAACTAGTCTTAATTAAACATTATCTTAATAAAACTTGCATATGAATGTTTCTTACATTTTGCTGGAAGTGTCATAGCAGACCATCTTCTTATCCAACCCCACTGTGATGAAGAGCAAGTCATTGGCTGGGGAGAAGCACAGTCCTGATGCAGGAGCTTTGTGTGCACCTTCAAACGTGTGCAGTTCCTTTTGTGTGTTCACATCCCACAGCACCACAGAACCACTGTCTGATACACTTCCCAACAAAGATCGCTTTATCAGCGAGTACCTCAGGTCATGGACAGGCTACAAAGAGAGAACACTGGTTCACTCCTAATTATGCAGACAAGTTTTATCCACAACCATAAAAATTAACAAGGGTCATATGGTGCGGAAAACGTGATGTGGTCAACAGGCTTACCTCATTGGGCCCGTGGCCAAAGGGTTTGCTGGAGAGATTGGTGGTAATGCTGTGGAGGATGATGTCTCCGCTGGTGGAACCAGATGCTATGTAGCTATCGCCACCATTGAAGGATACACATGTCACTTCCTCCTTATGGTCCTGATCAGAAGAAAAACAGATTTACACCAAAGATGTGCCTCAGTTTTACTCATCTTCAGGATGTTTTTGAAGTGTTCTGTAACTGGATTATTGTACTTAATTTAAAAGGCCTACATCAATATTTCCATTTAATAAACTGTATTGTGTAAACAACTGATTCATGCAGATTTGCAATGAGCTTTAACATTTAACAGTATAGTGAGGTACCTTAAGGCTACGATGTAATCTCTTTGTCTTCAGGTCCCAGATGTTAACAGTGTTATCCAGTCCTCCGCTGACTAGAAACTGTGATGTTGAGTTTAGTGCCACTCGTGTCTGTTTTTTCTGAAAGCAAAACCCCAAATACAACACAGATGAGAATGCTTTGAGGTACTATGAGTGAGCACCTATTACCAATGTGCAGTCTGCCTACTAACCCCTTCTGCAAGCTCCATCACTGGGACTGGTGAGGACTTCAAGCTAGTTACAACTAGCTTGTCTCCTATACTGCTGGCACTGACAATATACTGATCTGACCACTGTTAAGGCACAACACAAAGAAGTGCAGGTATTGTGAATAAGCTCATGAGTCATACCGTTATGTTTGGTAATTGTTTTGGGTGCGTTTATCCTGTCTGTTCAATTAAAGGAGAAAAAACACACCAAATGATGAAAATTCCAACAAGACAATGTAAGATGCCACATCATTATGTGGTGCTCAGGTACTAGGTAACTCTCATTGAGTTTTTGTTGGGAAAAGTATGGAAAACGAACTTTCAACCACTATAGATGGTCTGCAGCAGCAGTAGCTTTAAATCCTTTAAAAAGGAGTTCAGGGACTTGTGTTGCAAAGCTACCAGCAACAGAAAAATAGTATAAATAGTATAAATCTCAGGATTTGCAGGCACTCACTGAGTAGTTAGTTTAGGTCTAGTTAGTTAGATACAGTTATCTTCCTTCTTGAAGTGAACAGACTGAATAAACACATCAAATACAGTTGGTAAACATCAGTATATGACATACGAGCATAAGAGTAATTGTTTTAGACTGCCAGTGTGTTTAGTATATGAGACAACACATTTTTTAGTATCTCTAAGAAAAACCTTTTATGCTGACATGCCAGTTCACACATGCATATACCAGTGAATTTATAGTCAGTTCTGAAGGATACTGCTGCTGCTCCAGCACACTTGCGCCAGAGGGTGAGTGGCACTATGGGGATTGAACTGCTCCACCACAGTCATGGAGGCCGAGTCCCAGATTTTCAGGCAGTCGCCTGACGACACCAACCGGGTCACCTCCTCCATAGTGAAACTTTAAATAAATGAACAAATAAATAAATAAACAAATAAATGAATTAATGAATGACAGGAAACAGATGTCAGTCTCAAGGCTGATACAAAGATCTGAGCTCAAATTACTTTGGATGGATGACACTCTTCCACAGAATGACTAAGAATGAGTCACATGTAACTTAATACATTCACGTCCAGCAACAAGTACTAGTAAGCAACTGGTTACCTTTCATGTGCCTATACATTTTGTATGGTTATACCTTTGTCAGAAGTGCCCAGTCCTGGCCCTAAAGATCTACCACCCTGCAGAGCTCAGTTCTAACCCTAATCTAACACACCTGATCCAGTTAATGAAAGTCTTTAGGGGCATCTGACTGGTAGAGCGAGGTGAGTTTGACGTGAGCTCTCCAGGATAAAGCACACCTAACCGGGCCCATGTGGATTGTTTTGATTAGATGCAAATTTTAGAATTTCATTCATAGCCAGATTTGGATTTCATACTTTCGGTATGTTTTGGTAAAAATCGTCCCGTGTTTCCAAAAGACACATTTTCATGTGAGATATTCAGTGACAAAACACTGTTTTAGCGTCACAGCTGGGTCGATCTGATTTTTTTTCTTCAGATTGTGTTTTCAGGCAAGATCAGAGATCAAATGAAATTAAAATTTCAGATATCAACATAAACGCCTTCAGACAGTTCACACAGGACTTGTGCCTTAGTTACCTCAGTCAGTCAAAACTCAAGCTGATTAAAGTTACTTGAACAGTGTAAGGATTCTCACTAGATTAACCTTCTTTTGTGAACGAACTGAATTACTAAACTTCAAAACTTGTCTCGGCTGCCTGCAACATGACTAACTACATCAACAGAAGCCTGGCTAACGCAGCAAGCTAACTATTTTAGCCAACATTATGAATCTAGTTATGCTTACATTACAGCAGAGACACAACGCTAAAGATGTTTATTTAAATGCACGTAGGTGTAACATACATACAGACAAAAAAAGGTTCAGGTTATGTAAGTATGTAAACTATTGAGACTTAGCTGTTCACCAAACCTGGCTAGCTATGAATGTTATGCTAGCCAACACAAGTTGACATCTCTGAACTGTGTTTGTTTCAGACGTTCAGCAAGTTACTTACCGCGAGTTTAAGGATAAAACCACCCTTGGCGTAACGGAACAAGATATGTTTTGTTGGCAAAGTATTCGCGGTTATTTCGTTTATCTCACTTTTTTCCGCTAAACTTTCGGAATATCACAAAACAGTTTGAAACTGTGCGGACCGAGGAGGGAACCGCCACTACGGCAGCCCAGCAGGGTCGAAGCGCAAACAGAGAGAAACGCGTTAATAACACTTTTATTCCTCACTTGCCTCTACAAAGTTTCATTTCATGAATCAAACAGCAAATACTGACTCAGTGACCACGCACAGTAATTACCAGCATGGCTATAATAATAATAAAAATAAAAAAGCAGTATCACATGTATTCCTGTATGCTGTGTATTTGCATATATTTGCATATGTAATAACATTAATATGAATTTGAATGTGTACATGAAAATGTGTAGTTGTACATTCAGTTGCAGGTAGTAAAATACTTAAAGGTCCCACCAAAGGTTACAAAAATGTATCCTTGAAGGACAACTCCACCTATTTTTCAAAAAAAAATTTTGCATAATTAAATTTTTACAGCGCTGCCCAAGGAGTGGCCCACGGGCAAACATTGGCTGGTGTGGACCACTGACTTGGCCTAACAGAGGCCTAACACAGTCACCCTAAATTCACCCCCCTTAACAAATGAGAAAACAAACATATTATTATATATAATATGTTGAAGTATTTTAGTAACAAATAGTAATGCGCACTGTCATAAAATATGGGTGTATTTAAAAAGTCAATCTACCTTCTTGATTTGTGTACTGTTTTGTCTTTTAGGCCCTCAGCTCACCACAAACATTGCACTCTGGCCCCCAAGACAAAAGGTTTGGGCACCCCTGATGTAAACAAAGTTATTCAGAGTGGTTTGATGTGAAACGCTTTGTTCTAGAGAAACTCACAGAATTTATGTTAAAAGGTGAGTGTATAATATATTTGGCTATGTTCCCAGTGGTGAGATGTCTAAAGCGTTTCATGCCTCTAAAAGCAACCTTAAAGAAAGTTAGTACTTTAAACGGTTAGCTTGGTTTGGCCTAAAACATGTTTTTTAAAATACATTCATGGTGGAACATGTAGGGCATTATAAGGCAAAAATAGTCCCCAAAGAATTTTTTTTCATATATTTAACACAGTACATCTACAAACTCAGAGACATGTGTAGGTTCACTTGTTGTTTTGGTAAGTAATTAAAACAGCTGCATCTGTGCTGTACAGAATCTGCCTCCTGGTTCCTCTCGCCATCACTGTAATGAAATCAGAGTCTGTAATTTTCTCTAATTCACCATTTCATATCAAAACACTCTGAATGACCTTGTTTACATCTTAACATTAGTTGTGCAGAAATGTTTAAAAATTGGTGGAATCGTCCTTTAACCATTAACCGTCAGTCAGCTTTTTACTGGTTGTGTACTAAACACTGCACAGATCTACTATGGTTTCTCCAGTGCACAACATTAAGACCAAATAGAAGAGACCAAGGCAGGATTCAGTGAATTGCATAGTGGAAAAATACCCAAGAAGAGAAAGAAGCACATTCTTTAAATAAAGGTGCTGATCAGTGAAGTACATAGCTTGGACTGAACACCGGGGACTCCATAGAGAGTTCATAATATGGCTCGGTGCACCGCTGACCTGCTGTCATGGCGGCAGAGGTACAAGGACTTCGACATAGCTGATGGGGAAAAAGCCTGCCTCCCCGGTGAGCAGGCCTTCATACCAGTTTTCATCAACCTGGTTGGTGAGAATAATGATGTCTCCCTCCTTAAAGCCTAACTCTCCTTGATTTTCAGGCTTAAAGTTGAAAAGTGCACGGCAGCAAGGCTGGTCCAGAGTGGAATAACAGTCGTCTGTAAAGAGAAAATATCTTCACATGGATCCACAATGATGTGCAACAGTAGTTACATGGAAGTGCTTCTTATAAAATGAAACAAAAAAAAGTGGAAAAAAAACCCCAAAGTTTTTAAAGTTTATAAGTTTTTTAATTAAATTCAAACAAGATCAAATCTTTTCATAAAACAGTTTTACTTTTACTGATTGTAAAAGTACAGAAGGAATCTGAATTCTACAATAAACTGTTTACTCACTTTTGTAAGTCGGAGGTTCTGAAGTTCGGGGTATGAGGGGCGGCTGGCTGTGGGCCACAGGGGTGACATCTAGCAGGACAGTATATTAGCATAAACAGTATATTAGCATATAGTTGAAGTTAAAGTTGACCTGAAATCAAAAAGGCCCTTTTTATTTTGCTAGTTCATGTACCTCGTCATAATAAGCACAACTCATCATGTCATCATTCAAGACACTTTTTTCCCCTCATAATCTTCCAACAAAATGTAATGACTTTGCCTGTGTCTAAAACATCCTCTGATTTTTTATATTTTGCCATTCATGTTGATTTTACTCCTTCATACTTACACTACCATTCAAAGGTTTGCCACATCAATTGTACAGCATAGACTGAAATACTATATTCTAAGATGTTTTATTTAGTATTTCACATTTTTCAGGAATACCAAGAAGTGGAATGATAAATAATATTATGTAATTATATATTTACAGTAATTCTTTATTTATTCAAGATTTGACCACTTCTATTCAAATAAGAGGCATTAACTTTACAATTTCATTCTCAATGTTATAAAGCTATCTCTGTCATTATGAAACCCTCTGCAGCATAATTTTAAACACATCTACGATTTTTCTTTTTATAGCTTCCTAATAATGATCTGAAACCTAGTAGTAGAGTTGTAGATTAGTAGCACCATAATATAATCATTTTATACATGTATCTGCATGTACTTGTATCTGTGTGTAAGGCAGAACTGTCCAGACTTTTGTCTTGTGGTCAAAAGCATTGTTTGTCATAGGCCGAGGACCAATGGCAAAACAAATAAAAAAGTTATACTATTTGTTTTTTTTACTAAATTACCTCCAAATTACAGTTTTAGTAGAAAAATAATAATGTAAGTTATATGCATTATAAAAATGTACAGTATCTGGCAGATGAAAATAAAAGACCTCATGGGCCACACTTTGGGAAGCCCTGGTATAGACTGATAGGTTAAAAATCATCCATAGTTTACAGTTAAAAGTAAGAAAAATACTTACTTTTCTCACTTAAAGCGTCTGTCACCTCAGTATCTGCAAAAAATCCATTAACCAAGGTTATAACAGTAGCCAGGGTTCAATGAGAAGCAGCAAATACCTGACTGAAGAACTACAAAATCAGCATGATTAGAGGATTTCCAGAACATAATGTCCTTGTGCAAACATTAAAAATATTACTGCACCTGAAGATCTCCTTGAAGAGCAGGTGGAAAATCCATAAATGTCCATGTAACACATTGTACTTCCGATGGATTTTGATCTGAACTCTTTCTTTGGTTTGTTGCTGGCATCAGTTATCCTGAATAAAGAGCAGACAACACATTCACAACCTACATACCACTTTTAGAGTGAGACAGGTGTGTTGTGAGAAGGGAGGCTCATCTGACCTGCTCTGCAGACTGCCTCTGAGGTTCTCCAGAATGAGGCTCGACTGCCTATGGTAGTCCAGTGCTGCTTCAATGAGGCCTAACAGCTGTCGCACCTGTTCCACCTGAGTCATTAACGTTGCAGGTTTTTAAAAATACACATGAGAAATATAGTTGGTGCCATATAGAAAGAAAATGATTAGAATGTTCTAATGTCGTCCTCCTTTTCAAATGTCTTACATCGTTTTCTAGGAGGTTAAACATGCTTCTCTCAGCCAGCTCTTTGGATTCCGCAAACTTCTCCAGCGCCTGTTTAATCTCAAAGTCTGCAATCTTCCCTTTACGCCTTTTCTTGTAGTCAAAATCTAAACGCCGACCCTCAAGTTTCCGCAGATGATACTGCCAAAGAGAAAAGAATCACCACTAAAAACAACAACAAAACAATAGGCTAGGTTTGTAAATAGTATTACAGCTATTTCATGCCATCTATTTCTGCTCATGTTCACAAGCACTGAGGGAAACAGTGCAGTGTTATTAGGGAACACGTAATTGAATTTATTTTCTCTCTGTGAATCATCACAGCAAGACTCACCGTTATTTCCCTCAGCTCTTTGTCCTGCAGTGCCTGAAGTGGATCAATGAAGTTGTGTTTAACACGCACATCCAGGCAGTCTCTTACTTGGGCCATCTGGTTCAAAGCCTGTCCCATGTCCACCAGTGCACATCCTAGTGGACAACATCATAATTTAGCTCATTCCAACAGAAGACATGCTGGACCGAGCAAACACAATCAGTGCTGATAAACACACTATAATGTTTAACTTCTTTTTACAGGACCATAAAATTCTATTTCAACCTAATTTAAATTGATTCAAGGAGTTCAGCCTTGAATCAATTTTTTAATAGATTAGAAACTTTTAAAATAGTTAAATAAAATGTATATGAATAAAAATATCCAATGATTCGATTTCCATTCTGCCAGTGAAATGGCCATGGGAAGGCCTGCAGGAAGTGGTTAAGTGCTAACTGTCAAGTGAAAACACTACACAAACCTATTAATCTACTACAGTAAAATCTCTATAGATATTTTGTTGCTGCTGGATCAAAACTTAGTTTTTTTTAAATGGTAACTTTACGTCAGGAGGAAAAACGTTTCATTTCTTTTGGTCCTTTCATTATGAAATCATAACTCAGGGTGAAGGGTAACTGGATTTTTAAAATTTTTCAAAGCAAAAAAAAAAGACATTATGAAATTATGCATGTTTACTTTTGAACATATTGATGAAGCAGCAATTCAATAAGCTAGATATTATTATGAGTAACATAGAATTTGTGTATCAGCTTTTACATAAACACACACACACACACACACACACACACACACACACACCTACACACACACAAACATTTACTAAGCCGCTTCTCCCTCAGGGTCGTGGGGTGTTAGATAAACAGTGAAAAAGTAATAAGACAGAATGTACAGCATCTATTTTAGGCAGAAATTGTCACAAATGAAATTCTTTTCCGCACTGAAAATGTAAGCCAGGTTTTTAATGGGCCCATATCCTGCATTTTTTCTTGCACTCTTCTGTTTTCCTGTTGTCCACTTAGGATGTTTATATGAGTTAATGTACAAAAAACAGTCATAAATCATTTTTACATGATCATTTTACAATGTGTTTTTTGTTCTTTTTAGAGTTAAACAGGCCTTACAAATGCAAATGATCTCTATTCTGATTGGCTGCCTCAAAATGCAGTCCCAAAACAATCATTGCACATCAATGTAAATGGGTGAGGCCAACCTGCTGTAGGCTGAATAGGTGGATGCTATACATGCTAAACATTCAAGTCATTCAAAACATTATTTTTTGCAGGATAATTTCCAAATATAGACCAAATATACAGTCATGGCCGAAAGTGTTGGCACCCCTGAATTTTTGAAAAATATTTCTCCCCGAAAATTATTGCAATTACACATGTTTTGTTATTCACATGTTTATGTCCTTTGTGTGTATTGGAACAACACAAAAAACAAAGGAAAAAGGCAAATTTGACATAATTTCAAACAAAACTCCAAAAATGGGCTGGACAAAATTATTGGCACCCTCAACTTAATATTTGGTTGCACACCCTTTGGAAAAAATAACTGAAATCAATCGCTTCCCATAACCATCAAAAAGCTTCTTACACCTCTCAACTGGAATTTTGGACCACTCTTCTTTTGCAAACTGCTCCAAGTCTCTCATATTTGAAGGGTGCATTCTCCCAACAGCAATTTTAAGATCTCTCCTCAGGTGTTCAATGGGATTTAGATCCGGACTCATTGCTGGCCACTTTAGAACTCTCCAGCACTTTGTTTCCACTCATTTCTGGGTGCTTTTTGAAGTATGTTTGGGGTCATTGGAAGACCCATGACCTAGGACACAAACCCAGCTTTCTGACACTGGGCCCTACATTGCGACCCAAAATCCTTTGGTAATCTTCAGATTTCATGATGCCTTGCACACAGTCAAGGCACCCATTTCCAGAGGCAGCAAAACAACCCCAAAACATCTTTGAACCTCCACCATATTTGACTGTAGGTACTGTGTTCTTTTCTTTGTAGGCCTCATTCCGTTTTTGGTAAACAGTAGAATGATGTGCTTTACCAAAAAGCTCTATCTTGGTCTCATCTGCCCACAAGATTTTCCCAGAAGGATTTTGGCTAACTTACATACATTTTGGCAAAGTGCAGTCTAGCTTTTTTATGTCTCTGTGTCAGCAGTGGGGTCCTCCTGGGTCTCTTGCCATAGCGTTTCATTTAATTCAAATGTCGACGGATAGTTCTAGCTGACACTGATGCATCCTGTGCCTGCAGGACAGCTTGAATTTGTTTGGAACTTGATTGGGGCTGCTTATCCACCATCCGGACTATCCTGCGTTGCAACCTTTTATCAATTTTTCTCCTCCGTCCAGGTCCAGGGAGATTAGCTACAGTGCCATGGGTTGTAAAGTTCTTGATTACGTTGCGCACCGTGGAAAAAGGAACATCAAGATCTCTGGAGATGGAATTGTAACCTTGAGATTGTTGATATTTTTCCACAATTTTGGTTCTCAAGTTCTCAGACAGTTCTCTTCTCCTCTTTCTGTTCTCCATGCTTAGTGTGGCACACACAGACACACAATGCAAAGATTGAGTCAACTTCTCTCCTTTTTATCTGGTTTCAGGTGTGATTTTTAAATTGCCCACACCTGTTATTTATCACAGGTGAGTTTGAATGAGCATCACATGCTTGAAACAAAGTTATTTACCCTCACTTTTGAAAAGGTGCCAATAATTTTGTCCGGCCCATTTTTGCAGTTTTGTGTGAAATTATGTCAAATTTGCCTTTTTTTCCTCTGTTTTTTGTGTTGTTCCAATACACACAAAGGAAATAAACATGTGTATAACAAAACATGTGTAATTGCAATCATATTCAGGGAGAAATACTACAAAAATCAGGGGTGCCAACACTTTCGGCCATGACTGTATATAGACAAGGAGGTGAATGACATATTTTAAAACTTTAACAGTGTTTACATACTACATCAGATATTCTCATTTCAAACAAGAGTTTTATTCCAGTTGAGAAACATACCAAATGCTGATTCAACGCCAAGCTCACTGCCATAGCGTGACATGCACTCTCCCAGCATTCCCTCTGTCTGAGGATAGCCAACTGTCTTCACCTGCCCCCGGATCCTGGACACTGTGTTAAGCATGCTGAGTTTTGCTCGATATGCTGAGAGTCAAGCACAAAGGGCAGGAAATGATGATAAATAAGCCTTAATTCTCTACAAATATTAAGCAATATTATAAATACTCATTTGGCCAAACCTGGATTTGGCTGAAGGTATTCCGTAGTTTTTGGAACGAGGTCCAGAATCAGTTTTTGAGTGATTTCAATCTTCTGCAATAAAGCAAACAACGGAACAGCATTTTGTTAACAATGTTTCCAAAGGTTTATAATCATGCCACTGAAAGAATCTGCTTTCATACTTTCTCCATTTTGATGAAATCTTCATCCAGCTTTGTTCCTTCAGCTCCATTGATCTTTTCATTGAGCAGCTGAATTGAGAAAAAGAAAGATTAAAAACAAGACTGTTTGATTTGTTATGGTTTGAACAAGTAGGGTACAAAGTTCAGCAGTGAAAACACTAAGCAGAACGTATTGATCACCGAGTGATTGTGCTTCTTAACTCTGCGGCTGATTGTAAAGATAAGGTGGTTTTACTTTGTTTGGACTTCTGAGAAAAACAAGGCTGAAAACGTTTTTTGGGAAGGCAGCTTCGTACAAAAACTTCACACTTTCTATGAATGCCATGTCTGTAAGAATCTATACACACTTTCACAACAAGCTAGAAGGCATTCTCAATAAATTATAAACATGGCAATGAATATTTATAAACATTAATAATACATTATATCTATGCTTATTATGCACTTTGAATTGTTAACATAAAGCATTATAAGCAGTGTTCATAACAATGCTTTGGCATCAGTGCTGAAGAAACTGACCTATTACATTAACAAATCTGCCTCATCATGTAGACACATTTAGCCATGCCATCATGTTATTTAATAACCTATGAATTAGATGTATGGAAATGGAATAATAGCGTATAGTCATTTGTATTGTAACATGAGTTGACATTTTCTATACTTGTCATTATGGGTATGGCCTATTGTGATAGATGCATGATGTTATAACAAATTTTAAGAACTTAAATAATGTATTTGTGAGCTTTAAGCAACATGAAAAGTGCAAAGACAATAATTAATGAACAACCTTTCATTAATTAAATGAAGGGTTGTATCTGACTAGAGGAGTAGAGGAAACGGGACCCCTAATAATCGTTCAAGACCTGGTAGACCACCAAAACTGGCTTTTCTGCTGTACTTAAAGCTTTCATCTTTGAGAGAGAGGAGAAAATCAAGCTCCACTCTTGTACTAGATCTGAAAAAAATCCACAGGTGTTTCCGTCCATCCTTCCACTGTGAGAAGACAACTCAACACTACAAG
Source organism: Pygocentrus nattereri (assembly GCF_015220715.1). Taxonomy (NCBI): domain Eukaryota; kingdom Metazoa; phylum Chordata; class Actinopteri; order Characiformes; family Serrasalmidae; genus Pygocentrus; species Pygocentrus nattereri. The sequence continues at coordinate 11,316,600 of NC_051218.1, forward strand.
TCTGTAAGGACACGTGGCTGTCATGAAGCTCTTACTGAGAAAAGGAAATGGACATAAAATGAGAAAATGTGCAAATCAAACAAAGAAGCTGCTGGTGTTTTCAAAACAACGGCTGGCCACCACAGTGTCCAGACCTCAGCATCACTGAATGTGAATCTAGTACTGCATATATAACAGATAAAATATTTCTCTACAGCTGTATGTGTGGTGATAGATAGATGCCTCAAGTATTTACACAGTTCTGTTGTTGTTCTATGGTGTTCTGTCTGTAGTGGCATTAGTGAGTCAAGCTGTAAGGAAGTGAAGACTGTTTTGTTATCAGGTCTGAACCATTCATGTTTTTTCCTTGTGAAAGGGCTATCATCCATATTTCTGTTTGCAAATCTGTGAAGGCCACTGTCCCTTTAGGAAAGTGTAACACATAATATCACATTTCTGTCCTATTTAAACTCCTTAGATGCTCAGGAGAGACTGTATTTCTAAAAACAGTTCTAGGAGTAAGTATAAGCCCAGTTTTGTTCTAATTGGTTACCAATATCAGCTGCTCAGCTAATACCTTTACAACACTAAGAGGATTCATTCTGCCATGAGAGAACAAGGCCTGCAAAACTTTTCCCATTCACTACTCTTTCTATGCCAAAGAGAGATTTTCTTTCAGTAGGTGGATTTATGTTTTCACAAACAACAACCTGCAGGCTTCCACAGCATTTGGAAAGATCACATCACATTTCAACTTTCTATTCTCAAACTTATTTTTATTGCAATCATAAAGCAAACATACAATACAACTAATGTCCCTAATGTCAGTGTAGTCCAAAAGCTGGAAACAATCCAACACCTTCAAACGCTCTGGGTGCACTTTTCTCTCTTGTCAGCAAAGTCACTCCAACCCCTAGACCCTCCTTGTCCAGCACTTCTGCTACTGCAGTAATTCAATCCTGCTTGGAGCTCACAAGGTGAGTGAGGTGTGTGCACTGCTTTGATTACATAAGGTGGGACACCAGTCCTGCTGCTAGTATCCCACTTTTCTTCCTGTATTGCTCTCATCACACACCTCAATAAAAGCGTTACACCTGTGCAAAGGTTAACATTGCTAACTTTATCACACGCTTCCTTTAATTCGCTTTCTACGTGACTTTGAACAGCCACATTGAGGCACTGAGGCGAAGCCAGCGTGGATCAGGGGGACAACTTCTGCACTGGCTGACACGGATTCTTCATGCAGGCTAGCAGTTAACAAATTTCAGAAGAAAAGAGTCCAGCTAGCTGTCTGACCTGAACGTCCAGTCAAAGTGTTGTTGTCATACTTTGTGAGAGATGGAGTGATGACTCTGACTGTGCATGATCTGAAAACAGTCGCTCTTGTTACCTGACTTGCTTTGTGTAACTGTTTCTTCAGTCCCGCCACCGACATCTTTACGCTTTCGTTTCCGTCAAATTCCAGACAAAATCATACAAACAAAAAACGCTGTCGTGAAGAAGTGCTGGCCATGATGATCATCCTCCATCCACGAACGACCCGTCCGAGCAGGGCAGTGCAGCAGCTAGGAGACAGGAGTGGGCGGGGCGTATGCCAAATCCCCGCCCACTGCCTTTGTGGTCCGCCGCATTGTCCGGAGTCCTCGTGCGCCGTGGAGCAAAGCTGTGATTTGATTGGTGGAGCAGCTGCGTGCAGAAGGAGCAGCAAAACAGACGCGTTGGTGTTGTTTTTGTTCAGACAAAGCCCGCCTACTTTGCGCTGTGATTGGCTATCAGGATCCCACGACCCAAACCAAGATTGGTTAGTGGGGTCTCCCATCCTGCGCTGTGTGCTGTGATTGGACACTGAGATTCCGCGTCCTGCGCGTTCACTACAGTGAGTTCACTTTTAATGGCCGCACTTTGTTAAAATGTTTTAAACACTTAGCCAGATTTTTAGTTGATCATATTGCCTCAGATTCTGTACCTGGAAATTCTCTTGTTTGGTTTGATAATGTTTAGAAAGATAAAGTAAAACACTACTATATTATTAACTTAATGATAAAATTAGCAAAATTGTCATGAATAAATGTTGGAATGTTGGAATTTTGGAACGCCGTTATTTACGATTTTTGTACTTCCGACTCTAAAAACAGAAAAGCTGCAAAAACTGTGGACATTTGCAAATCACTAGGAGTTTTAATTATACCCTCTATGTATATTTTTTTGTTTTGTTTATTATGCTAATTCAGTTCTTGGCATTGTTTCAGCACTTCTTATGGAATAAATAAAAAAAATATTGTCCACAAAGACAGCAGCTCCACTCATAAAATTATGGATATATAGAAAAAGCCACTTGTACAATGTACAAAACAAATTTCAGTTACATAAAATTATTAAGGGGCGTATTAACAGAGGAAAATTAGCTAAATCCATGCTTGACAAACTTGAGCTTTTACAGTTAGGTATGACAATAAATGATTTTGTTCAGTGTGTTCAGTATGTAACTGGACAGTTTTCAACTTCACAGATTAGTAAGGGAGATTAGTCAGATAATACAGGTTAGCATTTATTGAACAAACAGCAAAGTTCTCATAGACCATTCTTGTTCATAAAAAAAAAACAAAAAAACAGTGAGATACCAGTGGACGTCCTTGCTGCAGTACTATTCATCTTCTATAAAAAGTAGGCTCACCACACCACACACACTTTTATTCATTGTATACATACATAGCAACAAGTCTGACGTGTGTAAATGACTGGCCTTTAAAGCTCCAGTCAGAAACTGGAGAAGAAACGAGATGGATGTCTCAAACTGGTGTTAGTGTTCCAAACCGCACTTTGGCACAGACTGGTTATTGTTCCCTGCTCTGTCATAAACTCTCTTCATAGTCTGTGTACTTCTTCAGAAGCTGTGTGGCAGGACCTTGATTGCATCTCATAGCCTCCTGCAATGGTGTGTTGCCCCACCTGTCAGATATCAACACAACACCAGGTCAAAGGTTAGTTCTCACTGTTCAGTAGAATGTGCAATCCCAATATGTCAACATGTCAGACAGAGCTTAAAGGATAATTCTGTAGATTAAAAAAAAAAATCAGTATAATTCAAAGGTTTAGATGTAAACAAAGTCATTCAGAGTGGTTTCATGTGAAACGCCTCAGCGTAGTACCAGCTTGGGTTGTGGTGGTAATAAGGGCCAGGAGTTGTTATGTCTACAATGCAAAATTTATTTACAACTCTTTAAAATATTCTAAATCTGAAAAAAAAAAGACATTTTCTTTAGGGACTACTTTACCTTTCAATGCCCTGTATGTACCCCTCCACAATAAATTAATTAAAAAAACGTTTTAAGCCAAACTTGATTTTTCAGGCATCAGGCAGCATATGCATAACCGTTGTGTATAACAGCTTTAAACACTTAATTCATCTGGTCCTTATCAGAGGTGGACAAAGTACACAAATCATGTACTTGAGTAAAAGTAGAGATACCCAAGGTAAAATATTACTCCAGTGAAAGCAGAAATCCTCCCTTTAGACCTCCACTTGAGTAAAAATACTAAAGTATTTGCCTTCAAATGTACTTAAGTATTGAAAGTAAAAGTACTAAAAGATTAATTATGACTGTAATATCCTGTTATTATTTTTGTAACAAGACTCTTGCTTCATGAACTCATTTTAGGTAAAAATACTCCAGTGTCACTCTAGGTAAACCAATCTTTCAATAGAATGTCATTAATTAGTCTGACACTGATGTCTATTAAAATTATTATTAAAAGAACAAAACACTGAAGGCAAACAATTTACTAAATGGAGTATTTCACATCAATCCACATTGACTAGATCTGTTTAAATGTTAACAACGTAATTATGTAGACATTCGGTGGAATTAGCTTTTAAGTAGAGTTGGGCAGAATGCTTTGAAACAGGAGTGATGGCTGAATACTAAATATACTGTCTTCAGTGTATTCAATAACATATTCCATTACAATACAAAAAACAGTAATGCATTCAGAATACATTTAGAATACATGTTGATAAGGCACATGGGAAAAACTCTGCTGTCATTTTATTTAATTCAGACTTTTCCTCACTGTTACTGGTTGGCAGTTTTCTACATGTTTCTTCAGTTTTTTTTATTCTTCTGTTAATACCTTTCACAAAAAATACATCAAAATGGTGTTGTAATATTCTCAACATCATTATCGCCTGCTTCAGTGCACTGCTGCTCCCAAAATCTCACTGCCGTTTCATGAACTAAGTAAACGATTTGCCATATTCTAATAACAAAATCATGTACATTTCACAATAACTATGCTATAGCTATAGCTATGTGATATTCAGGTAATGGGATGTATGTAACTTCACAAGAAAGACATGTCTGAGCCCAGAACAGCACCAATGGTAAGCATATCACTTGTGAGCATATGCACTCAAAGGAGTTTAGTAACAGTGAGATTAACAACTAATCACCACATTGATTTATCAGCCTACTCAGGCTTTAGCAGAGCTGAGTAACACTTAGATTAATAACTGACCATCACATTGATTTATCAGTCTACTCAGGCTTTAGTAAGTAAGTAAGTAAAATTTATTTATACAGCACTTTTCACAGACATAAGTCACAAAGTGCTTTACAAAAACAAAATCACAATGATAAAGAAAGGACAAACACAAAGACAAATAGGATAGAAACCTAATACAGACCAATTACCCAAATGCCTGTTTAAAAAGATAGGTCTTTAGCTGTTTTTTAAAAGAATCGATAGAATCGGCAGACCTTAAAACAGCGGGGAGACCGTTCCATAATCTAGGTGCTATAACCTCAAATGCTCAATCACCATGAGTCTTTAAGCAAGTATGTGGCACAGGGAATAATCTTAGATTGTTAGACCTGAGAGAGCGAGCTGATAAATGTGGGTGAAGTAAATCAGCCACATATGCAGGAGCTTGCCCATGCAGTGCTCTGTAAGTGAAAGTAAGAATTTTAAACTGGGTCATATATGCAACAGGAAGCCGATGAAGAGATTTTAGTTATTATTATTAGGTTTAGTTAAGGGGGTTATGTGGGACCTTCTATTTGACCTTGTAAGTAGTGTTGCAGCAGCGTTCTGAATAGCCTGCAAATGACCAAGAGCAAGCATACTATGCAAAGAGAAAAGAGCATTACTTTATCAGAGCTCAGTAACACTGAGATTAATAACTGACCATCACATCGATTTATCAGTCTACTCAGGTTTCAGCATCAATTTCAGGGTTTGTAAAAACAGTTTACAGGCCATGCACTGATGTCAAATTAATTAATAAACAAGCATTGATGGGGTTTGTTTTAAAGATGGCATATATTTTTTGCATTTATTGAATACATATTCTAAAATGATTCTCCTCAAAATGTAAAAGGTAACTGTATCCTGAAAACTGCCTTTACAAAATGTAACTTCAACTAAATCCAGGCACTTCATATCTATAATCTGAATGGACAGATCTAACATATTCCCAAAACTTGTAGTCTGTTACATCCTAACCTGCGTTTAAGGATGTGTGATGGAAATCTGCTTAAATAACTGACAATTGGAGAACTTATTATTTTGATCAATGCGCAGATTTATGATGTAAACAATGTGAGCAGAGTAACTGCAGTTGTGCTGAATGCTGCTGCTATCTTTCTTTCAGTGTAGCACTTTGTTTGATTGATCTGATTTTTCCTTTACAAATATGACTTGCCAGTTTCATTAAATAAATAATATAAAATAATGTCATTCATACCGCAATTTGGATAATAGAAAGTACTGCAAATTAAAGTCCACAACTGTCCAATTTGGCTGTGAAAAAATTAAACTTGGCCATAAACATTCATGATTGGTGCATCCCTAACATCATTCTAATCATTCTGTACTGTGTTTTAAATTTACCTGTCCTTTAGTGTGCAATTGGCTCCTGTGTTCTCCATCAGAAACTTGATGACCTCCAAGTGCCCTTCTGAGGCAGCCACATGAAGTGCACACCTTCCGTCATAATCCACGGCATTCACATCTGCTCCAGAGAGGAAGTACCTGCCGAGGTGAGGCATGACACATCTTAATACATCATGCATCCTGTTTACTAATTAGTGAGAGAGGTCATGGGAGCAGGTGTGAAGAGAGGGAGAGTGATACTTGATTTAGCAGCAGTTGCACCGCGTCATTGTATTTGGACCATCTGTATCATTTACACAGTGCCAGTGAGACTGCTCTCACATCTCAGGATCAACACAGAGCTAAAATGAATCACCACAGAACAGTCCACACTAACATTTCACTTAAATGAACTGCAGTAGTGTTTTAAATACACTTACTAATCAGATAAGAAATGGACAATGGCAAGAGCCTTTTGAAAAACTGCTTTCAAGGAAAGAAAAGCTACAGTGATACAGTGACCTCCACAATTACTGGCACCCTTGGTAAAGAAAGGTAATAAAAGGTCATGAAAAAAATGCCTTAATGGTTAATTCTCACACTGAATGCATGAAAGAAACTTAACCTTTAATTGAGGCCCCTCCATTTATATTTAACTTTTTAAGTCCATATGAGTGTTCAGGAACTCTTAAGAGGTCTTGCATGACTTCCTGTTTCACTGAGGAATATATGAAGCAACACAGAGGACAAATTCTCTTCATTCATCAACATGTCGAAGATTAGAGAATACACAAACATAATGAGGCAAAAGTGTGTTGACTTTCATAAATCAGGCTTGTACATGCCTGAAAATGCATATATCCACTGTTAGGGCAATAATTAAGAAGTTTAAAATGACCAGAAACCACAGTGAAAATGTGAAGAGTCAACTAAAGAAGAGAATCCAAAGGAGAGGAACTAGGGCTCTGGAGGGTTGGGAGAGATTCTGGGTCGAGGAGTGGTCTCAGATTACATGTTCTATATCTCATCAAGCATTATACAAGAAGATTCATTGCCATTCTGTTGGGTAAGGTGGGCTGCACAAAGTAAATGTGTGGTGTCAGTAATTATGACGTGATTTTGATTAAAAAAACATTGTTTGATAAAGGTTTGATAAAGGGCTTTCTCAGACTACATTTACTTCAATTAAAGGTGATAACATTGAGCTGATGAACCCCTTAAAATCCCACGCTTGTTACATACTAAGGCTTATTGTTCAGTAACTACAGGAATTTCAATGCAAACTGGCTAAGCTATTCTTAGATTATAGAAGTGTGTAATAAAACTTTGGGCCCATCAGCAGGCCCTGGCCTTTTAAGGGGTTAACCACAAAAAACATTTTCCCTATCTTTTCCAATAAATGTAGTGCTACCTCTTTTAATGACATTATCAGCACTGTAAGATGGCATTACCTCCTTAAGGAGTGCAGGTCCCCTCGGTAAGCAGCTAAGAGGACGTTCATGATTTGATAACCCTGTGAAGCCAGACACACGGAACGTGCTGAACCAATTACAATATCCAACTCGCTAACAAATGTTACACTGAAATCATTTCATAGTAGTTCAGCTGACCTCAGACTCCACTTTCCACTGCCTATAGGACAGCACCTGTCTGAAAGGAGTCCGGATGTCAAAACTGTGCAGCTGGAAGGCAGACACTAGCTCCTGGAACCAAATAAGGTGTTACCAGTGGTTACAACGATCATGGTATGGAAATCAGACCTCATTTAAACTTTGCCAAATTTGGCTCTGACCTCACAGAAATGCACTCCTCTCCAAGAATTTCCATGTGCGTCCAACTCTGGTGACCAGCACATGAGGCCAAGCACTCCAGGGACTACTATCAGCACCACACCAGAGCTGCTGGATTTGGCAGGCACAGATGTCTACAGAGTAGAGAGTGTAAAATCCACTATGTCTTTACAGATTGTGAAAGAATTCCATTCATTTTCAAATTTTCTGCTCAGCTAAATCATTAAGATGTAAATAAAGTCATTCAGAGTGGATTGATGTGAAATGGTCAGTTGAAGAAAAACTTACCCTGTCACAACTGTTTACAATGGTGGTGGAAGGAACTGGATATCTGAAGTGTTAAATGTCTCTAAAAGCTCTCTTACAAAAATGTATACCATTAAATGTTTATGAATACACTTGAAAATAAACTGGCTTTATATACATCTGTAAAACTGAATTATGCAAAAATGTTTAAATTTGACAAAATATCTTTGATGACTACTGTTATATGTAATCTTGTGTATAGCTACATTACCTCAGAATCTGAACTAAATTGAATTTAATTTAAATGAATTTATTTCAGTTGCATCAAAAATTCCCAATAGGTGGTGCTGCAGTACTAGGAAATTTCTCACCAGGGCCTATGCAGCTTCTGCCCTTGTGTTTTCCTTCCTATACCTCACATCATTCACTATACTGCTGCATACGTTAAAAGTAGCATGATATGCACTCTGTTACACTGTGAAGTTAACATACCATGAAACAACATGTTGAGAAATACATATTGCTAATTTATCACATAAATACAGCATTTACATTCAAGTCAATATTACCTTAAAATGGAATATTCTGGAATAATTGTTCATCCCTGCCACCTGCATCATGGATAGAGCGCTCCGAACTGCAGCGGGCGAGAGGACCTGGTCACCTGACATGGGGCAAAGGCCACCATTGGCTAATGTAGCAGCCAACGCCGCTCCAGACTCACATGTGACTTCTGTAGATAGACACTAAAAACAAAACATGTTCCGTCAGAGCTGCTAACATGAACTGTGTGGTAAAACATGTCAATCTTTGCTGGTGAAAGTGATTACCTGTAACAGCAGATCCAGTGTGGCATTTACGTCAACACTGTCTGGAAAGCACTGCAAGGGATCAACAAGTATTTAAGTTCAGAAGAGCCACAGTTCTGATAACATGTCTTTTCTGTTTTAAATAACTCATGTATCATGGAAAACCAAACTTTCCACACTTTTTTTAAACTAAAGAGTTTGATGCAGGATGTAAATGTGGTTAAAGTTGAAGATGTACTGTTAGCTTCTCAATCCATATGGTTCATATATAGAAACTAAGCTGCAAAAATTGCCTGTTTTGAATTAATTGTTGTTGTAATGTCACAAAAAACAGCACATTTATATTTCTATATCCATCTAGCCAGTCTACAGCAGTTTTTTGGTACATAAACCCACACAGATTTTATAAGGGGGCCTTCAGAAAAAGAAATAAAATACACAAAAAAGAATAGAATATGGGCCTGTTAACACAGAATTTGGTGTATATAAGGTGAAACAAGTGAGCTTACCTTCTTCTCTTGAAGATAAAATGAGAGCGCATGTAGACGAATGATGTCCTTCCTCAAGCCTTGGTAACTGAAGCAGTATAAACAGCATGAAATCAAATGGAGCATTTGTTACCTTTTACAAGTCTGTGGAAACAACGTACCTTGTACAGTTTAAATTGGCGTGTTCCTTGTTACACAGTCTCCTTATGATATTGAGAGCCTGACAATGAGAATTTGGAAGATGATTAAATCTTAGAGGTCTGAAGTTATTATATCTTATTTGCATTATTATTCAGAGTACTTATACAATTAATCACCTAGTGAGCTGCATAGTAAATTACAATCACTTTTACTTTACATGCTGTATCAACAGATCTGATGCTGTACTTCTTACATTTTCTGTTTGATTTGATGTGAAAAAAAATCCCAAAAAATATGAAAACACACACACACACACACACACACACACACACTATAACTTTCGACTAAAAAACTACAAAAAAATCTATAAAATAAAAAAAAATATCCTATTTAAAGAGACAAATGTGATGTGGATTAAAAGTTTAGAATTTGCAGAGAATCTGTCAGAAAAAAAGAGCTCTGTATAAGTACATATTTGCCCCTCAAGCAATGGAAATGTACCTTCAGGTATGCAACAATATTCTTAAGGTCTAATTTTATATCTTAAATGAGTCTTAAAGGTGCACTACATTCATAAAGTTACATAATATACCATACTACATAATGGTTAAAGTAAGGGCTAACATTGCTAACAAACATTGAAAGTCAATGGTCACCTAAATCTTTACGTAAAAAATCCCCATAATATCTTTGAGCACACAAAAAATAAAAATTTTGCAATTTTTATAATTCACAGTAAGTCATACTGTGCTCAACAAACCTGAGTGACCTTAATGAAGAACTGGCTGTGGTTTAAGTGGGTGGAGAGAGTCTTTTGGGATGTATTTATAGAAAAGATTTATTAGCAAAATTAGCCTCATAGCTCCTGTATAAAGAAGCAACAATCTTGTGCCTTGGTTGACAGACAATGCCTGGGTTAAGCGGAAAATTGCGTAATTTTTTTTCTCCCACATCGTTCCATTAAAAAAAACAACTGCAGTGAAAAATGGTCTAATTATGTTCCCTAACTAAAGAGACAGAAGAACAAACCTGTCAGGTGTAATACCCGTCCTCGCCACGAGAGGTCAGCATCACCTGAATACTGACTAACTCCCTAGTTGCACTCTGACCCCTCACCTGCAGCTCATTTACCTGCCTATTTAAGGACCTTCAATACACTGGCTCAGTGGGAAGTATTGCCAGTTTATATGCATATCAAGCCTTATTTCCTTACTGTTGCTGGGTTTTTTTTGGGGCTTGCCTTGGCCCTTTTTCTGTACTCTTTGACTCTGCTTTTGGATCTCCCTTTAGTGCTTTTGCTGTTTTTGAACTTTTCCAGTGTTTTGGCCTTCAGACTGTTTTTTGACTCTGATTCTGGCTTCTGAGTTTTGGAGTAAACGGGCACATTGATTCCAGTCAGTCTGGAGAGTCTTCCTTACAAAACCCTTGAGGTTACCGTCCCAGTGACAAGCCACTGACCTTGAAAGGTACTGTTGAGCATTGATTTAAGAAATATTTAAAATCACAAAGCTACAACACATTTTTGACATTGTCAGTGATACAAGAAGATAAGAAAATCAACTTTAAACACAGTTCTTCTAAAATGTACAATGGTTGAAGTGTGCCCATAGAGTGCTTACCGACTCATACTTCTCCTCTTCCTCTGTAACTGGCTTCACTGTTAACTGCTAGAAGAGATGATCCATCAACAAAAAGAAAGATATGCTTTTGAGGGTGTGTTGTGGTGATGTGTGTTAAACTGGCCCCACCTGCAGCAGTGATGCACTGATGATAGCTCCCGTCTCAGTCAGCGGACTGTGAGGGACACCTGCAAGCCAGAATGGTCCAACCACATCAATACAGACTGTAAAAAGAGGAGCTTAACAAATACAGAATAAGCTGGACCTAAGACTTAATTATATATTTAACAGGGACTCTCCATTGAAGATCTGCTTTAGTTCAGGATTAGGATTCATCTGTGTTCAAACAGCTTAAGTCTGGTTTAATCCTGGACCAGAAACATTTATCACTTGGAAGTGCTTGATGCAAACCACAGTGTGGATTAAAGGCTGGTGGTGTGAGTCTCACAACAATGAACAGTGACAAAGAAAAGAATGTTTTTATGAAACCGTTCTTACCTTGCTTGCTAAGAGTAAAGGGAGACTCATATTTAGCATATTCTTCCACTCCTACATATCTGTGTACATAGTCAACCCCAAGCTGATCCACTGCAAGCCCGTAAACCAGAGGCCAAGAGATCTCTCCTAGAACACACGGCTCTGCCCAGTCCCCGAGAGAGAGCCTACAGCCAAAATAAAACAAATGACCACTGAATAAATATAGTTGTGGTCTCTTATTTAAACATAACCTGATTCATAATGATAAAGAATATCAACAATATTACAGCTTTGGATGGTAACTGAGTGAGGATTGAACAACAGCAAGGAAACAAGCAAGACCCTTGGGGCCAGTTTCCTAGACCCAGATTAAGCCTAAACCTGGACTAAATGGGATTTTAAAGAGGAATTAACCTAATTTTTCAACATTTGTTTATAATTTGAGTGTTTAGGTGTAAACAAAGTCATTTGGAGGGGTTTCATTTGAAATGGTTCAGTGTAGAGAAACATACAGATTCAGATTTTGGTGGTTATAGGAACCAGGGGTGGTGATGACCACAATGCAAATATTGCCAATCCAAAGTGACTAATGAACCTACTGGTGTCTTCTGAGTTTTCTTTTCACTAGAAGGGGAAACATCCTTAGCTTACAATGTAAGTAATATTTTATTCAAAGTAGATCTGTTTTATGTTCACCATAAAATTTAACAAAACATAATGGGCAGCTGGTATGTCTGTTATGCCAAAAAAAATGAAGATAAAAAAAACATACTTTCTCCCTACAGTGACAATATGTAATGTTGCTAATGATAAAATGGTGTCCAGAACAGTTTTGGAAATTTTTTTGGGGTACTATTATGCTTGGCAATGCCCTGTATTTACCTCTCTACCATGAATGACTTTTTACAATACATAAAACCCTGTTTCAGAACTATTGTAAGACAATGTTTCAGACATTAGGCAGCATAAACATTTCATGTAAGAACTTTTTGTGAGGGAGTTTTTTTAGTGGCTTTATACATTTCTGGTTCCTGTCACCACAACAGTGACAGTTCTGAATCTGTTCTCTACAGTGACACATTCTGCATCAAAACTCAGAATGACTGGTTACGTCTATATGTCTTAATTATTCAAACATTTGAAAAATTGGTGATCATTTTCTTCTTCTTTCGGCTGCTCCCTTTAGGGGTCGCCACAGCGGATCATCTGCCTCCATCTTGCCCTATCCACTGCCTCCTCTACTTTAACACCAACCATCTCCATGTCCACCTTCACTACATCCATAAACCTTCTCTGAGGTCTACCTCTTCTCCTTCTACCCGGCAGCTCCATCTCCAAAATTCTTTGACCCACACATCCACTATTCCTCCTCAACACATGTCCAAGCCATCTCAACCTGGCCTCTCTGGCTTTATCTCCAAACTGCTCCACCTTCACTGTCCCTCTGAGCTGCTCATTTCTAATCTTGTCCATCCTTGTCACTCCCAACGAACATCTCAGCATCTTCATCTCCGCCACCTCCAGCTCAGCCTCCTGTCTTTTAGACAGAGCCACAGTCTCCAAACCATACATCATAGCAGGATGCACTACTGTCTTGTAAACCTTCCCTTTCACTCTTGCTGCTATCCTTCTGTCACACATCAGCCCTGACACCCGTCTCCACCCACTCCATCCTGCCTGCACCCTCTTCTTCACCTCTTTTCTACACTGTCCATTGCTCTGGATGGTTGACCCAAGATTTTTGAAGTCATCCACCTTTATGACCTCTACTCCTTGCATCTTCACCTTTCCACCTGCCTCCCTCTCATTCACACACATGTATTCCGTCTTGTCTCTACTGACCTTCATTCATCTCCTCTCCAGTGCAAACCTCCACCTCTCCAGATTCTATATATATATATATATATATATATATATATATATATATATATATATATATATATATATATATATATATATATATATATATATATATATATATATAATTTATTTTTGATATTTAAGCACTTCAAGGGGGCTACGCACCTAACATTTTCACTCATCTTCACGTTAATGTGATTAACTGTGATGTGACAAACGTGATTTGGAATATTCTTGATATTAGATTTAGCTGTTGAGGCTTTTGTATGTTTTCTGCTTCTTCTTGATGCTAAAAAGGAATAACTTGTGCTGAATGGCTGTTTGACTGAAAATTTAATATATGAAGGGTGATCTCTGACTTTTGCACAGTATCATATTTCAAAGCATTAGCTTCAGTACCTCTGGCCATCCACGGTGCAGACAGAAACCCCCCACTTTCCACTGCCCTCATTTCCCTCTTCTCTCTCCTGTTGAGGAATACAGCTGTACTTAGAATTAACTCATTGATCATTTACTGGTCATATATGACAAACCTGAAATCATGTGACACACCTTGACAGAAGACAGCTGTTTACATTTAATGAACAACTTTTGGGTCTCCTCAGTGAACATGGAGAAATCTGGAATGACAAATCTGCCTTGCACGGCCTTCAAGATGAAAGACACGAAGCCTGTTACACACCTGCGGGGCGTCCAAAGGAAAGCAGAGCCAACGTTATGAGTGTAGCAGGTGTGTGACATCAGCTTCATTTCTGCTTACTGAATATGGACTCTGAGGATAGATTTAAAGAGCTTATCATGACCTTTGGAAGGTGTTCCTGTCCACTGCCCCATCAGCATCCTGCAGTTTCCTCATCAGTGCATAACAGTCTTTAATCCGCTGGTCAGTGCGTAAAACGCCAGAGCTCCACAGGGTCTGTGGGGAAAAACGACAACATCTAAGATTTTCTCGGTTGAAGTGCTGTTAACGACTTGGTTATGTAATGCCTTTTCTTGGATACCTCAAAGAAAAGATTGATGCTGACTCTTCCTCCAGAGGCGAAGCTATCGAACAACACGTCAGCAGCCCTGGACAGTGCAGGGGACAAAGTGTGCGTCACCAAAATGCATCAGTGAGAATAAAGTTACCTTAAGTAGATTTAACTCTGGGTGTATGCAAGTCTGAAAGGATTCTGTGAATGAGACGCTGGACTCACACTTTTCTCTTTGACTGGCTGTGCTGGGCGTCCGTCCTGCTGACGCTGGGCCAGGGCTGGGTGGACATGGCCCTCTCCTGCTCTGCTTGGGGGATGGAGGCTTTTGTACCTCCGTTGCTGATAAAAGCTGGTAAGCCTGGGCAGCAAAGTATGACACTGCAATTTAAGCTGGCAAATGAAATTTGGGGCAGTTTTTCTTCACAGAGATTAAGCCTAGGCTGGAACTAGGATAAGTTTTTGTGTTCAGCACTTGGAGCTTATCTAATATAACAAAAACAACAACAATTATATCTATATTCTTACACTAGAATCACATAGGGATGTTAACAAAAAAATTCTGTTTCATAACTGGCTCTGTAGCAGAGTGGATAAATCACTATTTTTTTATATGTGGGAGAGTAGGATTTAAAACTCTCTCCAGAAGCACACTATACTAATATTAGACACAGCCCCTAGAATTCCCACCAACCAGCCCTTAATGATGTGTCTATTATAGAAACATATATTGTGAAAATACAAAAAAATGATCAATAACATAGCCCTTTCATAGAGTTAAAAAATATTTCCGCTTACTTGTTGCGCTTAATGACAACGTCAAAATTTTAAGCAAGTGTGTGGTGATTCAGGCATGTAGGTTGCCTGGTGCTAACATGGTGGTCATAAGCTTCCATTACTCATTAGCTACATTAGGCTCATAGCTCTAAAACTAATTAAATAAACCTTAGACACCAAACACGACTAGACTGACTGATTATACCCCAGAGAAGATATTTAATGTTCAAACGGATAAACTTTGTTGTTTTTTGCAAATATTCACTCATTTTGAATTTGATGCCTGCAACATGTTCCAAAGAAGTTGGGACAGGGGCAACAAAATATGGGGAAAGTTGAGGAATGCTCAAAAAACACCTGTTTGGAATATTCCACAGGTGAGTGTCATGATTGTGTATAAAGGGAGCATCCCTGAAAGGTTCAGTCGTTCACAAGCAAGGATGGGGCCACTTTGTGAACAACTTCGTGAGCAAATAGTCCAACAGTTTAAGAACAACGTTTCTCAATGTGCAACTGCAAGGAATTAAGGATTTCATCATCTACAGTCCATAGTATCATCAAAAGATTCAGAGAACCTGGAGAAATCTCTGCAAGTAAGTGGCAAGGCAGAAAACCAACATTGAATGCCTGTGACCTTCAATCCCTCAGGCGGCTCTGCATTAAAAACCGATATCATTCTGTAATGGATATTACCACATGGGCTCAGGAACACTTCAGAAAACCACTGTCAGTGAACACAGTTCATCTCTCCATCTACAAGTGCAAGTTAAAACTCTGCCATGCAAAACGAAAGTCATATATCAACAACACCCAGAAACGCCGCCGGCTTCTCTGGGCCCGAGCTCATCTGTGATAGACTGACACAAAGAGGAAAAGTGTCCTCTGGTCTGACGAGTCCACATTTCAAATTGTTTTTGGAAATCATGAACGTCATGTCCTCCAGGCCAAAGAGGAAAAGGATTGTCCGGATTGTTATCAGCACAAAGTTCAAAAACCAGTGTCTCTGATGGTATGGGGGTGTGTTAGTGCCCATGGCATGGGTAACTGACACATCTGTGAAGGCCCCATTAATGCTGAAGTTGAAGTTGTACATCAAGCAAGAATGGGAAAGAATTCCACCTACAAAGCTTCAACAATTAGTGTCCTCAGTCCCAAACGCTTATTGAGTGTTGTTAAAAGGAAAGCTGATGTAACACAGCGGTAAACATGCCCCTGTCCCAACTTCTTTGGAACATGTTGCAGGCATCAAATTTAAAATGAGTGAATATTTGCAAAAAACAATAAAGTTTATCCGTTTGAACATTAAATATCTTGTCTTTCTAGTGTATTGAATTGAATAAAGGTTGAAAAGGATTTGCAAATCATCGTATTCTGTTTTTATTTCTGTTTTACACAACGTCCTAACTTCATTGGAATTGGGGTTGTACATTGTGTTACTCTGGTGTCCTAACAGAATGTGGTTTGCTGCTTTTGCTTATAAAACTGACAAAACACTGTCGTGGCAGAGCTTGCACTGACATTATTACCAGGCTGGTGGTGCATATTAGGCTTAGAGTGCATGTCTACACCCAGACCTCATTACTTTTGGGCTTTTGGGAAAATTGTGTACATTTAATTTGTGGCCAAACCGTCACTGTAAATAGAAGCTATTTGTGGTTCAGCTTCTTTACCTGTTGAGCTTGGAGCCACAAAGCTGTGAGGCCTCTGAGACGGCATGGCATTTCTTGGCACAGGATGTGGAATGTACCCTGACAGACTGGTCTCCTGGAGATATTAAAAACACACAAGCAATATTGTTTTTTTTCACCCTTTATTGTTTAGTTGTAAAATAAAAATTGGCTAATGTCTGAAGATCCTGCTTCTGTTTTTCATAAAAGTGGGCTTCTCTCCTGGGTCTGGATAAAACAGCAACACATGAATTGACTGTTTTTACGATGCTCATATCCACATGATATATAACATATTCGGTAGACTTTAAGGCTGTGACCAGACAGCTCTTTGAAGTCTGAGCGAGTGCAGGTGCTGCGCACTGAAGGGAAAAACTAATTGTTACCTTTACAAGGTAACATGACGGCTGACAAATGTGTTGAGCTGGCTGACAGCAGCAACAGCAAACAGCGCCTGAAGGAATGGTTTTATTACAGGACACGTTGGCTTAGTCTCAGCTTATTACTTTTGCGGGGACAAGTTTTTCTAGGTTCATTCAGCAACACCAACAATGCTACATTGTTTGTAATATAATGCTTGTTCTTGATTATTCCCAGAATACTGGTCCAGCTCTCAGCAAGGTAACGTTTACAATCTCATTTCATAGAGCAGTAAAGGAAGAGACAGCCTTCGGCTCTGCTGAAATAGCTTTCGTCTCCTAATGTTTGCACAGCTCAGGTTCTAACAAGAGAGCGGCTCAGTGAATCAGGCTTTATGTGAGTGTGGATGTGGCAATGGCAGGACAAAGCATGCACCCAAACACACATACCTGAGCTTCTGCACTCTTCACAGGGGCTGTGTTCTTCTCCAGGAGGCCGTCTGTCATTACACCATTCTCTGACAGTGGAGAAAACAGAGACAAAGGGGAAAAATGGAGAAGGAGCATGTGGAGGATGTCTAGCAGTAACTTTGAAATTCATCAAAATTCTCTTATATTTTTTCATTTACAAGCAGTGCCTTTTTAAAAAAGAAGTAGATTCATTGATTTGGTGAAAAGAAGTGAGGGAAGTCTATTGCAGAGTTTCTAACATTGTGAGCTGAGTTGTTG
The DNA here is from genome assembly GCF_015220715.1 of Pygocentrus nattereri. Taxonomy (NCBI): domain Eukaryota; kingdom Metazoa; phylum Chordata; class Actinopteri; order Characiformes; family Serrasalmidae; genus Pygocentrus; species Pygocentrus nattereri. The sequence goes on from NC_051218.1 coordinate 11,334,383, forward strand.
TCCTCTCTCAAAAGCCAAAACCTCTGAATAATAACACAATAAAACAGCCTGTGTGGTGAGGCTGCTGTGGGTGATTATAATTTCTACTTTCAATCTCAGTTTTAATTCAGAATTACTCAGGAACAAAGGTGGCTGTCAAAATGGGAGTTAAAGTCACAGTTGGGTTTTGTAGAGCTACTTTGTTTACAGTGAAATTACAATACATTTCCATTGATTCTTAAAGGGGTCTTTCTTGATACATTCAACTGGTTTAAGCAAATCAATACATCTTTTTATACTATTTTTTAATAAACAATGTAAATATAAACAAACAGCGCTGAGTTTTATACGTGGCTACTGTATATGTCATATTGTTTGAGAGCACTGTGTGCAGCTTTGGTGTTTAAAATGCTCTTATCTTTTGAGGAAGTTGACCCATGGCGTTTTTAAATCAATACATAAATCAGCCATAACAATTTATGTAAAAATACCAGATGTTTAAAATATCATAAGTGGCCAGCATAGGGTTATCCTTAGCAGCTGTAGCCAGTCAGCAGCCTGCCATGTTGTCCATCCTCACTCACACACACATACAAACAAACCTTGTTTTTATGACATCACAAGAACAGCAAAATAAAAACAGGAAGGTTACTTTCCATATATGGACTATAGGGACTGGGTAGTGAAAGGAATGTTTTGAAACTTTAATATTTACATTCGATTTCAATTTCTTGTTTAAAGTGTATCAAATATTAAATCATACCAGCCCTTCAAATTACTGCTTGGATTTGATAATCTGCCGCATTTCTCTTTGTCCTGATCACAAAAGAAGAGCATATGGTGGCTGTCCAAACAAAACTGTGCATCTCCAAAATTGTAAATGTATAGGAGAAGGTCTTAAATGTTTTTAACTAAGAATGTAAGTTAAAGAAACAAGATTGAATTCCAAGTGATTTCTATTGGTCAACTCATCATGAAATGTTCACACCAGGGGTGTAGTTATAAATAGTTCCTGGGGAAGTTTGGGCTTACCCAATCAAATGCAGAAAGAATATTTATTTGGCTGTATTTTTATAGATATTGAAATTTCATTTGTTTTCTGTTTGTGCTGCCATTTTAATACGGCCAATAATATCATATGTAATATGATCACACTCTCCGCCAAGACTCTCCGCAGTCTTACTTTCCCAGCCCTGCAATCAGAGCTTAGCAACCTGAAGCAATCGCCTCATTATGTTATCATTGCATCAGTGTTTGTATTTGTAGCTCCAACTGCAGACAAAAGATGTAGCTGGGGAGCATGTAAAAAAAAGATTTCATCCTGATAGGGTAGAGTATGTTGTTTTATATACATCCAAAGCAAAAACAATTTAAAAAAATATTATTATCATCAGTTTTCTGCAAATGTGATACTTATAATGCTCTTTTACTGGTTGTCTTTACTGTGCCAAAGATGTGCCTGTGATGAGCGGACACATGCTTTATAGTGAAGGCTGTTGCAGTGCTGCTTGGGTTTATGTGAATCCAGTTGCTGTTGTTTTTTAAGGTAGAAGTGTTCGGATATGTAGGGTGATGACTGCACTGGTATGAGGAACAGGCTGTAATCTGATGTTATGACATTGCAGGACATTAGTGTGCTTGGAAATTTTATCTACCACACTGTCCTACTTACTTTTCACAAGCCTACCCAAAAATGTATGTCTGTCTACACCACTGCCTCACACAGTGTAAGTTTTTATATTAAGGCCAAAAAAAGGCACATTCTCAACAGGAAGTTGATTCTGTGCCCAGCTATATTGGTGCATTCCAGACAGAGTTATGCACACATCAGTGCCAGCTCTTTGGGTCTAAGCTTTGCCATAATAAAGGCAGCCAGCCATCAAAGGAGAGCCACATTTCATAAAAAGTGTTGTAGTCCAACTATATTTAATCTACTTAACAATACAGTGGCACATTTGAATTCAACCCATTAATTCTGATGTCTGAAGGCTCAGTTGGTCATAAAGGGACCATGTTCAGAGCTTCTGGACCAGAGAACAAAGCAAGGCAACTCAAAAGAAACCTTAAAAAGAAAACTGAGAATCCTTTCATAATTCTAATTAGTCGTCCACAGAAAATAAATTAATAAACTTCTAATATATTTCCCCAGTGCAGTTAAGGGCAGGAGAATGCTATTTTCAATATTTTTAAAGTGAGATGCAATTAAAATAAATGAAAAAGCCACCCAACTTAAAGAAACTAAACATTATAGTGTAGATTTCTCTTTGAGGTCAAAGGAACATAGGGGAAAAATACCATTGCAAACAATGGTTCCTAAAATAAAACACAGACTGCATGGAAATCACTAAATATTTCTCATACTAAAACAGACACATCAATTCATTGGGAGCTGATTTAGCTTATAGGCACACCCACTTTGTCTCCTCAAAACTTCAACCACAAGCCCAGTTAAAAGAGGCTGGCGACAAGAGCTCCTAGTTAAAGCTCATGCTGAACTGCTCTTTGTCTATTTTTTGTGCTGGTCTCAGATCAGGCTTGTGGTTTCCTTTGGGCTAGATTTGGATCAGAAAGCTGGGCCTCAGTCAGTGTGAAAGGACAATTCCTAAGTGGAAGTACATCCACAGTTATGTCCCTGAAAATCACAGAGCATAAAGCCACACAGATTGCTTCCAAATTATACACTCGAGCAGAGCTGCGAGTAGGCCCGTACCTCTCAGGTCCTCCTCCTTATTCGGCTCCAGCAATTTGTTGCCATCCAAGCCTCCATAGCGTTTTCTCCATTTACGGCGCAGAGAAGGCGTTCTCTGGAAACTAGGAGGGTAAGGTTCACAAGTGTTTATCCAATAATACTCATCAAACTTACAGCAGTCACTAGTCAATGGTACAGTTTCTTATCGCAGTTGTCAGAAGAAAACCTCGCATCTCCATTTTTGGCATTTTTCAGTTTTTGACAAAATTTGAAAATACCCATTGCCTTTTACATTGTGTATAAATTTCAAGATGGATGGACCAAAAGAAATGGCCCAAATTGACTTGGAAAAAAGTCTGGTTCCATTGACTTACATTAAAAGTAAAGCATGTTTTTTCTTTCTCTATTAAAGTTACCATTTTGGAGATACGAGGTTTCTTCCGATAACAGTGTTATGCTCTTTATGGTCAGGGTTAGCAACAGAAGAATGGAGAACAAGTCATTCTGCTTCTGTTTAGAGAAAGCAAAGCAGCGGGTGAAACGGTAAATCGAATAAACTGACACTCAGCTACAGTGAAAGAGCACTCTAGAAACACTGAAAATAGGCACCAGGGTATTCATCTATACTGAGGCAAGTCTGGTCATGAAGGATAAGTAGTGAGCGTCTTAAGTTTTGACATGGTTACCAATTTGGAGCACAGCTTAAAGGTGCTTCAAAACAACAAACCCACCTTGATGTTTTGCCCCTGTTTTTAACTTCTTCTACAAAAGAATGGTTTTGGATATTCTCAGACTTGGCATATTCTTTGGCTTTGCCTTGTAACATATATTTTACCAAAAAAAAAAAAAACGTCTAAAACAGAGTAAAATCAGTCTTACCAGAGATAAGGATTTTCATCTACTTCTTGACTTGAGTTGTTTTCCATCATAAATGTTTTCTTTTCACGGACTCGATCAGTTCAGTCTGTTGTTACACTCCACCACACCCTTGCCAGGGGTTTTGAGAAATGCTGGAGATGGAAAAGCCCATGTCGTTTTATCAATTGGTGTAGACTTTATGGAAGTGAATCTGCAACAGAACCCAAATAGAGTGAGTGAAAGTGTTTGCTGGGTCTGTCTAAACCAGTGCTGCCCTCCAGCATGGATGGGGGAGGAACGGCGAAGCCTACATTTAAAGAACTAGGAGGGGCTTCAGCTTTGGTTACCAAGTTTTTAGATGGGAAAAGAGGCGCATCTTCTTCAGTGTCAAAGAAGAGCAAGATGAATGATGAGTAGTTGTTGTAGGAAAAGAAGGAGAAGGATCATGTTTACCATATCAGTACTAGGACTATTAATCAAAATTGTCTGTTTAATTATAATGGACAAAGAGAGGTTGAATAATAGTAATGTAAAAATGAATGATGGCCGTTTTTGGTACATAAAACCACACAAACATCATTTAGTGGACCTGAGGAGGAAAAATAAACTACAAGAAACATGTGAGTAAGGATACGGGCTCCTTAAAGGGTCGTTCCACCATTTTTTTTTCTTGAGAAACTTCACAACTCAGATTTCTTTACAGTGGTTGTGATACAAACCACGGGTCCTGATGTCTGCAACACAAATACAGCCATTTTTTTAACAGTTCAAATCCACAAGTGAACCTAAATGTCTTCTGAATTATTATATGTAATGTTGATGATGGTAAAATAGTGGTAAAGCTGAAAAAATGGGAGTTTTCTTTAGGGACTATTCTGCCCCAGAACGTCCTTCATGTATTCCCCCACCATGCAGAGATTATAAATACGTTTAACATTATCAAAAAACTACCGTATAACATTTCCTAAGCATTTCATTTAATAATTGTGTGTAACTTTTGCAGGCATTAAACGCTTAAGACGTCTGGTTCCTATCACCGCCACTGTGAACAATTCTGACTCGCTTGTTTCTCTAGGACGAAGCATTTTACACCAAACCACTCTAACGATTTGTAAAGTTTACGTCTTAACCATTTACAACCACAATAACGTAGAAATTTTTCGAGTTCCCCTTTAATGTTTGTTATCCATCTGCGTATTTACAACGCAGCGTTGACTCTATACAGCTCAACATATGCCATGCGCAGTGCATGTGTGCTAACGTAGCAGCTCGATGTGTTTGCATGTTAGCTTAGCTGACTGCTATGAAAACAAGGCAAATGTGTGATTCTGTGTTGTTACCATGACATGAATCACTACAAGTCCATGTTCTTACACATTTTACGCCGTGGTTTTAATAGGACTCAAGCGTTTATACTGTGCGAGAGGAGCTGTGCTGGTGTTGTGAGCTCCTCGGTGTTTGGAGATCATCTGAGGAACCGGAGTCTGTCTTTCTCTCAGACCAAGATGCCCAAAAAAGATAAAATGGTAGGATGAGATACTGTCACTTCATTCAGTGTTTTACTGTTGGAGTCTAAGAGCACACCGAATACATGCAGGGGCAGTGTTTGCTTCTAGGCAGCTGCCTGTAGGGCCTCCCTGAAACAAGATACTGTGCGTCTGGATGTTAAATAACGTATTGCACAGTACATCTACATCTTAAATAGCTTTTATTTGCGACTACATCCATCCTTTCTAGTCATTTCAATGCAGCCTCATCCCTCGATCATGAGATGTAAACCGAGTCAGTCGGTTTGACGTGAAAAAGTTCAGTGTGGAGAAACTTACAGTCTTGATTTCTTTACAGTGGTGGTGACAGGAACTAGTGTCCCGATGTTTACAGTGCAGTTATAGCCATTATATTCACTACCCAAAACCACCAGTGAACCCACGTGTGCCTCTTGAGTTTTATATGTAATGCTGATGATGGTAAAATATCCATAAATCTGTAAAAATTCCTTTGCCTTAGCACCCTGCATGTATCCCTCCGCCATGAATGGATTTAAATAATGGACTAAAATACTAATAATTTTAAGCCAGAACGTCTTCAAAACAATGTGTCAGACATCAGGCAGTATATACTTAGCCATGTAGTTCATGTAGTAACTTTCTGTGAGGGAGTTTTCAGAGGCATTAAATTCTTCAGACGTCTGGTTCCTATAATCATCATTGTGAGCAATACTGATTCTTCCAAATTGAACTTTTTGCTTTTTTTCACACTCAGAACAGAGTGGTGCACAGGCTCAGCGTATCATGCATAACGATGGGTTAGGAAGCTCCAGTTCTGGCGCAATTACTCAAAAAAATTATTATTTTTCTCAGAATAAAATAAGGTTACGTTACTCATTACCAACTGGAAAAAGTAATCTCGTTACTTCTGTGTTACTCTAAATATCTCACTGTGTTGGCAGTTAATTTAGCTTTTTTCAAAGTGTATTTAAAACAAGCACATATTTTGAGATAATTTCACTTAATGTAAAAGTAAAACGTGTCTAATGTCTCATGATGAGAAATATTAGATATAATATGCCAAGATATTTTTGCAGTGTAGACAGTTGCGTTTCAAGTTTTACAAAATGTGCATCCAGGGTCCCACATTCCTCTCTTTTGTCTAGAGCCCCAGAATAACTAAATCCACCCGAGTATATGTAGCAGTCTGAGAGTTTGTTTCAGTCAGTTAGGCTTTATCTAGACTAACTAGATAGTATCTTCATTCATTTCTTTACTTCTTGTATGGCCCACACTTTCCCCATCAGAGTAAAAGTGCTCAGAAACAGCCAGAAACACCAAGCGGTCCAGTTTACACTCTTAAAGATGGCGAGCTTGCGATTGCAATCCATGCTAAGCCCGGAGCAAAACAGAATGCTGTTACAGGTTGGTTTGTCATTTTCTGTTATCTTTGTTTTTCTTTATGATTTATTTTAAAATCTTTAGTGAATCCAGTTACTTCTGTCCTGATGTTTGTGTTAATAACCTTTTTTGGTTTGTTGTGTTTTTAGATGTGTCCTCAGAGGCAGTGGGGGTCGCTATTGCTGCGCCACCAACTGATGGAGAGGCCAATGCGGAGCTGGTGCGGTATTTAGCCAAAGTGCTGGAGCTAAAGAAGAGTGAAGTAATGCTAGATAAGGTATACCAGAGGGCTGTAAGATGACCTGAAGTAGCCTGCTTGTCATTAATAATATGACTCACTATGCATATGTTTGTATTGATATTCTGTTTCATCATCTTTACTTAATTTACCACATCACAAAATAATGTTTTTTTTTTTTTTTAAACAGGGTAGTAAATCAAGAGAGAAAATCATTAAAGTCACTGCTTCTATTAGTAAAGTGGAGGTGCTGGAGAGACTGAAGCGTGAGGCTGCTGGCTGAGAACACTGAAAACTCCCGGATTTTTTCCTTTTAAGGAATGCACACTGGGCTAAACCGGGTCTGCCCAACCGTAGCCCTGGAGGCTCTCCCCTACAAAGTCTCAGACTGTAACTTATAGTGAAAATCAGCTGGTTATTCGAATGATAAGCTGAAAACAAAACCATTCAAGCTTGTTTTTTTTAATATGAAATGCTCCACTCTAGAGAAACCTAACAGTGGTGCTAATAGGAACCAGACGTCTGAAGTGTGTAATGCCCCAAGAACTACCTAATTATAGAAAGTTATTACATGAAGTGGGTATGAATATGTTGCCAGAATGCCTGAGACCTTTTTGTGTGATAGGGTTTTGGCCTAAAACATATTTTAAAAAAAAACCCAGACAGGTTCATGCAGGGCCCAATTTTGCACTGTTTTTCTATTACCAGTATATCATATAGATCTCAGAAGACATATAGGTTTACAGGTCAGTTTGGATAGTAAATAAACTGTCTGTATTTCCATAGATGTTAGATTAGGGTTGGAACATCCCTGCCCTAAAATATCATCAGTGCCGGTCCTGTTTTGTGCCAACAAACATTTATTGCTTTCTGTGGAAATCTGTCTGCTGCTGTAATGTGATATTAGCAGTGTACCAACATCTTTTAATATTTAATAGCTTCTGAGAAATATCTTTTCTCCTGCTTTATTCCCCAATTTTTGTGTTGCAAGATATCTAAATTCTAAGACTTTTCAGGCGCTGACAGCTTTTGCTGTAATAGCTGTGACAATATATCAGAGCTTCTGTCAGTGAGTAATGTGTTAATTAAGGAGAGGCTTAATGAGCAGAGCTATTAGATGATTTCCATTAAGAAATGCACCCGCCACTAGATAGCCTAATTTAAATAACTTTTGGACTGTTCATTTCACAACACCCACAGAAATAAAAAAAAGGAAAAAACCAAAAACGTGTAAATAGCAGGAGTGACTACTTCAAACCTGTCGTGTATTAGAATTTCATGCTGGTCATATTTTGTATTAGTATGCATTAAGTTGGTATGTTGGGTTTAAGTTGGTCTTAAGTTTAATCTTCAATCTTTGAGACTTATTACAGATTTAATTACATAGTGATACAGTTAGGTATATTTATATTTCAGCCTTTTTCTGTTTGTTTCAATGTGAAGATGTGACAAAAAATGTCAAAAATGGTTTTTCTCTTCTCAAAGTGTGTCCAACCAGCAGTCCGTTTTCATCTGGTTCAAATCGTAATAAAATATTGCTTCTTCTTCTTCTTCTTAACACACATGGTAATGGTTGACTGTTTAAAATCTGTGCATTTGACACCTTGTTACAGTGAGCAATCATATTGAATAAGGGAGTAGTAAGACATTAGAAATATTAATATTATTTAATGAGACATCTAATTTTATTGTGCTTTTGGTGTTGCAGATGATGGTTCCAATTTTTTAAAATTGTTTTTTGTAACTGACACAGATTATGTTGCACCTCACAACATGCAGTTAGTTGTGTAAAAGCTTCATCTAAAGGCAGTCTAGGAGTAAATGATACAGAGAGAAGGGAGGCCCATATTAGTCCAGATTCTTTCCAGAGTTTTCTTTCTTTTCTAAACCTAAACATTTAAGACTTGCACTGAGAATTTATTTACAACCCTAATTCCAGTGAAGTGGGGACGTCATATAAAACAAATAAAAACAGAATACGATGATTTGCAAATCCTTTTCAACTTATATTCAATTGAATACACTACAAAGACAAGATATTTAATGTTCAAACAGATAAACTTTGTTTTTTGCAAATATTCACTCGTTTTGAATTTGATGCCTGCAACCTCAATGGAATCGGGGTTGTATTTATTTTTTGCTATTCATGTCATTTATTAGATTTTGACAAGGTTTTCCATGAAGATGAACATTTACAGTAATATGCAAAATAATATTTACAGTAATATGATCAAGTATGAGGTTTTTTGATTTTCTATCTGAAAATAAATTAACAAACAGAGAACACATGTCTGCACATTTCATGCACAATTACTGTTTATTTACCAATGTAACATTGGGGGAAAAATAAAACATAAACCATGACCTATGCAAAAGTAATGGCACATTTTATATTGCATGTTTTTGTATTATATGAAACTCAGCAAATAAATATAGATTGCACAGTAAAATGAGCAGAAAAGGGCCGTATTGAAGTTTGTTTCCTGTAGAGGATGTGTTAACTTATTTGTGCTTATAACATCAACAAAACATGTAAAAACCATTTGCATATGACTGTACTCTTATTTACTGATTGCACCCAGTTTATCATTTTCTGTGAAGTGAAACGAAGTGTGAAACTGAGCTCATGTTCTTTGTACCTCTGACTACTGGCAGGCTTCTTACAAATCTCTGTCTCTGTCAGAAAGAGGAAGAATAATGAAGCATCTGCGTTCTGTATCTAAGTGCGTGATTCATCTTAAAGTGGTGTTTCAATCATCAGTTCATCAAACGTCTTTAAAAGGTGGGCCAATGGAAAGCCTTTCAGACTAGAGTGTGTTTGCATTTAATCACTCTCAATTGAATGTGCAGCCTTCACTGTTAATAACCTGTCAATCAAAATAAGATTTCTCCAAACTGAAACCCATTAAATGTCTGTCAGTTCTGTGTTTGAAAACCTCCTTTCCATTGTTACAGTGAGAATGATGAGAACATTGACCAGATGATTAACCCATGCTTTGCATTCATAGATAATTAGATGTTGTCTTGTTAAAAGATTACCAGTTTGAGATTGTGGAAAGTCTAACTTTTTTCCATTTTGGTGCTCTTGTGGAATTGCAGGATAAAATGACTGATAGGTTTGTGATGAGGACAGCCAGATAAAGTATGTTCTGCAGTCATCAGTCAGTTAATGCAGCACTCTCAGGTAAAAGTACTGCTTTCCAGAACATCAGCAAACATATTTCATTGAAAAAAATGTGAAGAAATAAAGAGGGACAGCTAAATTAATTTATTTGAACAATTTATCAAACTAATTAGTCTTTGTTTTGAAGCCATAACCAATAAGAAACTTTAAGGTGTAGTAATGTAATAAAATAATCTTCAGTGGTTATTCCTTGTTTTGTTAAGCACATGGAAGCATGCTTCATGTTGTTTAGCAACAGTTGAACAAATTTACTCCTAAATGTTTCACACTTTAGTAGTTAGTCTTTTCCTGGCACAGCTGTTAGCCTGTAGATAGTGATTTGTGCTGTCATTAAGACATAGGAGGTGCTATTCCAAGGCGGAGAGTGATGTATGTGGCAGGGCTGGTGATCACCCCCCCCCCCCTTTGTAATTGAAGAGAGATGAGTTTTTTCAGCATGAAATGAAGATGTGTGGGAGGTGAGAACATTGTTGAGTTTGAAAGGTGATTTTTTTCACACAGATGCTCAGCTGTCAGTGTCCAGCCACATGGTATGTGATGATATAAACGCTATGGTTTCAGTAGGATGGCTGTCTGTCAAAGTCAAAGTGACAGCTCTAAATTGTTTGTCAGAGAGCTCTCTCTCACTCTAAGCTGCTGGAAATGGCTTTTCTGTCACTAAATGCAAATAGTTTTTTGAACTGTTGTCTTTGGGAATATTTGGGGGCGGGGGGGGGGGGGGGGGGGGGTACCTTACCTCCTCCCCCTTCAGAACAGTAGGCCTCACTGACCAATATCTTTGTTGACATTATATATGAATAAGAAGTGTTTTATTAAATTTACTCTTAAGAAATATCCTAAGAAACAGAATTCTTCACTTTTGGGTGCTTTTGGTTGTGTGTAGATTCTGTTCTTACCTAAGAACAAATTCCATTAAGAAAAACTGTTGAATGTCAGAATCTTCATGAAAACTGTAAAGAATTCTAAAGAATAGTTGGTGAATGAGGCCCAGTGTTCATTTACTGTGAAGCAAAATCACACTGCACTAAAATATTAGCTTTTAAAATGAAACTAAGAGTTGATTGAAAGTTTGCCTTAATGATGAATTTTAATGATTAATATTAATAAGGCATGATAAAAGATATATGACTGTGAAATAGTAACATTGGGAATGTCAGTACATTTAAATAATTATTGTGACTCATTATTATTATTTTTTATTATTTATTATTTTAACAATTTAAATAAACCAATAACATTCCACATTTAATTGTTAAGTGTAAATAATTATTGAACATGACAGAATAGATCAGGTGTGGATGTAACTGAGCTGCAAAGCCCCTGCACACCCAGCAAGATGACTAAACAAGTTGGCTAAATCTAAAACAGTTTAGCCACAAGTAACACTAATGTTAGTTGGTCCTATGTCTCCACTGAATAACTTTGTATTTTTATAATGACAATCAAACTAAATAATATATGTCAGATAATTTAGGGTCAGGTTTTGGGAGAAGGTTTGTATTTAGGGTTAGTTTAGGTTCAGGTTTGGATTTAAGATTAGATGTTTAGGGTCAGGTTTTGGGAGAAGGTTTGGATTTAGGGTTAGGTGTTTAGGGTTAGGTTTGTGCTTATGGTTAGTTTTCACTGGTAAAAATAAGAGTAAATGTCTTTAGCTCTGTATGAGTGTCTAGATATAGTTAATTTCTGTCCTGTTGTGCTGATGCACTTTGAGAGGTTAGGTGTTTAGGTGATGATGGCTGAGAGCCAAGCACCCAGCTCCAACACAATTTGGTGACTTTCCTACTCAAACACAGATGGCTCAACTAAATTAATTACTAGGTTTAGTTGATTTGTTTGAGCAGGGATATGGCCAAATTGTGCTGAACACCTGCTGTCCAGAGGTTTAGTCACCCCGGGGGTTAAAATGACTATTGGTAAAGAGTTATTTTCCCAACTCTCATAGCTGTTTTTACAGACATTAATGATACTGTTTAGATGATGAATTGACTGTGACTAATGCACCATATTAGTGTGAAGGCAGTAAATATAGCCTCATCCCATATCTTGATTTGAGATGTGAAAGATTTACCCTGTTATCCAAATTTACTGCATTTATTTTAGATACCAAAAGACATGAAATCATAAACATTCAACAAGAAGTTGATTACAAGAACAAGTTATGACTCAGACCCTTATTCACTGCCACAGTTTTTGCTTAGAGTCCTTGGTCTTTACCAAAACAAAAGAGCCTGAATACCCATATAATCTTCACTTCCTTCGCCATCTGTTTTCTCTGCTGAAGCTCTTTTGTTCTGAGTGTAGACCTCTGGTTCCATCCTTACTTGTGCAGTATGCATTTCAGTAGACAGGAGTGGAGACAGACGCCCACACGGAGCGAGCAGCTGGATGAACCCGTGGGAGCACGTGCAGGCAGGCAGGCGACTGTGCGAGGCGGACACATGACGGGGCGGAATCTCAATATGCCACCCGCAGCAATCTTTAAGAGCTCACTGAGGGTATGACAGTGGGGAGGGAACCGGGTAAGAAATAATGAAGACTGCTCTCTCCCACACACAAGTATCCTTCTACTGAGAGTCAGCTTCAAAGGGCCAGCACTTGGTAATATAGACAAACACACACATACGCAAAGATGTATCCCAACAATATAATGCTTACATAATGATATACTGATACATATACACTATATGGCCAGAAGTATGTGGACACCCCTCCTTTCTATTGAGTTCAAATTAACAGCACTTGTTGCTAAAAGATGTATGAAATCAAGCACATAGCCATGCAATCTTCATAGACACACAGTGGCAGTAGAATGGGTCATACTGAAGAGCTCAGTGATTTTAAATGTGGCACTGTCATAGAATGCCACCTTTGCCATAAGTCAGTTTGTGAAATTTCTACCCTGCTTGATCTGCCTCAATAAACTGTGCATGCTATTATTGTGAACTTGAATCGTTTAGGAGCAATAATGGCCAGAAAGCAGTAGTCCAGAGTGTTGAAGCATGTGGAATGTAATGGTTTATCTTCTGTTGCATCAGTTGTTAAAGAGTTCCAAATTGCTGGGAGTGACATTAGTACAAGACTGCTGTGTTGGGAGCTTCATGAAATTGGTTTCTGTGGCTGAGCGGCTGCTCACAAGCCTAAGATCACCATATGATGCAATACCAAGTGTCAGCTGGATTGGTGTAAAGCACACTATTACTGAACTCTGGAGAGGTGGAAATGTTTTTCCCTGAAGTGATGATTCATGCTGTACTCTCTGGCGGTTTGATGGATGAATCTGGGTTTAGCAGATGCCAGGAGAACACTGCCTACCATAATGCATAGTGCCCACAGTAAAGTTTAGTAGAGGAGAGATAATGTTCTGGGCCTGTTATTCAGAGTTTGGGCTTGGCCCTATAGTTACATAGAAGGTAATTTATTATTATTTATTTTTAAATTACATGCTTTGTAGCAACAGGGGAAGGCCCTTTATTGTTCCAGCATGGCTGTGTTTCTGTGCATAAAGCGAGCTCCATAAAGACATGGTTTGACAAGTTCTTTTACACAATTGACACAATTACTCTTTTGACTGAATGCGCACAAATTCCCACAGACACACTCCAAAATCTTTTGAAAAGAATCCCAGAAGAGTGGAGGCTGTTATAGCTTGAAAGGGCGCCATCTCTATATTAATGCATATGGTCTTGGAATGCAAGGTTCAACAAGCTCATACATGTATGATGGCCAGGTGTTTACATACTTTTGGCCATATAGTATATCACTGTCCCTCACATGTACGTAAAGCAAGTATTAAAGCAATAGTTTGGCGAAGTTTGCCATCAGTCCAAAGTACAAAATGGACAAACTATGTTACAGACAGTACTGTGTAAAGGTCAGAGAACACTCTTTATTTAATTTCCAGTCAGAAAGGCTATTGAGTACAAGCTGTTCACTTTTCAGGAGATATTTCTTAGGAAGTTTGATATAAAATAATTCACTTGCCTAATGAAGGGGAAAGTGGAACAAAAAAGTGAAAAAACACACACATACATTTTCTAAGCCGCTTCTCCCTCAGGATCGCAGGGGGTGCTGGAGCCTATCCCAGCGGTCATTGGGCAGAAGGCAGGATACACCCTGGACAGGTTGCCAGTCCAACGCAGGGCAGACAGACAGACATACACAATCACACACACACTCACACCCAGGGGCAATGCAGCCTGTTCAATTGACCTAACTGCATGTCTTTGGACAGTGGGAGGAAACCCACGCAGACACAGGGAGAACATGCAAACTCCACACAGAGAGGACCCTGGTCAGCCAGGGAATTGGACCCAGGCCCTCTTGACTGTGAGGCGACAGCGCTACCCACCGCGCAACCATGCCGCCTTGGAAAAACAGAAATTTCTAAAAATAAAATAGGGGTCTCCTAACAACCACAAGAGGTAGACCACCAAAACTGTCACCACCAGATAAACAATATTAATAGCCACAAGTGTTTCTGTACATCCTTTCATTGCACATAGTTTAACACTATGAGTCCGAGAGGATGTGGAGCAGTCATGATGCCCTGACTGAGAAAAGGAAATAGACAGAAAGAAGAACATTTATAAATCAAAGAAAGAAGCTGCTGGTGTTTTCAGAACAATGAACTAATCACAATGGATTGATCTTGAGGTTTGAGTCCAAATCTCAATGTAACGTGGAGAGATGAGGAAGCAGACGCATGTGCGGAGAAAAGCAAGATTTATTGAGGGCAAATCCAAAATCAGGGTCGAGACGGTCCGTAGTCAGAGAGCCAACACGAAGAGCAGGTGGGACAGACATAATGACAATAAAAACAGGTTAAACAAACAACGAGACCGGAAGATCAAACATCAAACATATCAAACAGCACAATTCATACATACAAACAAAGACCAACAGGAAACTCAGGATACATACAAACAGGGATAACGAGGGACAGGTGGAAAACAGGTGGAAACAACAAAAATCAACATGGCTGAATGATGCATAACTTGCACTGATTGGCCATTTTTACTGGAAGTTTAACATATTAAGGACAGTCTTTTGACTTTTGCACAGCACTGTAGCTGAACTATAGTAGCAGTCATTTGGAAGCCTGAATTTTGTCTGTGCACTTGTCCATTTTTATAGATAACAGTATGTCATACAGTGTCAGAAACCACATAAGCGAATCTATTTGAGATTACTTAACATCTCTACGCAGTTCTAGGCAAGTGTGTAATGATTTATACATGCATTTTGCATGATGCTAATTGGTGGGGTATACGCTTCCATTACTCATTAGCTATGTTAGCCTTTTAGTTCCAGTTCAGAAGTAAAGAAGCAAACACCAAACATGTCTTGCCTGACTGACTACATTTGGGGTAAGAGAAAATGAGATTTTTCGCATTAAGCAGCTGCTCTGAAGCGCTGTGGACTGACAGCTCTGTCTCAGTGCAGACTACGCTGCTTTTCTGCAGAGCCTGATGTCACACAGCTTCAGTGACCAGCCTAGAAAGCTCAGAGATCATTAAAACGAGGGCTTTGAAGAATTCCTCTGTGATCTTATAAATGTTATCGCTCGTCCTTCACCTCTTTAATCATGGCAATCCTCCGAACACGGGCACTTTTCTGAGCCAGTGAAAGACATCAATTTGAATCTACCAAAGCAGCTTAAGTGGGGGGAGGGGGGGGGAGGAGAGGGGGATGCAGCAAGGCCTTCTTGAACGAAGCCTGCAAATATTACTCTGGCGTCAAAACAAACACAGAAAGGGTGGCAGCTTACCTCCTGAAGTGGTGATGTGATCTAATTTGCTGGAAGCCCCTTGTCATTGAGGGTGAGCTGCCTGTCAGAATGAGGAATAGGGTTGATGTTAGAAAGAGCTGTCAGTGACATGGCCTTTAAATTTCACTGAGCTGATTTAACCTGTGTTTTCTACAGGCCTGCTTCAGGATGAGCAGAGCCTCTCTTGTGGCCATACACATAGCTTAGGCCCACTGCTGCTTCTGACAGTCCTGCAGGGCAAGAGATTCATGGCCTTTATGGCTGCTCCTGTGTAATGCTTCAACTTTAACCCTTAGTGTGACTGAGCACTGGGCTGTGGAGCAGTGAAACTGTGTTGTCTGGAGTGATAGAGCTCTATCCAACAGCTTTAGGATGACAGGTTTAGGATCCAACATCAGTACCTGACCTCACAAATGCTCTTGTGTCTGAAAGCAATCAGATCCTCACAGCAATGTTGCAACCTCTAGATCGTGTTACTGCAGAAAGAAGACAACCCTAGTAAAAGAAACATTGAACCAGCAGGTGTCTAGAAAGTTCGTACATACTGTGTATTCCGTTAAAAAAGTGTTTTTTTGAGGTTTTGAGTCTTTAGTAAAGGCAGTGGTTATATATAGAACCATGATAACTCAAAGAACAAAGAACCATTTAAACCATTGCATGGTTAAATGACTTTTCTCTATGGAACACCTGTTGCATACCTTTAAAAATGGTACAAAGTTCTACCTATGAGAGACAGAGAGAGAGAGAGAGAGAGAGAGAGAGAGTAATGTTTACCACTATGAAAGAAGGCTAAAGAACAGACTAACTTAATGAATGACTGCTGCAAAACAATTAACCACAGGTAAAAACAATGTACCACATTTGCTGAACACACAGATATATTTATATATATATTTTTGCCAAGTTTAAGGCACTTGTGGAAAAAATTATGTAAAGATGCTTTGAAAAATAATGACACATTTTTTATTCAGCAATTCACTTCCTAGAATAAAAGCAGTATTTTGCTTTGCTTTTAAAACCAAATTTCTGAAATGCACTTTTAATGGAGTGTTTTAAAAGGTTCTCAGCTGGGAGGTTCTTCCGAGCCTCTTGGAGAACTTGCCACAGTTCCTCTACAGACTTTGGCAGTCTTATTTACTTCTGCAATGCCAGCTTGACTCAGTGATGTTGAGATCAAGGTTCTGTGGGGCCATATCATCTGTAGGACTTCTTGTTCTTCTGTTTACTGGAAATAATTCTTTATGACTTTGGCTGTGTGTTTGAGATCATTGTCATGCTGAAGAACTGATCTGACACCTCCTTGATGGCACTGCATGACAGATCTGCCTGCTCTTCTCAGAAGTGAGGGCGACATTAAATTTGACCAAATCACCAACTCTGTTGGCAGAAGTGTAACCTGGGGTGGGAAAAAACAGCATGGAAGCTCCACCATGCTTCACTGTTGAATATTGACACTGATCCATGAGGTGCTCTCCAGCCCTTCGGCAAACAAACCGCCCTCTGTTAGAGCCATAAATTTCCAATTTGGACTCATCAGTCTAGAGCACCTGCTTCCATTCTTCTGCACCTCAGTCCTTCTGTTCTTTGGGTTTGTTTCTCCCTCATAGATGTGGCCACTTCTGACTTCTCTGGATTGTAGATTGGTGTACCAGTGTCCCAGTTTGTTTTTTTTTTTTTGCCAGAGCTGAGAACATTGCTGGACAGCTCTGCCTGTTTTCAGCCTTCTGCAGGAGAAGGACTGGACAACATATCTGGGAACACCTCTCTGCCACAAAATTTGTGTTTGGGAGAGACCTTGCTGATGCATGATGACCACTTTGTGTCTTATTGCTATGCTCACTTTTATCATAGTTATGTATAATTTGAAGGCTAAATTGCCACGTCACTGTCTAACCTTTCTAGTATGACTGTCCCCCTCTGGTCTATTCCTGCTACATAGCTTTTTCTGTTTCATTTAATCAGTATAGTTTAATCTGCACAATCATTGATCGGTCTGCCCTGCGACAGACTGGCGACCTGTACAGGGTGTATCCTGCCTTCCGCCCAAAGACTGATGGGATAGGCTCCAGCACCCCCCCGCGACCCTGACGGAGAAACGGCTTAGAAAATGGATGGATGGGTGGATGGATAGTCATTGATCGTTTGCACCTGCTTGTTATATTTGTTTAATCATGCCCTGGACTTTTTATAAAGTTCATAAACCATTTACAATTTGTAAGTAACCTGTTATCTACTGTGTTACTTTCTTTAAATATGTACAAAAATATATATATCAAACTTCAACTGACCTGTTTGTGCCCTGCCCACAAATGCATTTTTTTGTTGCAAGGTTGGTTAAGATTTACCGAATGCTAGCAAAATCCCTGTTTAACCTATAGGGAATTGTACAATGTACAACTTAAGAAGAACATAATTAATTCCAAATATTATTTATTTTGTTTGTTTATGAAAGGTCCATAAATGCAATGGTTATATTTAGAACCATCACAATAATTTGAATAGTTACATCTTTTTTATTATTAAATGGTAGAATATCATGTATATGGTCCTTAAAAAACTGTTGTAAATGGTTCTTTATGGCACCAAAAAGAATTCCACTATTGTTAGAGTCAAAGAGCATTTTTAGTAGAATATAGATCGCTTTTTACTCAGATAGATTGGATGTAGTTTTTTGTCATATAATCAAGCACATATTAGCAAGCTGGCTAGTTTGTTTGTCATTGGGTTAAATCAGAATTTTCCAATGTTCTGTAAATCTTGTTCACCAGCAGTTCCTAGAAAAGAATCGGATACATTTGTGGGCAGTGCATGGGTAGTTCAATTATGTGTTAACATGGTGCTTAATACATAAAAATCAATTTAAAAGGACAGAAGAGTTAATGGCTTAGTTGAGAACAGAGAGTAATGTTTCAATCAGCCAGTGATTAAAACCATCTGTTTGTTCAGGCCAGTGTCATAACATGAAAGAAACCCTAGAGCAAGTAATTCTGTTCAATTTCACACATGGTACCTCTGTTTCCCAAAAAATGTAATTAATTTTAGCATTTGATATATTTTACCCTAAATAGTCTTTGATTGTTTTCACTGTCTGAAAAACAGATGCCTCTTAATCCAGAGTTTTGGTGCAGACTCCAATGGGAGCTTTATTACCTTTGACTCTATTGACGAGGTCACGAGAATGGAATTGGACATTAAACACAATGAATTTGCCCTAATAGGTACCATGTGCTGCTCTTCATTAGTCCAGGCAGCCTTGTGATATTGCCCTCTGATCAATAGTGAAATTGAAAAGATTGATCTTTTTCGTCTCCACAAGACCTAATTGCAACTCCTAGCTTTGTGGTGACAGCAGAAAAACTGAAGGAAGCCAGTGGCATCGAACTGCATGCATAAGAAGTTAAATGAAGATGTTTGCCGTAATTTAAGTATTGAACAAGTGGATGAAATGTCATGGAGGTATCATTATTACATTTTTTCCCAGTCAAAAACATCATGTAGAGGCTTCATGAGGAGATAACAACTTGATGTCATTTTCTGCAACACTGGATGTGATGCAATGATGAATTAATAGCCTGTAAAGCATTTCACCTGCTTGAGTGAGCCTTTCCACGGTGACTAGGCTAATGCAAGGCAAATAATGTAACCCTTCATTACACCAGCTTAACCTGCTGAATGAAGGAATCAAGTGAATGATTCCAGTAACCCCAGAAATGGGATGTGAATGTGGACAAGTTGACAGCAAATATGATGGTTTTTAGTGTGGAACATTTTAGGGGTCGGAGAATAACTTCAGTTAGATTAGAGAACACTTGGGGAAAAAGGGATGATGGGGAAGTTCATGGGGAGTGGGGCTGAATTTGGGGAGGGTGAGGAGGCACATGGCTGTATGCTCACTGATTTTTTGGAAGGCTTCAAAACGTGGGCAGACATAAGCGGATCCTGAGGAAACAAATAGGAACCGAATCATGCCCCATAGCAAGACTGAACGTGGCAGGGGAACAAGTGTAAGATTTAAGATTTTAAACCCCTTAACTCAACAGTCTTTGCTGAGCTATATATAGCAAGTGGTTTGAGTACTGCAATGGCTTTGATAATGCTCTGTTTCCTAGGCCTAAGGCGTATTTGTCAGTGGTGCTACTTTAACTCTGGATATGCTTCTTCTGCCTTGTCTGTCAGAACATGTCATTACATTTGTTACACACGTCAGTGATACTTTGTCAATTATATGCGAGAAATGGTCTATTATTCTCTGTAGGCCTCTCAGATTTGTATTGCTGAGAACATTTTGTTTCAGAGTCTGCTTGGTCAGTACTGTGTAAAGGTCAGAGACCACACTTCATTTATATAATTTACACACACACACATTCTAAGCCGCTTCTCCTCCTGGGTCGCTTTATTTAATTTCCAGTCAAATGTAATTTATTTTTAAAACATTAAAATATATATTTAATTACATAGAAGCACCAACAACTAACTCTAATGTAATATTCCACAATATTTAGTTTGTCCACGCTTTCTTTCATTGTTTTCAGGAGACTTACTCTCAGCTCAAGAAATCTGCAGAGATATTTTTCCATACCTCCAAAGTTCAGTCTTAGAAGTTGGTTGTATTTTCTGCTTCTCATGATCAAAATCTCTTCTTTCTTTGTCTTGTTTCCTTTTCTCAGTAACAGCTTCTTGGCAGCTACACATCCTTTCAGACACAGTGTTGAGTTGTCCTCTAAGAGTGCAATGATGGACAGAAACTCTTGTGAACCTTTTCAGATCTAAAGCAAGAATGGAGCTTGATTTTCTCCTTTATCTCAAAGATGCTTAAATGCTATTCATCTGATGGGGACAGGTTTGGTGGTCTTCCAGGTCTTGCACAGTTGTTAGAGGTCTGGTAACATGGTGTCAGAACAGTGTATAGTTTTTAAACTTTTTTCACTTATACTCCTTTGACTTTCTCCTTCCTTATGCAAGTGGATTATTGTAAATCCAGTCTCCTCAAAAATGTCTCCTGAAAAATGGATAACTTGGCAGGAAATTACATGAGTCAGAGGTGATCTTATATTATATTATGACTTCTGTGCAATATAATACTGTTCAAAGAAAAACATTTTCTTGTGACAAAACCAGAGAGAACAGAACTACATTCTGTAGAAGGCTTTAAAACCTTTTTTGGACTTATACAGCTCATATACAATACATATTTTTTCAGGCTTTATGCAGTTTTTTGATTCTGAGGACAAGATTTGATTTTAGTGTCCATATTTTATAAGATATAAATGGCTCAATTCTACCATGCTGTATTATTCTATGCAGATTGGTTTGGCTCAGAAAGATATGAGCTTTATTTCCAAACAAAACATTTGAAGTAGCATGTGCATGATCAGAATATCAGAGTGTGACTAAGCTATCAACAATACCGAAACCTAGTCTGCTTCATACAAAACTCTATACAGTCATATGCAAAAGTCTAGTAAAATAATGTTTTGACAGTTTTCTAAGTGAAAACAAGTTAATCATCCTCTACAGGGAGCACACTTATTTTAAGGCATAAATACTGTTTATTTGCTGAATTTAACACATTGAGGCAGAAAAACAAATTGCATGTCCAATATATATATATATATATTAACTTTGCAGAATGCCATATTTAAGTTAGATTCCTGTAGAACTTAGAAAATCAGCAAAAGAAGATCTTAGAAAATAGAACTTAGAACTGTAGAACTTGTAGAACTCACTCAAGGTGTACAATGTATTTCCATTTGCAACCCCACTGAAATTGAAATATTAAAATTAACATGTTGCAAATGAACTGTTACAATATGTGCAAAATGTACTCTAAATTTGACACTAAGCATCTACTATAACCAAGTTTTTTCAGGTAATTCAGATTTCATATTCAAATTCATATTCAAAATCAGAGAAAGACCAGGCACACATCAGCGATATGCTTTTACAATTAAATTCACTGGTTTTCATTATAAATTTTATTAATGCTGTATTGAAGTTATTATGCCCTTACTAGATGGTGAATGTCTGTCGTTGAGGCTGTACAACACTGCAAGGGCTACTAATGACTGAGCTCCAAAGACCAAAGAAAATGCTGTAATGCTGCTTTGGGGACAGTGCTTTTAGTGAGTGGAAAGCTGGAATTTCTTTATTTAGCACTCGTTAGTTTACCAATGTAGATGTCAATAACAGCATTACTAAAGAAAATGTACTTTTTAGATAGCTGATAAGAGCAATGCAGGTTCCAGTCCACCACACTATGCTCATATTTTCCTCATCTGATGTATTTTATGTATTTTTAATGCAGGCTTGAAGTGACTGTTTGCAGTTGTTCTAACACAACCTCAATATACTTCTGTAATTAGCTGGGAGAAGTTTTCCGTACATGTTCTGTGAGTAATGAGGAGGTCTATTGCAGCTGTGGGCTGAGATTTCTCTACTGGATTAGGTGGCTTGATTCACTGCGAGCAGCCGGAGATGACAGTTTTAGTGCACAAGACAATGAAGTATTATAGCGGACGACAATAATGAAGAATTTCTGAAGACAACATGTTCTACTGCCTGCTTGTAATTGAAATGTCCCAAGTATTTGGGCTAGAGGGACATGCTTTGTTTAAGTAGTAGAATGGCAACACTTGGCAATGGACAAATTCAGCTGTCAATTCATGCTAGAAGGAATTAAATCAGGACAACATAGAGCATCTCTTGTCATTTTCCCCAGAATTTTCAGGGCCCTCTTGGGAAATTACATTTTTTTTTGTTGCTAAAACTCTTACTCAAGTGCATTTTCACCCTCACCCACTTTTGCAGAGAAATAAATTATTGGGAGAAATGAATTTGCTACTGTGAGCATGCCTAGGCTGCGGGGCGTATTACCCTAATTTGCCGCAAACGCGAAATGTTGTTGGGCAGAAATCTTTTGATCTTCTGCCACACAAGTGGCCTATCAAATCCTGCTTCAAAATAATTTCCTCCGTGTGTGACGTCACTGCTGGGTGAAGATATTAGCCTATTACACTTGGCCATGAAAAAAAAGCCCCCTATCTGGAAAGTAATTTTTCCTCCAATAAATCCCCATTCAGATTGGAGCAAGGCTTAACCCAGTCTAGACACGCTTAAATGGTGGGGTGTGAACAGTTGCAGAGGGCGCAGACGCTTCCTGCTCTTTCTCTTCAGTTCCTCTCTGAGGAGGCTGTGCAGCTCCTCTTCAAAATATGCAGTGATGAGTGCATTTGTATTCATATGGACGCTGCATAGTCGCTCTCGAGGGAAAATTAATCTTCTCACAATGACTTTATTATTCTTCATGCTCTCACATCAAATTAAAAGAAACGTTTATTAAATTTGGGACTGCTTTGATGATGGTGCTGCCTTTAGACAGTCTTGTACATGTTGTAATAGCAGTATTTTTTGCGATTATTATGCTCCTAAAAAGAAAGGTGCCAGTAAGTGTTCTTTATGTGATGCCATTGAAGAACCAGTTTTGCTTCCCTAAAGAACTTTTCAATGGATGATTCTTTAAAGAACCATTTTTGTAAATGAGATCTGTAAAAGAAGAATCTTTTAAGGTTTAAAGAACCTTCACAGAATATAAAGGGTTTAGATTTAAATAATTGCATTTGTAATAAATAAATATTTGTAATTTTATAATAAATCATAAAACTTTCAGACATGTTTTTTTTGGGGGCCTAGAGTGGTTCTTCTATTGCATCGCCCAACGAATCCTTTGTGGCATCTTTATGTTTATAAGTGTAGGGAGTGATTGCATAAAAACCGCTTTTGCTTTCTTAAAGACCCTTTCAAGGGGTCCTTCAGAGAACAATTTTTGTAAATGCGGTGTATAAGTGTGAGGAACCTTTTAAAGGTTTAAAGGACTCCCATGTAAATTGTTGCCTTTCCATTATGTAAACGTTCTTTAAAACGTTCTTCACACTCACACGTTATCTTTAAATATGGTTCTTTAAGGGACCAAAGTGAACCTTCTGTGGCTTTGCTCAAAGAATCCTTTTCCATTGTAGAACTTCTGTTGGTTTCTGGAAGAACCTTTTAGTGGAATAATTTAAAAACTTTGGTCTTAAAATAAAGGCAACACAGAGCGTGCTTTAGGTGCCTTAAAGAACCATGTTTGAAAATTTATGTTTTAATGGCTTAAAAATCTTCACATAATGTAAACGTTAACTTCACATTCTATGGAGGTTCTTTAAACTTCTATGGAGGTTCTTCACATTCACACACTGCATTTACAAACTAACTCTCTAAAGAACAATCTATTGAAAGGTTCATGAGGGAACTTGAAATGGTTCTTTCTTCAGCATTCTGGCACAGTAACCTCCACATAGTGTAAATGTTCTATTAAAGTTAAGGCTTTCAAAAATGATTTTAAAGAACGGTCTGGTTTTCCTTTTATCTGTTTATCTGCTTAGCTAGGGTTGGGCAATATGGCAAAAACATCATATAACGATACTCATACATTTTACAATACATGATATGTACCAAAACATTATTATTTTTATAATAATATTGATGTTAGAATTAATAATTAATAATGTTCTGGTCAACCAAAAATATTTTAAAAAGTGTGGGGTCAAAAAAAACGAAAAAAAAAAAACACATTGTTTTTATTATAGCCCACAAACAAATAAAAAATACAAAAAATAAAACGTCATTGCTTTTTTCTAGGTGAGGACATTAAAGGGTTTAAGTTGGAAGAGACAAAAATAAAACAGTAATGTTGTGTTAAAAAAAATTCAATTAAAAATATGAATCAAATACTTCTTATTCAGAGTTTCAGACTTTGCACCACACTAAATCCAAAATTGTGGTGAAAATAATTCGCACCTCTCCACAAAGACGACTGTGCCAAGAAATGTAGTTTGCTTCCAGTTTTACGAATGATACATATTTGCATTTCATTGACGTTATTGAAGAGAAAAAATGCATAGCACAACAAACACGTTTTATGACTGCTCTCAAAGGGCTTAAGGACACAATGTGCTGTTTTGAACCCATTTGTTTTGTCATCTGTCCAAGCCAAGAATCAGTTTGGATCCTTTTCAGGAGTCATACTTTATGAATGTGTTGCTGTGGTGTTATGCAGTTCCTGTCTTTTGAGCTGTGTGTCCAGATATTAGTGGTCAAAGGGCACAGTATGAGGTTACCAGCTTAATTAACACAACAACAGGACCACAACCCTAAAACAGCCCTGCAGTGTGTCTGACTCACAAACAGTAGCCTAGCAAATGCATATATTTGTGTTTTGGGATGAGAAATGATATCACGCCGTGTCAAACTGTACATGATTAGTGGACCACTAAAATAGATCAAGGGCGTTTCCCATTGTTTTATTTATTTCTTTTTTTTTTAGACTTACTGTGCCAGTGAGATAGGACAATTATGTTTTTCAATTCGCCTTTTACTAAGGTACAAGGTTATTAAATATAAACTAAATATATTTACTATACACTAATATGTACATGGACCATTTAAATGAATTAGTTCAAACTGCAGTCTCACAGTAAGCAAGTAGTTAGGCCTTAGATAAGGGGCCTCATTCACCAGCTGTTCTTAAAAAGAAACTTCTTAGAATCCACTTATACAGTTTTTACAGAGATCCTGACATTCACCAGTGTTTTCTTGTTTGAGATTTCCTCTTAGGTAAGAACAGAATCTATGCACACGCAACAGCACATAGATGCAAACAATTCAACATCATGAAGCTGATGTAGACGTTTTCTGAAAAAATATGCATAAAATCATTGTTTTAGATGGCTTTCCAAATGCTAACTCCTAAATTTCAACATGTGAAAATTATATATTTTATTTCAATGTTTTTAAAGATCTTTTAGGTTTCTTTTAAAGTGAACTTGAAATGTTTAGATTTTTCCATGAGTTTAATTTTTAAATGCAAATCTTTTATTCAAACAATACTTTCATGTCAATTTTTCATGTCAATGAAAATTTTTTCAACAATTTTTCATGTCAATACCAAAACACAGAGTTTCAGTCTGTAGGTTATTTTACCCACCACCTGCATTTTAGAGCAGGAAGTGAGACTGCATCCCTGTCCCTCATGGCCACATGGTGAGCAGTTAGATCCCATTGTTTTGAAGTAAATGTGTCTCAAAGTCAGAAAATCAGTGTGGAACAGTAATAATTATCACTATTAAAACAAATAGGTCCAAAATAGGTTTAAAAGTCCAAAATAGGTTTAAAACTCTGGACCAATGAATTTAAGCTAATTCAGGAGTCTTTTTTTATTTCCTGCTCTGTTGTGCCTCCACAGTAGCATTATATTTTTCAGCTTCTTGTCCAAATTTTCCCATTCCACCTTAAATGGTGCAGCAGTTACATTCTGGTGCTTCAAGCACCATTGAACAGGAAAATTAGAACAAGAGGTTGATGAATGAGAAGTTGACTTCAGCCTCGTGTCTCAAAACAAACTTTGAGAGACATTTTATAAGAAACTATGCTACATTTGAGGAAAAGTTTCCTCAGCTTTCAGAGCTGCAAGGAAAGCGGCTATAGCTGAGCTAAAGCTTAAAGCAGAGCAAAGTAAGTCTGCTTTTTTGTTTATATATATATATATATATATATAGCCTATAATAGTACATTAGCACATGCTGACAAATTTACCACCAAGATGGTAAAATGGACATATTATGGCTCTCAAGGTGGTTTGATTTTTGTTGAAAGGACAAAATGGCTCTTCTTAACATTTGGGTTGCCGACCCCTGGGCTAGTTCAATTCGGGAGAATAATCCATATAGTATAGTAAGTTCAGTCATTTAACAGCCCATTTGCATGATTTTTTAAACTCACTGAATCTATTTGAATACAGATGCATTTTGCAACCGCTTTGCCAATGAAAATAATATTACATGTGCTTCAGGCTCTGAAGAGCTTCAAAGAACTGAAGGGCTCTTTCCCCCTGGAGTGGGAGATCAAATCTGATCTGTAAGGGTCCTTTAGGACATGCGGGTTGTGCTCTCAGCATGACAACCGGCATAAAGCTCTCAGTGCTAATTCACCTCCATCTACATAACTTTTGGCTTGATCAGAAATATTCATGCATGACTTCATCAAAAGCATAATAACCACGTGAATTAAAAAAACTGGCTAAAAAGAATACACAACCAAGAATACTTTAAGATTTACTTATACAGTGCTGTGAAAAAGTATTTGCTCCTTCCTAATTTCTTCTATTTTTGCGTATTTGTCATACTTTAATGTTTCAGATCATCAAACTGCTTAGACAAATGTAACACAAGTAAACACAAAATGCTGTTTTTAAATTATGAATTCATTTATTGAAGAAAAAATGCTCTTCAGCTCTACCTGGCCCTATATGAAAAAGTAATTGTCCCCTTAGCTAATAAATCAATCAGTTAATCAAACTCTATTAACTATTGGGTACAGTTTCACTAACCACACCCAGGCATGATTGCTGATGATTGCTAGTGACCTGTTGAATTTCACTTAAAAGAATCTGACTGGCAATGTGAAGCAGGCTAGAAGGTCTCAAAAAGCAGCACATAATGCCATGTTCTTAAGAGGTTCAAATACAGATGTGAAACAGATTCATTGAAGTCTACCTGGAAAGGGTTAAAAAGCCATTGATAAGGCTCTGGGACTCTAGTAAACCACAATGAGAGCCATTATACACAAATGGAGAAAACATTGAACAGTGGTGAACCTTCCAAGGAGTGCCGGACTACCGAAATTTCACCAAGAGCACATCTACGACTTGCCTTACTTAAGGTCAATGTACACAGTTCCATTGTAAGAAAGACACTGGGCAAAAATTTGCACCTAATGGAAAGTGGCATGGCGCAAAGCACTGCTGATCAAAGGTGGAACTTTTTGGAGAACATGGGTCCTGTTACATCTGGCATACAGTTAACAATGCATTCCACCACATGAATATCATACCAACAGTCAAACAAGGTGGTGGTAGTGTGATGGTCTGGGCCTGCTTTGCTTCTGCAGGACCTGGATGACTTGTCACAGTTAATGGAACCATGAATTCTGTTCTTTACCAGAAAATCCTGAAGGAGAATGTCCACTAGTCAGTTTGTGACCTACAACTCTAGAGCTGTTGGGTTTTGCAACAGTTTTGAAGTCTCGTCTTGATTCCCATTGAGATGCTATGTTAGGACCTTAAAAAGTCAGTTCATGCTCCAAAACCCTCCAGTGTAACCAAATTAAAACAATTCTGCAAAGAAAACTAGTCCAAAATTCCTTCACAGCCATGTGCAACACTCATCGCAAGTTATCCGCATCATTTGATTTAATTTGTTATTGCCAAGGGTGGCACAAACCAGTTATAAGGTTTACTGTGCAACTGCTGTTTCACATGGGTGATATACCTTCTGAATAAATCATTATCTTCAGTAAATGGAGTGTTTAAAATCTGCATGTTGTGTTTAACCATGTTGTCTTTATCTTGGATTAAAATTAGTTGGATGATCTGAAACATTTAAATGTTATCAAAAATAGGTGAAATACTTTTTCACAGCACTATAAATACCAAATCATCTATCCTCAGTGACTTACTGCAGATATGTTCAGAGGAAATTGTGAAAAAACAAGTCTGAGGGTGATTAAGATGTTTCAATATCTACCCTCAAGCATATTATCATAACTACAAATATTCACGCATCATTTCAGAATCAGAATTAGAATAGCCCAGTGGAATAATGTCAGAAATATGCACACACAACAACTCCAGTGCTGAATTCACTCTTGCAGACTCATTTATGCTTTGTTGAAGGTAAACAAAGATGGTCAACACTGAGGATCTTAATTTAACACTTATATTTTTTCAATTAACACCGTTTGAACAGTATAAGTCTGTTAATTCAGTAGAAATTATTGTAGGTTTTAAATGAATATTTGTCATTTCCACTCAGAATGAGCATTAAGTGTAAGTTATTCCTTTTTCAGGTTTGGAAAAAAAATCTAATATCAACTTTACAGTATTTAATATGTGAATATATTGCCTTTATTGCAGCTTTCCTTTCTTTTCAGGAGAAATTATTTGTTTTTTCCACACCTCCCAAAGTTTCTAAAGTTCAGTTTTAGATGTTGGTTGCATTTTCTGCTTCTCACAGTCCAATAAATCCTTAATGCATTCATTGATGTTGAGGGGACTCTGGGGTGGTCAGTCCATTGTTCTGAGAACACCACAGTGGAATGATGGACAGAAACATCTATGGATTATTTCAGATCTGAAGGAAGAGTGGAGCTTGATTTTCTCTCTCAAAGATGAAAGCCTTAAGTGCTGTTTATCTGATGGGGACAGATTTGGTGTCTACCTGGTCTGGCACAGTTGTTAGGAGTCCCATTTTCTCTGTAGCTTTCAAATGGTCCACATCACTGGAACTGAATTTTCCTGACCACTGTGAAGTACCAGAATTTGAGGTATGTTATTTGAGTGTGTTTTTTTTCTTCATGCAAGTGGAATATGTATCTAATCTCCTCCGGAACATCTCAGAAAAATAAAGAACTTATCAACATACCTAATGGCTGTTTTCATGCATGCATTATCTAAGTCACTTCATCCTCCTGGGTCAAAGGGGTGCTGGAACCTATCCCACTGCTCATTGGGTGGAAGGCAGAAAACACCCTGGACAGGTCACCAGTCCATCACAGGGCAGACACACACACATACATATTCACACCGAGGGCCAGTTTAGCATCTCCAGTTTGCCGAGGGACTATGGAATGAACCCCATACAGATAGGAGAGAACATTCAAAAAGAAAGGACTGACAGGGGAATCAAACCCAGGACCCTCTTGCTGTGAGGCAACAGCGCTGCCCTTATGCTATGGTGCCTAATAACTGTACAGTTTTAACATTATAAATGTGTTAATTAATAACTGTAGATGTCAATTTAACACTATATGTTTCAGTTTATCACTGTAAGTGCATTAATTCAACATTGGAGATGTTGTAATTTCACCCCAGTAGGTCTGGTTTCCTAGACATGGATAAACCTAATCTCGGGCTAAATTGCATGAATCACCATTTAAAATTGGCCCAGCTTTAGGCTTAATCTGGGTCCCCAGGGTAATAATCATAGTATTAATTAATTCATCATTGTAGATGTTAACACTGTAGGCTGTAAATTAATTATATAAATGTTTTATTACACTATAAGTGCAAATTCAACACTGTACACTCTTGTGAGATGGTTCTTCCAGAATTATTTATCAAAGGGAGTCATTCTGCTTAGAACCATGAGTTCTGTATAGAACCATTTCATGCTTACATGTTTCTTTGCATGGTGAAAAGGGTTCTTCGGATTGAAGAAGAATGTGTTGTATATGTTTTTTGAAAATGCTATAATGCTATATAGCACCAAAGAGCTCTGCTGTTGTTATCATGTCAGGCTTGTAACATCAGAACAACCCTTTTTGGTGTGATTTTCAAGAAGGTTCTGTATAGAACCACATACAGCACATTCTCCATCAATCTGAAGAACCATTTAAGTATGAAATGGTTCTATATAGATTGTATAATGGTTCTAGATAGAACAATCCCTTTATTAAAGAGGCAGAGGATAGAAGTAGATGTAAGGTACGTTACAGGTCTTAATTTAACACAGTTGGTGGGACATTCAGTGCGCAATTGAGAAGCTTCACCAAGGTGCGCGGATGCAGAGCTGCTGAAAATGCTCAAATCCTCTCTCCTCCTCGGCGCGCTGACACACACGTCCTGAGAAAAGTGGGAAAAAAGGGGAAAAAACAGTCTAAAGGTTGTGATCAATGCGGTTTGATGTCAACTCTCTGCGCATTTGCGCAACGAGGCTCCGCTTACGCAGCGCTCCGCGAGCAGAGGCGGGGCAGCGCGCGCGCGGCGGGGCACATAAAAGGGGGCACGGAGAGAAGAGGGGGCACACACAGCTGAGGAGTTTGAGTTTCTACAGCCCAAAGCTTGGACCAGTACAGGCAGAGCGGCGCGCGCTGCCCGGATCAGCACCATGGAGAGCTCGAGCGTGCGGGGCGCACTACTGCTGCTGCTTCTGCTCAGCGCGAGCGCGCAGGAAACGGACACCACGGACAACGAGCTGGAACTGGACACCAGGGCCATCCGAGACTTTTACCCTAAAGACCCCAACCTGACCAGCGAAAAACAACTGGTGAGTTCTTGCGCTCTTAGCGCGCGACACTGTTTAAAGTGATTAAAACGTTTTGCATCTCTTTTCACAGTAGTGTTCATACAGCTTTACGTGTATATATAGTATTTGCTATATATATATAGCAAATAGTTGATGGTTAGTTGGGTGTGGTGGGGGTTTTATTTCCTTTAACCACTAATTGCAGCACTTTTGCTGGTGTTTTTGTTTGTTTGTTTGTTTTTCCACTGAAACTTTGAACCTTTATGTTTTAACAGCTTGGAGCTCTTCATGAAGTCCTTGAGAAGCTGCAGACCAAGAGAATTCCACCTTGGGAAAAGAAATTTGGACAGGTTCCCATGGTAAATAGACATTAATTGGATATATTATGTAACATTAAGTAAACCTGATATTATCATAATATTAAGTCATGTATCAAGTCACTGACAGTAACACTGACTATACTAATTTGTATATTATAAAAAAACAACAGCATCAGTAATTCAGTAATTACCAAAATTATTGAATTTTATAACAAAACCTTACACCTCCACTTTTTTGGGTTTTTTGTTTTTGTTTTCATAATGAAAATAAAAATGGCAACTGCTGTACAATATGTTATGATTTGTGGAGCAACAGTAATGCATTAACCATTCAAAGTTCCATTCATTTTCTCTCTCCTGTAGACATTGTAGTCCAATGGTCATTAACATGCACGTGATGCGGTGCGGTTTCCCACCATTTGATGTGAGAATGCTTTATGTGATGGATGTCAGTCTGTAATAAATGCTGTCTGCTTCTCTGCAGTGTGATGTTGGAGAGCAGTGTGCGGTGAGGAAAGGCTCGCGCATTGGGAAGATGTGTGACTGTCCTCGGGGAGCCTTCTGCAACTTCTTCCTGCTCAAGTGCTTGTGAGGGGGCAAACCATTTCCAGGGTCGTCTGGGGGGTGGGGTGGGGGGAGATCACACACACCGTCCAAAAGTATCAAAGTCATTTGTATAGATATTTTTTTAAGTGCAAGAATTCACTAAAGAAACGTTTCTGTAAAGTTCTGTTTGTGTGTTAAAGCGCTGCACGCCTGTAATAATGTCAGTAAAATGTAACATAAATGTTTTGTGAATTAAAGTGACCCATAATGTCTTTTTGTAAACCAGTCTGTGTATCAGTTATTTCAAAGAAGTGTGATGGTTGAACCAGAAGTGTCATGATTGCCCAGTTGTCTCTCAACATCTTATATTTTGAGAAATATTAAGATATAGCTAGAATTAAGTTCATGTGTCTCTACAAATGTCCACAAAAATGTGTATATATATATATATATATATATATATATATATATATATATTAAATTACATTATACATTATATATTACATTACACTGTGGCAATTAGAAGCAGATTAATTTTCACTAGAAAGAAGAATTCTTCCAGCCAGTCTCTAGATTTGCTCATTTTGGTGAAAATCACTTGTTTCCAGGGGATGCAGGTTGTGTGTTTGTGTATGCGCAGTCATGAAACTATTGTTTGGCCAGCCCCATTCATCCTTACCAAATAGGTAGGCTGGATTTTTTTGTAATATAAAAACATGTGCTGGATCATATCGATTGCCCAGAGTTACAAAAAAGAACTGCTCGATATCTTTTATCAAGGCTTATTCTCTTGATGGATTGTACCTCTGTGAATAGCAACAAACAGAGAAACTGTATCATGCTGCTACGCTTGGGAACCTCTCAGTGTGTCATTTGTTGCCAGGCTCAATCCAATCTGCCTGCTGAATTCCATTTGGAAGGTCATTTTGGTATCATGTATCATGCTTTTAGTTCGTAAGTGAGTGCTGGTCATGCTGGAGTTCACTGCAGTTGGTTTTTACGCTGTAGAGATTCTATTGCTTTCATTTGTCCAATCAGAATAAAATCAAAACATACAAACTGATTGCATTTACTGCATAGAATGACGTCTTCAGCTCATTGCTGTCTCTGTGTAGCTTTTAAAGTTGAATCCAGTTGAATGACGTCTGTTTGGTCAGAAAAGATGGAGCCAGGCTGCTGCAATGAGAACTATGAAAGGGAATCTATAATGTAGGCCAAGACAAAAGCTGTCCTGCGGCTATGAGCTAAAGCTTTGTGTTCCGATAGCCTTTTAATCTTCTCAACAAACATATATTTAGAATAAAATGGCTTCAAACTCAAACACCATAGAACAGCTTCAGTTCTATTAGGTTTCAGTGCAGAGTTCTCACCAGTTTTGTTCAATTTAATGGTCTTCACTAACGTTCAAGTAGTGAACATGATGAGTAAGAGCTTTCAACACCAATAAATCCAGATTTAGGGTTGATGAGCTTTTAAGTCTGTTCTTTTAGCCTTGCTACGTCATGGTCTTTTGCCCCCCAGTGACTTGATGATTTCTCAGTGTTGTTGGCCTTCAGCCTATCACATAATGATGGCTGAGCTTTTCCAAAAGCGTTGCTGTGTAAAGAACATTGTCAAATCACTCGTGAGAGTCATTGGGATGTTTTTCAAATGCTTCTTGGTCATCATCTTCATGCCTACAGTGGTGGTAAGCAAAGATCATCAATGTGTGAGATAAATTGGTTCGGAAACTGACCCTTGGCCTGATCTGACATGAGGATTGTTTATTCTGATGCTACTTGAATGTTGCTCAAAAAAACCTTTGCAGAGTTATTTTTCAGAAATGCATAATACTGAAATGTTTATGGTCTGACATGAAGTGAAAAGGGAGATGTGCTGTTGCCCCCTAGAGATGCCTTGTGGAAGCAAGGAAAAGCTGTGAGATATCCAAAGGCCAAAGTTCTCACTTTGAAAATGTATTGATGTCAAAGCTGCTTCCAAAGTGCTTTTGATTGAGTTTGGCCTGTTGAGTCATAAGAAGCTTCAGGTCCAGCTACTGCTCACTAATACAGTTAACTGCACTGTGATCCCAGTGAGTGAGTAAATGTTCATGACGTGAAAGAAACCAGTCTGCATTCACTGGTTGACTATATTTGGTTATGTAATCAGTTTATATAAGATGAGAGTTTATATTAAGATAAGTCACTTACACTCTGTGGTTTTGAGGTCATACAGAGCTAAAGTAGATGCTAGACAATAATATTGCTCCCGACAAATTCATGAACCCTTTAAAATCACAGGATTACAACATATCAAAACTTATCATTCCTGACCAGAATTAATTTTGTCTCTTTACTCTTCCTGAGATAATGACTGTCCTCCCATCCTGCCGAAGACCATCAGGGCCTCTTTCTCACCATCACCAACCTGCTCTCCTGTTCATTTGTGCTGCAACACCCTCAGTTACATCACTGTGCCATCCAAATGTACCAGCATTGAGATAGGATGGGACCGTTTCAGCTCACTCCCACTTTTCATAAAGACTCAGTCAGAAACGGCCTCTACCAATGCAGTTTCTAAAGCTTTACCATCCATTCTTCAAACAGAGATGCTCTTAGCTTTTATTTGGTATTTAGCTTATTAAATTATAGATACTGTTTGACCAGAGGAGGATTGGTCTCCCCTTGTGAGTCTTGGTTCCTCCCAAGGTTTCTTCCTCCAGACTGAGGGAGCTTTTCCTTGCCACAGTTGCCTCTGGCTTGCTCACTGGGGGATATATGTTGTAACTTTGTGTTTTCAAACTTCTGTAAAGCTGCTTTGTGACAACATTGTTGTAAAAAGCATTATACAAATAAACGTGAATTGAATTGAATCATTCAGTAACTACACAGATTCTAATAAAAACTAACTGAGCTATTTTTAGGTTGTAGAAGTGTGTAGTAAAACCTTGGGCCTGCTGGTATGCCCCGGCCGTTTATGGGGTTAACAATTAGAGACAGAAATGTACAGAACCCATTACATATGGGTGTAGATAAAATGTTTTGGAGCACTATTTTCTTCATTTGTTTTATAATTTATATATAATACAATCATAGCCCCTTGTCTGATGACTCACAATAATGAATGTGCATTTCTTGTAGGCCTCCTGGAATCTAGAGCAAGTCTGATGTGCCCAGAAGAGCTCTAAAGAGCCCAAATCAAGGAGTTTTCCACACTTTTAGTAAAGAAATAAATAACTACACATTTGATATATATTTAAGTTTGAAAATGTACCATTCATCGAAGCTTCATTGCACACTTCTATAACCTGAGAATAGCTGAGCCAGTTTGCATTAAAATGTCTGTAATAATAAGTCTTAGTGTGGAATAAGCCTGGGATTTTAAGAAGCTAAAGGTGCAGTTATAAAAGAAAATGTGTTTAATTGTAAGAAAGGTTGGAAAATAGTCACAGCTGGAGGAATAAAAATGAATTATAATTGTTTATAGCATAATAAAATACCAGAAAACTGTATAATACAGACCCTTTAAAAATCACTGTATAACTTTACCAATATTGTGTGAAGCAAAATAATCAGTCTGAAGTGCAGTTATATGGTCTATTTACAAATCAGCTCTTTAATCATGTGCTACATGTGCTAGCTTTCTATCATTAACACCTACTGAATGCTTGGAAGGTGCCTCGTAAGATGTAATACATATTGAGGAGATGGAAATAGGCTTTAAAAATGGCTGTTAGTCATTACACATTGCTCTAACTCTAGAATATTCCAGACACTACTTCCACAAAAGCTATCATCACCCTTGAAAACAACCTTTGGATGACTTTACAATAGAGCAGACAGATGCTGCTCTCTCTGGCTGGTGGTCAATAAAGTGTAGCACGCTTCACCTAAAAATACCATCATCAATAATGAGTTAGATAGAAATGCTGTAACATCTGCCCACCTGGACCACCTGAGGCTCGATATCTCTACCATATTGCCAGCTTCAACACCTGCATAGACTCTGCAACAACACTATGAATCAAATTTAACATTAAATGAATTGGAATATGAAAAAGATAGTGTACATCTTGGGTAAATAAGAAAAAGTATTTCCTACTTGTGGCCAGCAGGTGGCAGTAGGAACCCAGGCCTTTTCTAGGCGATTGGATTGCTGACTCACTCCACGTCTGACTGTAGTGAAGCAAGGTTACTGCAGCATTTAGCACTGAAAGCTGGAGGGATACATTCCCCTCTCATTTCCATTCAACTTCAAAATAGCTCTGTTTCCTGTCACTTTGTTTGTCTTTTTCCATAAAAAGCATTACCTTACCGGTAGAGGGCCTTTATTCAAATCTGTAACTGCAGCACTCAAAATATTAGTGTCTAAATGAAATGTGGCTGAGAAGAAGACTTCTGAGCCTTCATGTGTTGGATTTCCACTGAAAATGGTCATTAGCTCCCTTCATCACGGCTTTCTTTTTGAACATTTTATTTTGTTTTTCAAAGAAATCTGCAGGGATATTTTTCCACATCTCCAAAGTTCAGTCTTAGAAATTGATTTGCAAATGTTCTTCTTTTTGTCTATTTTCTTTCCTCAATAAGGGCTTTTTGGCACCTACACATCCTTTCAGACACAGAAAGATGGGCAGAAACACCTGTGGATTTTTCAGATCTGAAGCTTCTCTGTCTTGAAGCTCCTCAAAGATGAAAGCTTATGTGCTGTTTATCTGATGGGGACTTGATGGTGATCTACCAGCAGTTTCATTTCCCTATTGTCATGGTGACACTTTATTTGGATGGTCCCCTATAGACACTCTACAGATACTTAAATCATTAACAAACCTTCTGGTGATGTTCACTTGATTACTAACAACATTATGGTTATGGTTAGGAGTAGGGTTATGGTTATGGTTATTAACTATGCCATGGATTTCCATTTAGTCAAACAGAGCAGAGTCAGTACATATAGGTTGTGTCATGTTAGTGTAAAATGCAGCTGCACTTAATATTAACATTTTGCAAAATTACATATTTTACTGATTTGGATCATTTTTGAGTATTAAAAATAACTGAAAGGTCTCAGGTCATATATTGTAGAAGGTTTTCTTTCCTGCAGATATGGTTGCACCATTTCTCTCTCTCTCTCTCTCTCTCTCTGCTAGATCACTGTAGGGCTTTTCCTGCTGTGAATCAGTTGGTTCTTCCTGGATGAAAGGGACATGAGGGTGTGCTGAACTGTGTAGTGTTTTGATGTTAAAATTCATTCAAATAAAAAAATCCCCACATTATGTTTTTCTCCATACCATCATTTAGCTATGTAAACATCTGGAAGGCACATCTCAGCAGTCTTGCCCTTAAACTAACAGATCAAAGCTGCTTTGATAAGGGCTGCATATACAGCGAGAAAAAAGACTCTGCAGTCTGCACACATTCAAATCCCTGGCCGATAACTAATCTGAAATTGGGTGGAAAAGTCACTTTTAACTACTAACTTCAGACAGGGAAAAACCTCAGATGGGCTGTTTCCAGTCAGATGGTCAGCACTTCAATCCCCACTGAAGCTCCAGATCCCATCTCAACTTACACCATCCGAGCACGAGTCGCTGACACAAGCGGATCATTCTGTCTGTCTTTCTCTCCTCTTCATTGTCTGCCTGTCAGGATGTCTGTATGGTTTGTGCTTTAAGCTGAAGAACATTCTGGAGTTTAGACCAATCAGTGGTTAAGACTAATAGAACCTTTTTATAACAGAGAAATGAATGAACTGTTATCTTTCTCTGATCTGACAGTGCTGTGCAAATGTCAGAGACCACCCTTCATTTCCAGGTAAGCCATTTAGTGTAATATTTTGGATTTTTCAGGAAGATATTTCGGAGGATGTTATAAGACAACCAAAGGAAAATGTGTGAAAGCAGAATTTCAAATAACTGCAGTTCAAAAAATTATTAAAAGATACAGAGAAAATGAGACTCCTAACAACTGTGGCCTGGTAGACCACCAAAACTGTCCCCAGATAAACAGCACTTGAAGCTTTCATCTTTGAGAGAGAGAAGAAAATCAGGCTCCACTCTGACTTCACATCTAAAAAAATCCACAGGTGTTTTTGTCCAACCTTCCACTGTGAGAAGATGACTCAACACTGAGTCCGAAAGGATGTGTAGTTGACAAGAAGCTCTTACTGAAAAAAGGCAACAGACAAAAAGGAGAACATTTGCAAATCAAAGAAGCTGCTTTTGTTCTCAGAACAATGGACTGACCACACCAGAGTCCAGACCTCAGCCTCATTGAAGGGGTTTTGATTGCTTGGATTATGAGAAGCAGAGAATTCTAAGACTGAACTTGGAAGATGTAAGAAAATCCTGCAGATTTCTTTAAATTTCTGAAAGCAAGAATGGAAGCTGTAATAAATATAAAGAGTAGACACACCACATGCTGATAGATTAGATATTATATTTAGTCCCTGAAGCTTCTGTATAATTTTCTGTTAAATGTTTTCTGCTTTTCTCCTAACACACACACACACACACACACACACACACACACACACACACACACACACACACACACACACAAACAAATAGCTTTTGAGTGTTCTGACTGGAAATTAAATAAATAAAGGGTGGTCTCAGACTTTTGCACAGAACGTTTTTGCTCCTTTGCCTATCCAGTCCAAAACACCATGTCTCTCTTTTTTAATGATTTGTACTTTTTGATAAATATAATTATTGTTATTAATATTAGTTATAGTTGTTAATATTGCTACTTCTGCTGCTACTATTAAACACTTCAAAAGATGGTTCTTCAAAGGTTCTTTAGTAATGGGAATAGCTATTTTCAGAGACTTATAGATCCTATTAATGAGTTATAGATCCATTTAATGCTAAAATGGTCCTTTGCATGGTGAAATGGATCTTCAGATTGATAGAGAATGTCTTGTACACGGCTCTTTAAAGAACTCATGGTTCTAAATAGAGCCGTGTCCTTTATTAAAGAATCCTTGAATAACCATCTGGAGTGATTTTATGCCTTCACTCCCTACACGTTTAAACATAAAGGTGCCACAAAACGTTCTTTTACTGATGCCATAGAAGAAACACTCCTGGTCCCCAAAAGAACCATGTTTGAAAAATATAAAGTTTTAAAGAAACTTCACATAATGTAAAGGTAACAGATTAAGAGTTCTTCCTAAACTGTTTACGTTTTAGGGAGGTTCTGTAAATCTTAAAAGGTTCTCCATATTCACATATCTTATTTACAAAGAACCATCCACTGAAAAGTTCTTTAGGGAAACAAAAGTGGCTCTTCTATGGCAGTGCATAAAGAACTCTTAACGGCACGTTGACTTTAGGAATGTAACGACTTCTGACAACAACAACAACAACAACAACAATGATAATAATAATAATCATACTAATAATAATAACATCGAGGATGTCTTTATTCTCATTTTATTTTTTATTTATATTGTAATTTTTTACTGTCAACTTTTTTTTGATCGTCAGGTGTGACATCACACAGAAGCTCGCTTCTCTCCACCAATCAACGCGCGGCTCCCTCCTCCCACATTAGCTTGGCTCCTGTCTCTCTCGCCAGCAGCAGCAGCTGCAGTAGTCGCTGTTGTCATGGAGATGGATTCAGGCCCGGCGTCGGCTGCGGGCGCCGTTGCCATGGAGACGGGGCCCCGCGGCGAGGAGCGCGCGGCGCGGCTGCAGCAGCGAGGAGAGAAGCGCGCGGACTTCTACATGCTGATCGTGATCGGCGAGATCGGCACAGAGCAGCAGCTGCAGGCCGCCAGACAGCACATCGAGCGCGGTGAGTGAGATTGACGCCAGCGGCGTCGCTGCCATCAGCCCGGAGAGCAGACTGCAGAGCTCAGGCGCAGCGGCCTGGAGCTGAGGGGCTTCAGTCTGCTTCACCTGCTTGTATCGATCGTCTAGAGCTTCTGTTTCACCCTGCAAACATCGCTGTAGGCACTGAG
The DNA here is from genome assembly GCF_015220715.1 of Pygocentrus nattereri. Classification (NCBI taxonomy): domain Eukaryota; kingdom Metazoa; phylum Chordata; class Actinopteri; order Characiformes; family Serrasalmidae; genus Pygocentrus; species Pygocentrus nattereri. Next base: position 11,373,909 of record NC_051218.1, read on the forward strand.
GATGGAGTAGGCCTAGGCATTTTAAATGAAGGGCTGTTTTAGTACTTTTTACATGTAGCATATATTTCACACTTTCTATTATGTTTTAATATATGCATTAAACACATTCTGTATTATGTCCTTGGCTCTATTTATTTCACTACATTGGTATAACTTAGATTTTTGTTTGCAAACTGTCAAAAGGTTTCATCTCTACGTTAATAGCAAAGCTCTGCCCTTTGCAGAAAGATGATGCAGAAAATTGGTGCATGTTTCAGTTTGGACTTTGCTGACGCAGCACTTACTCCAAGCTGTGCGCATGCCTAGACTGAGGGGGGCAGTACTGGTGTTCACGCCAATTTAACTGCAGAGAGAAGGACATTGCTGTATAAGAGTATAAGTGTCCAGTCCAGCAGTGCAAGTAGCCTGCATGAGCTCTTTTACTTCCCCTAGAAAGAACTACGTTTGCAGTTTGTGCTTTGAGTGGACACTGCGCTGTGAAGGGGGCATTACAGCACTGTCTCCTCCACACTGCTTTAAAATGACATTGTTCAGACATGTCAAGTGGGAGCACATTTACACACATAGTCTTTTAGTTTCCTTCCTTTGGCAAGACTTGTGTTGGGACATTGAGAACCTGACTATTAGAGATAAAGGCAAACTTGCCAGGATCATTAGAATGGCTGACAAACTCATTGGTAGGCAGCAGGAGCAGCTGGATAGAGTTGCACTATGTATGGAGGTTCTTGATACAGTGTGTGACCCGAGCCATCCTCTTTACAATGAGTTCGAGCGGGATGAAGAAACCTTTCCACAACAATAGAGGAATCATTTCAGCATCCACAAATATAGACTAATATTTCCGACTAATATTTAGTGACGTATTCTAGAAGAGCAGAATGTTTAGGTGATGACTGGATACTGTGCTAAAATATCTGCATTCTAGTCATTTTACTGTGTTTGTGACCCTCTACTGATAAATGTATTGCGTTTCTTTTAATGCTAATGCAGGTATATTTAGTTACATTTTATAAATGTTTGTGTTGTCATTGGTATAGACATTGACAGATATGTACATGAAAAATATTGGATGTTGCGTTGGCCCACAATTCCCATATCAGTGCCCTAATTCCCACCAGATTGAGCCTCCTAAATTGCTCTTAATGTTTAGCATTTAAGCATTGATATTTTATGTTTGTATACTGCTTGCCAAGAATGCTTATAACCTATAAGTATTCTATTCTATTCTATTCTATTCTATTCTATTCTATTCTATTCTATTCTATTTTAGACATGTTCAACCACCTGACGTGTTGGAACTGTGTGAATTCAAAGCAGAATTTTCAGTTGATAGGGCTTTAAATAGCTCTTGTTGTGATTTTCCAAAGTTTCTCCATAATTAAGCAGCTATAATGTAAACAAAGTAAAGAGTAGTAAAACAGAGTAATTTGATGTGAAATGCTCCATTCCTGAGACACATAGTGAGTCAGAATTGTTCACAGTGGTGTTAATGGGAACCAGGCATCTGAAGAATATTAATGCCTCTAAAAGCTCCCGCACAGAAAGCTATTATATCAAATGTTTATGAATACGCTGCCTGATGTCTAAGATATTATTTTACTATCATTGCTTTATGTTTTATATATATATAAAACTAGTGCATAACTATTAAGACATGTAGATTTACTGGTGGTTTTGAATAGTAAATAAAATGGCTATATTTGTGTCGCAGACATTGTGACCTCTGGTTCCTGCAAAAATCAAAGTTGATAAGTTTCTCTGCAATTAATTACTTCACTCTGACTGAGTTTTTTTTATCTCAGTGCCTGAATTATGCAATGCAATTTCTCTTTAAGAAAGATGGTATGTGTTTATTCATGCATTGCATATTTGACATGTCTTATTTCAGCGAAATATGTCTTGCCTGTACGTAGGCACCGAGGACTGAGCTGGCTCAGCAGCAAAATATATATAGGCAAAACCCATCCACGCTCACTGCAGTAGCACAACAATCCTCCCTTGAAAAAAATGATGCATTGAATTTACTATTCAAAATGTTCAAATGTGCACATTATTTCTACATGAATAAAATATGTTACAAAAACACAGGGCTGTGTTTCCGTTTGGCAATAACTATGTTTTTTGCAATATATTTTATTCATGTGGAAATGAGAAGCAATTTCAGTGAATTACTGTTCTCAGTGTGGAGCCTTAAAATTACAGTTTAGTCTATGAGAGTAGCCCAAAGTTCTTATTAAGCTTGATTATCCTATTCGAATCCCATCATGGACATTCACTTGGCGTCTTGTCCTACAAACATACTGTTGGTGTCTTCTGTTTGTCATCTGTTTGTCATCTGTTTACTCTGTCTGACAGGGAGATATATTAAGGGTCTATTTTGGTCCCCAAGGCCCAGTGAACATAAACGGACTCCTGAGGGTTCATCGTCTGTCCCCAAGGCACAAATGTAAAGGCCTACTTGTGCTGAAAATGCCTGAGGGTATGATGGCTCTACCTTAGAGAACTTTGCCCCAGTGACACGTGTTCTAACTTCTGTGTGAGATAAAGAATATAGCTGCAGAGGCTTTACTCTACAGTTGGTTTCTAATATCTGCAGAGCTAATATCTGCACTGCCGAAGTACTTTAGCTAAGTGACAGCTTAACTGCGTCTTTAGACGAAGAGAATGATTCATTTATCCAGTCCTGTGGAGTGGATGATTGAGTTATTGGATAATGTAAGCTCCAGATATCAGGCTCATAAGATCACATTGTCAGACACTTGGTCTGATTTGATGAGTCTGTGTTTAGAATAATAATTCCTTCTTCATGGAACACGTGAACTTTACAGCTCAAGAAAATCTGTTGGGCAAGATTTTCTTCACCAGAATCATGTTAGTGCAGATGGGAAGGAGCCACTACTGAATGCTTGTTAAACATACATTTTTGTTAGCATTTATAAAGCCTATGACCAGAAAGTGAATAGGACACTTTATCACATAAAGAACTTAATAGTAAGATAATATTAATGTATGGCTAGCCCAGCTCATGTTCTTAGCTGGCTTCTCATGCAGGACAAATATTGTCAGAGAGCTTTGGCAATTTAAGCATTTTGTTTCTGTCATAAGAGAATCAACAGAAACTTTATTAATATTTGCTTTCCAAATTTTCTGTTTATCCTTTAGTTATTAATGTTCACACAATGGAAGCAACAGTTTTTGTAGTTTTCTCAGGCACCATGGACTGAAAAAATATATAAGGTGTAATCACATTGCATTCCCTCAAAATAGTTTTGCATTTCCTTGCAATAATCTTGTGTTGTATGTGTTGTATTCTCTTGCAATAATTGTGTCACCTGGCATAATCCATTGCATTTGCAAAGGAACGCAAAACTATTACAAGGGAGCGCAAAAATTTTGTGAGGGAATGCAAAACTATTGCAACGTCACTGCAACGGCACTTTAGTGGCTCAGTAGTTTTTAAATGGTGTGGAAAAAAAACTAAAAGCTATTACATTTCTAATGTTTTAAAAATGTTAAATAAGGTTATCATACAGTCTTAATTTAGTCTTCAAAGTGGATTCTAAAAAATAAATAAGGCAAGTGTTTGTCACAGCTTAAAGCATCACTCCGGCCGTGACCCTTGGCTCATCCATCCATCCATCCATCCATTTTCTAAGCCGCTTCTCCGTCAGGGTCGCGGGGGGATGCTGGAGCCTATCCCAGCAGTCTTCGGGCGGAAGGCAGGATACACCCTGGACAGGTCGCCAGTCCATCGCAGACCCTTGGCTCATGATAAATGTAAACATTAACTGCATCTGTTGTCAGCATGGTCACATCCTACAGTGGTGCTGCAATAGCCTCTAAAATGACATCTTCTAGTTTAAATGCCAGGAAATGTAAATTGAAGGTGGGAGGAACCACAACTTCATGGGGTGTGGGGGGGTGATTTATGGGGATATTAATCCATCCATCCATCCATCCATTTTCTAAGCCGCTTCTCCGTCAGGGTCGCGGGGGGATGCTGGAGCCTATCCCAGCAGTCTTCGGGCGAAGGGGATATTAATATTGTTCAAAAATAGCTTACTGTAATGTAGTGAGGAGGCAGACGCATACGCTGAGATAAGCGACTTTTATTGAGGGCAAATCCAGGGTCGTTGTCATGACATGTAGCCAATATGAAGAGCAGGAGGGACAGACATGACAAAGAACACAGAAATCCAAATACTTAACAAAACACTTAGAACAGAACAAGCAGAACAAGCAAAACAATCAGCACGATCAAACATCAAACAAAGACCAGCGACAACTAGGGGCAAACACAGGGCTTAAATAATCACATGGATGACAAGGGACAGGTGAGAAACAGGTGAAACAAATCAGGGGTGGAGTCAAGAAAACAAGGGGGCAGGACTGAACCAAAACAAACCATGTGGAATGTTGTCAAAAGGTAAACAAAAAACATGGGGGAGTGGGAGGAGCCAAGCGTGACACTTATGTTACTCTTAGGAAGCCAAGTATTTAATTTCAACTGTGTAACTGTGGAAACTCTCTTCAGATCATTATTACAATAAAGAGAATTGATTACTCAAACAGAAATGACATCACATGAGGAGGGACGCAGGCTAAGAGCTACCTTGCTAAGCTAAGAGCTTAGCAAGGTAGCTGCCTGGCTATGTAGATATTTTACCTCACTTTGGTGCCTTTTCTCTAACGGACAAGTCCAAAACTTGTCATTGATGTCCATTTTGTGCTGAATAATGACAAAATGAACTATCGAGGTAAGGGTTAGACTAATGCTAGCTTGGTTGTATTTATTAGCCTATAGATCAGTCAGACTGGTATTCTTAGTGTTTGTATGGTATATATGTAAAATGTATACTGGGTACTGTGTGAGTGATGAATAAAAACAACGAAATGATGTAAAATCATGAATTGTGTCAAACTGAAGATGCTGAAGGATACACGAGCTATGGAATACTGTATAGCATATCAAATAGCCTAAATACTAACTGTAGACAGCAATGCCACTTTAATTTGTGTCTAGGACAGGGGTGTCCAATCTTATCCACAGAGGGCTGGTGTGGTTGTAGGTTTTCACTCCAACAAAGCAGGAGGTCACCTGATGAACAGTTTGAAGACTAAAACCAACTGATTTAACCAGAAACAGGTGAGCTCCAGCTTGTTTGGAGTGAAAACCTGCAGCTATACCGGCCTTTTGTGGATAAGATTGGACACCCCTGGTCTAGGACATCAGATCATAGATTGATTTCAACCTGCCACGGAACAGAAAATGCAAAGGCTGTTTGAAAGCGAAGCGCTGGTGTGGAAGACTGCTATGGACAGGGTCACAGAAGTGATCCGCTTGCTTGGCTACTCTCAGCAGCTACAGCCGCTGATCTGAGACTGAATAAACACGGAACTTTAGGCCTTATTTAGAGAGACAAATAAATAAATAAATAAATTGTCAGCTCGCTATTCTCATCATCGGCGGTTCACTTGCAATGCCAATAAGACAATGTAGCCAAGGCACTCTGCTCAGCTCAGCCCTTGTGTGTTTATAAGTAGCTACTGTGTGGGAAAAACAAGCATTCAGGCTTTTTTTAATGTTTATTAATATACATCCAGTGTGTATATCCACTTCAAGTTTACAAAGATCATGTATTTTGACTTTATACCTATAAATATATAAAAAATATATTCATAAGCATAAACAAAGCTGGTTTTAGCACTTAGTGCTTAGAGAACCTATTCTGTCTTCAGTCCCCCAAGGTTATATGGGTCCATCTGTATGACATTTTAAAACCCTCCATAAATCCTCAGCTAGATACAAATCAGAAGATTGTCTAGGTCATGCGAGCACCCTCACCCTCTTTAGTAATCTTGTTCTGGTAAATGACTCCATTCATATACCCTTTGATGACATGTAGTGCTGCTCTGGTACTGTTTGCAGAAATGAGCCTCATATCACTTTTATTTTTTACTGTGGGTGTTCTTGGGATCACGCAGCCCATCCTTTTTACTACAAACATGATAAGCTAAATTAGTGCCTAAGAGATCTATTATTGTTTGGTCTGACTAGAGCATAGTCACAAAAGAGTCCTGATTTGTTAAAATGCTCGGGTGTAGATTTTCAATGTGCATCTCTGTGCTTCCTTTTTAGCGTAGGCGATTTGCGTTGGGTGTAGGAATTGATATGATTACAGTGCAGTTCATTACTTATTGTTCCGTGCATAACTGTTGTTCCAGCTTTTGTTCTAACCGCAGATTATCAAGCCAGCTGTACTGACAGGGATGTTTAGGATCTTTGCTATAGCTTTTTCCATTTGAGGGTTGTTTAATAATGTTGTCCTTGGGGAATTTAGGAAGCTCCTTTATCTTCACCATTACTGCAACATGTTGGGTGAAACTTTCCCAACCAATGGCAGCATCTTTTATAATGATGCCAGGTGCAATTTACACGAGAACATTTTTATATGTAAAGCTGATTTACTTTTTAAAATTTATATATTTTACTACAGAACTTTTTTCTTTATCAATTTTGTTTTTAAACCTAGCTTAGTTTATGCCTGTGTATACATAGGTTTTTTGTTTGTGTCTCTAAGTACAAAGTCAGAAGACATTATGAACTTTGTGTAAGAGAGTGTATGTACAGATGTAGAGTGTATATGCATTGCAAGTGTATAAAATAACAAATGCAAAAGTGTCTGAATACTTCTTTTACTTTCACTGAATGACAAAATCTCTTCTTGGCCTTCCAGAAATGACCTAAGGACGCTTTTGCTTGGCCTTTATTGATTTTGCCAGAGCAATTAACACATGAAAGTGAATCGATATTCTCCAGAAGTCTCAGCTGGGTGTTTGTTTGGACTGGGGTCAAAAATCTTTGAGAAGACAAGGGGACTGGAGCTTTTGTATTTCTGAGGTGGTGATAGTGGTGATGGTGGAGGGGAGTTCTCTCTTTTATACAGCAGCTCAGTGACACAGCATTTCAGAGCCCAAAGACTGCAGAGTGTACAGAGTGTAAGATTTGAACTTCGGCCTTCATCGGAGGAAAAAAAAGCATTTTAATCGTTCGGAAGTACAGTGGCGAGAAAAGACAGAAATAATGAGGAAAAGAAGGCAAGAGGCTTGAGGATTTGATTTCATCCCCTAATCCTTTAAGTGCTGTGTTCAGCGAGTTTGCCACAGAGCAATTGCATGAGCCGTCTGCGCTTTTGGACACTGTTATGTAACATTAAATGAGATTCCATGAATATTCATTGAACACAGAAGAAAAAAGTCCCACAGAAGTTGTAGCAGCTGTGAAAGCACACACTAGTTCATTGTGGCTTTCTGCAAATGTGATCTCCAGATTGGCACAATCGACTGAATGTTGCTTCACATGTTTCCTTTGACTTTTAATTGGAGTGAATCTCTCACATAATGTTACAAATGTTATAGACATATCAGTAATCACAGAAAGAAAGAAAAAAGCACTATGAAGCAATGGCTGCACAGTATGGTGAAAATATATTGCTGTCATTTTGCTGCATAGAGTATTGCTCTTGTGATATGCCTTTTAATGTATTAAAAGGTATTTTTTTGCTTAATTGCTAAATTACTTAAGCATATCTGGATAATCCAGTTATATTTATACATATATCACAGTTGTTGGAATGAAAACTCGAAGCTCCAAAATGCTAACATTACAGCAGAAGGAAAAAACCTACCTTATTTTTAACGTGAGTCAAACATTCACAAACACAAAGTCATTTTGGTCCATTTTACATTTTACATACACACACACACACACACACATGTGTGAATGGATTTTCTGTTTTAGGCCAAAAGCTCATCTCTCATCTCAAAACTATTGCAAAATAACACTTCATGCATCAAGTTGCGAATTTGTAACCAATTCTTGTAATAACTTTCTGTGAGGGAGCCTCTAAAATGTAATATGGTTATTTTGGCCTGTATTATTCTGACCAAAATGATTTATGTTTGCTGGATTATAGACCTCATTATCATAGACCATAGACAACCCATCCCCAAGATCTGGTCTGTGCACAGTAAAAAAAGCCTGAAGGGCTCAGTTTAATATTGTAGCCCTCTGCAATATCACTGTGATACTGATTAAGAAACAATATATTGCACAGCCCTGTGAAAAATAGTACATTTCAGTATTCCGCAGAATGTGTGCAGTAAAACACCTTGTTTTTGTGTGTGTGCAGGGATCCGCTCCTGGGACATCAGCCTCACAGCGTGTGATCTGGCCCGGCAACTGCAGCTCTTCATTACTAGGCACTCTGCCCACTTCTCTGCAGAGATCAGAGGTCAGTGATAGGTCTAATGACTGGACAAACCTGATGACTCAACCAGGACTTGTTAGCAAAAAATAAAGTAGTTATGTAAGGTTGTGGTGAAAGTCTTTTCCCTCTTTTTCAAGACAACAATCATCATTTCTAACTTGGTCATTTGGTGAAACAATAAACCCTGTAAACATACATAACTATATAACTTGCTATGTTGCTTGTTATTTACTGTATTATAACCTGCAATTTAAATCAAACAGCATGTTCATGGCACCACCAAGCTCCAAATATGAGAAACACATGGAATACCATATTTAGCATATCTGTATGTTACTGTTGATTAGTAGAGACATAGAAAAGCACAGAAAAAAACATTGACTTAAAACATATGTAGAAGCAAATGGGGAAGACAGGTGCTGAATTTAACTGTCCATTTGCTTCTATTATAATTGTTTTTTGTTAGCCTATTTAGTTCTTTTATTAATATTTTATTATATTTGTGCTAATTGACTGTATGTTGCAGATGCTGCAGCTAGAGACTAGGTTAAAAATACTGGGGTTCTCCTTTAAGGATTCAGTCACTGATATCACATCTCCAAGGTCATGTGTAATCCCAAGGCATGAATCAATGCAGCACACGCATACTGTATGCAGTGTAACATGAGGAAACTATAGATGCTCTCCCACCTACTGAAATGGAGATCTGTGCATGTGTGTTTGGAGCACTGCACACTGCACTGCCTGCCATAATCATCAGAGCGCTGTGTCAGGAGAAGGAGCTGCAGAGCCAGTCTGCACTGCTGCAGTGTGTCTGTGTGAGCTGAATAAGGTTTTCTCAGGGAGGATCTAAAGGCTCAGGTGTGCCTCAGTCTTGTTGGGATATGCAGCTTTATTTCCTCTATTTCCTGCCTCTACAGGATTTTGCTGATGTTATCACACTATACTATAAAGCTGTGGAATTCATATGAGATCCATGTGGTGGCCAAATCTTCACTGTAGTTCATGCACATTTTGAAATAGGGCAGCAGGAGATCAAGGACACTACTGTAATTTCTATTTACAGAGTGATAATGAAATTACATAGTACAGCACTTTACTGTCAATGTTTTAACTTTTTTAAAATTTACAAAACAGATTGAATTTACAGTAAACATTCCCAGCTATATTTTATATGTATTTATATCATCTCATATCTCCAAAACGGTAAATGTACAGGAGAAGGAAAATATCAAGAGCTCTTAATGTAAATTTATGTAACTTTTCATTTTTTGGGACTATAGCAACTGTATATATATATATATATATATAAACCTGACAGTAACCCTGTTTTAATAGAACACTACCAGATGAAAAACACAGTTCAAAGTGAAATAACAAAACATGTAAAATGCATTCAAATATACATTGCAGGAATAATGCATTTAAACAAAAATCTTATTAAAAGAAACTAAAAATAATCAGCAAGTTATGCTAATGCTCCATCTGCAGTGCTATAAAATTCAGAGACAGGCTGCTCAGATTGCACAAATTAACAGTCACTTTCTCATCATGCTTTGCAAATAACAGCTAAATATGGTAAAATACTGTAAAAAAATCTCCTTGACAAAAACATTGGGCTGTGTCTCCCAGAGTGAACCACCTTTTTTTTACAGCACATCTGCTGTATTTAAGTTAAACAGTATATTACTGCAGTGTTTCTGCTGTAAATGTACAGCAATTTTACAGTATTGCAACAATCTTCACAATTCTATCATTTTGATCATTTCATTTGTTTTCACTAGGGCTGAGCAATAATGGGGGAAAGTAACACTGCAATATTTTTTTTTTGCGATAAATATTGTGATATTTTAAAAACATAAAAGGGGCCAAAAATTTACCCAGTTAAACTACCCACAAGTGGAGCTAATGATCATTTTAGCAATGGAACGAGTTCAGAGGGAGATTCAGTTAGCGCAGGCACACTATGGTCTAAATTCAATACTGCAGTTATACATATTGTGATTACCAGATGCCTTCTAACATACTGACCCTTGTGATGTGGTTAAGGAATGACCTGCATCATTTCTGACCAACATTGTTTATGTTTATTGGATGATGGTAAACCCTTGATTCACCCAAATTTCCAAAAAACATCTGGTCAGGATACTCACCGCACACAATAAAACATTCAGTGATTAGTCATTAGAGGCTCATTTGCACATTTCACACTTCTAAGATGTCACTATTACAAAGGCTCATATCATATAACAACATAATCAAGGAAAATAAACTGTGCAGCCCTTGTAATCAAGACAAGTTCACTTTTATGCATTGAAATTCAGATTCCTTTACTGAACTCAGTAAATCTGATTTTTGGTAAATGTGTTTCTTTCAGGGTTTCTTATTGAATGGTGGTCAGTTGTGTTTGTTGTTGTTTGTAGAGTAGGCTATTCATGTTCCTTTAGGAGTAGATTTCTTGGCCTGGTTTTTATTGACAAAGCTGACTGCAGACATCCGTCAGAACTCCCGGTAAAATAAAGCTAAAAATACAGCAGATTAAAGCACCACTGGGATTAGTGCAGCGCTTGGAAAAGGCTTTGTTGTTCATTTGAATACAGTGGAGTTTGTTTTGCTTTGGCTGTCTGGGCTGGATTTAGTGATGTGGGCCATGCAGGATCAACACCTACACTAGTTGCTTTGCAGATGGCACTGTGATCCATTCTGAAATAAAAGCATCTGGGTTGTTGTGTTAAACACTGAATTGTGTTTCTGAGTATGCTGGTGGAAGCAGCCCATTTATGCTGCAGTGTTGGGGTTATTTGTAAAAGTCAGAGGAATATATCTTTATTCTTTTTACACAGCACTTAAATGAACAGTGAATTAAGTAAGATTGCAATATTTTGTGCTGTACTTATATATTATGTTTTATTGTATTGCACTGTGTATTGTAGTTTACTGTATTGTATTGCACAGAGTTCTGTGTTCAACTCTGCTCCTTTTCTCTCGGTATCAACAGTGACTTCGTTTCTAGCAGTATCTGTATGTAAATGTAAATATCAACATTTATCAACCTAATCTCTGTCTGTCACTTCTTTATAATACCATTTATTTCTACAGGCATAATCGCCTTGTACTTGACTGTAAATCTATATATATTCACCATCTAAAGATAAACAGGTCTATATATATATATATATATATATATATATATATATATAATTTATTTATTTTCTTTTGGATAGCAACGCCAATAGACCATTGACAGTTGCTGAATTATGAGAATAAACATTTGAAATGTGTGATCAAATAGCATTGTAACGGGGAGCGAGGAGGCAGACGCACGTGCTGAGATAAGCGAGATTTATTATGGGCAAATCCAGGGTCATGGTCAAGACGGTCCAGGGTCATAGAGCCAACACAGATTGAACGGGGGGCAGACATGACAGACCAACAATAAAGAGGTTCAACCAACACACAGCACGGTCACATAAAGCAAACAACAGAGACCAATACAATCAAACAAAGACCAGCACTAGACTAATGAAAACACAGGGCTTAAATACAAGAGGGCTAACAAAGGACAGGTGGAGACAATCTGGGGTGGAGTCATGAAAGAGGGGGCTAAACCAAAACAAAACGCACATGGGCTAAACCAAAACATGAACAAATGGACAGGAATGGGAGGGGCCAATCGTGACAAGCATAAATAGAACAAGCCTTTAAGGCCACAAAATTTCCTTGATATTTTGGAAACAATGTCTACATTTCAAAGTGCACCACTTGCTCCACAGTCTATACAGACCATATATGGAAACTAAACCACAAAAACAGGTTTATGAATTCAATGTTTTTATGAAGCCAACAGCATCTTAGCTCCGCCCATTCATACTGAAGTTACAAGGAGTATTTCAGCCTGGGCTGCTGTTTGAATAAATCACAATAAAGGACAGCCAGTCAGAACAGAGATTATTTGCATATATTGATCTTGAAGTCACAGTAACAGAAACAACCAATTTGATTCTAAGAGATAAAGTTAGGTTGGTCATGTAAAAATGAATTATGCCTGTGTTTGGTACATGCAAGCACAAAAGTATCATAAGTGGACCTCAGGGGGAAAATAAGGTACAAGATATGGGCCCTTTAAGATAAGAGGGACATGATTGAATATCTAGCCTTATCTGTTCTTGTGAAGTTTTATCCAAATTCAAACACTGGAAAAAGTCATTCCAGTTACTTTTCCGTTTTCAATTATACAAATGTACAGCTTAATTTACAAAGACCTTTGACTGTGGAATTCATGACATTTTTTGCACAAAAATAGCACAAAAATAGATGCTTCCCATAAATGTTTGTTGTTGGAATTCAGCAACTGCCCACTGGCTTCTGTTATCTGATTTGAGTCAACAGTTTATGTTGTTCTCTTCAGAGTAAGGAAATACTTATATAGAGAAACCGGAGTATTTCTTTCTTTTTTAAGTTGAGCTCTAGTTCCAGCTGATTTTCCCAGACGCCCACAATGCATACCATATATAGACATCATCACATTTTCAGGTCCATAAGAAATCCTAGATCTATCCTTAAGAAGCAAATGTAAACTCTCAGTGGTTCATAAAGAACTAAATGCCCCATTCATTTTACTTTAGGCTTCTATTTCTGCCTAACTGGAATGTCCCTGAAGGAGCAGCAGCAGCACTTTTACCTCAGTCTAGTCTTTTTGTGCTTTTTCCATGCCTGTGTGTTTGTGAGGCACTATTAATGGAGTGTTGAGTAGGGACAGAGGAAGCGATGCCTGCAGCTGAAGGACATGCTTTGTGGTTAGATCAGATTGCGATGACTGGTCTGTGGCCTCGCGGCTCGCTAGAACAGCTAGCCTCTGTTTGTGCTTTACCACACCCTGTAGCACTGCAGACAAAAGACAGCTGAGCTGATGCTGCAACTATGTCTACATCATCTTCTTCCCTTATCATATTAATCCTGCAGCTCAGCATACATCAGCATTATATATGCCCAAAGGGAAAATAACGACCACAGCAAGACTACATTTCTCCCACTCAAATTAAACTTAATGATGGGATTGAATATTGGGTACATTAAGATGGTAAGTGATAACAAATTACTTCTTTAATCTATATTTTACCTAAGGGAGAGCATATAACACAAATATATAATATAATTACAGTCAAAGTTTGAGCACCTTTGGTCAAATGACATGTTTTCTTAACTGAAGAGAAATTTAACACGTCCTCTACAGTGAACACACTTCTGCACATTTACTGTTTATTTGCTGAATCTACCATACTGGAAGAAAACGCTGAAAAAGTGGCCTGTGCAAAAGTTGTGGCACATTGTATATTTATTTATTTATTTTTTTTTACAATATGTTAAACTCAGCAAATATATATATATTCATATATATATGAAGTATATATTAAATTAAGGTACAATATCATATTTAAGTGTGTTCTCTGTGGAGGATATGTTCACTTATTTTCACTTATAAAATCAACAAAACATGTAATTTGGCATGATTATCAAGGAAAGATGTCCCCCAGTCACACCAATTACCAGTTCTTCAAAAATTGCAAGTACAACAGAAAATGTCACGTTTCAAATTAAAATTAAGACCAATTAATTTGTCTTAATGACAAAACACAGACCACAGTAAAAATCTTTAAAGTAAAATAAAAAATTTTGTGTTTGCATTTTTTTGCTTATTAATTAAATAATTCCTAATAAAATGTAAATTAATTAACAACAACAACTAAACAACAGTGTAGTTAAATTAAATAATTATAATTGTTTGATACTACATACATTTTTTTTCAAAAATGGATCATTTTTACAATGTAGTAGTAGTAGTAATAATAATAATAATAACAACAACAACAATAATAATAATAATAATAATAATGGCAACAACAGTAAAATGCTAGCAAATTAAACAAAGGAGAAACCTTTAATATTTTAAAGATAAAAGCAAGTGAAATGAAAAGAGCTAAAATAGATTGCTATGTGTGAATTTATGTCTGGATTGATGTCCAGCTGCAAAATTAAGATACAGATAATAAGCACAAATATATTTCATATCAGTGTTGGTGATGCCACTGCAATGAACAAGCACAAGAACGCTTCAACAGCTTTTCAGAGATAAAAGTGTTCTCCTGAAATTCATGATATGATGCCCTCTTGTGGATATGACAGGTAGTGCAGGTAGGGACTCAACTCTTGTGTCTGCCCAGCCCTGCTTCTGCCCTGCACTGACCAGTTCCATCCTTAATCTAACACACATGATCCTGTTAATCAAGGCCTTAAGGAGCTTCTGAATATTTGAGCCAGGTGTGTTAGATTAGGGGTGGAACTGAACTCTGTAGGGCAGTAGATCTGGAGAAGAGATGCACACGTCCACTCTAAATGATGGAACTCCACATTATCATCCTGTGTAATGACTGACTGCCCTAAATTAGTAGTGCTTAACACAGTCTAAATTAAAACAGATTACAGCTCACAGCCATTCTGCAGATGTAGATGGTACTTTAAAGAAGAATGGGAACACTCTGAGGGTCCTCAGAGGGTATGGGAGCCTTTAAAACCGACAGTGTGCGTGTGCAATGCAAGGGTATGTTGTTCCTCCATAGGCAACTGCATTGTGACTGTATTAAAGGGTGCATATTGTAAATCTTTCATGTTTTTTTTCTCTCACTGAGGTCCACTAATGACATTGGTGTGGGTTTAGGTATCCACAGAGATAATTCATTTTTACATAATTTTCCAACCTGTCTTTATCTTAAGACTGGCACATGTAAATGACCTATGTTCTGATTGGCCACCCTGTATTGTGCTTTAAAAGTCTTGCTGGGCTGAAACACACCTTATAATGTCAGGCATATAGGCTGCTGTAGGTTGAAATACAGGGTGTATGTAAATATCTGACATCAAATGACATCACAAAAACAGTGACAGTGTTTTTTGCACTGTATATATATATATACACTTAAAGCTTTCGTCTTTCAGAAAGAGGAGAAAATCAAGCTCCACTCTTGCTTAAGAAAAACTGTATCTTTGCTCATAGACAAGAGGTGATCAGACCCCCCTGACTGGATGCAAGGCTATGTGGACCCACACAGATACAAATTGTAATGATATTCTATCTTAAGCAATATTGTTCATGTATATCCTGT
This sequence comes from Pygocentrus nattereri, assembly GCF_015220715.1. Lineage (NCBI taxonomy): Eukaryota > Metazoa > Chordata > Actinopteri > Characiformes > Serrasalmidae > Pygocentrus > Pygocentrus nattereri. Next base: position 11,389,339 of record NC_051218.1, read on the forward strand.
GAATAAAAGGAAGATGAAAACACAAATGTTAACGCAGCTTTAAGTAGCTATAAATACAGCCCCTCCCTGACAATGTGGGAGTGACCCAGATCAGTGACAAACTCTCCCGCTGTGTTTGTGTATGTGTGCCTGGACTGAGCAGCAGTGCCTCAGGGACCTCCTGTTCTCCTGCAGGCTGCAGAGAGAGAGAGAGAGAGAGAGAGAGAGAGAGAGAGAGAGAGAGAGAGAGAGACACACACACACACATACACACACACACACGCGCACACACACACACACACACACACACACTACTGCTATACTATACTGAGAGAGAGAGAGAGAGAGAGACAAAGAGAGAGAGAGAGACAAAGAGATTGAGACAGAAAGAAAGAGGTACACACTGATCGATGAGCTTGATTCTGCTGAGTTGTTCCCCAGTCTCTCCTGCTCTCCTTCTTTATGTTTCTAATGGAAGACAGCCTTTGTCTGTGCATGAGTGAATGAGCGAGCCTATAAACATACACTGGATGGTCAGAAGCATGAGATTGTTTGTTAGTGGGGATGGAAGAAAAAACATAGCATATGTTGCTGCAATATGCTTACATAACTCTCAGTGTTAATGCTTCCTTCACAGATTACGAAGATTACTAAGTTACTAATGCCATGGTCACTAATATACCTCTGCACCATGACAGACCCTGGCTTTTTAGACATTATACTGGTCGCAGTTTGGATAGTCTTTTTCTTCTTTGCTTCCTGGAGAACATTATTTTCATAAGCAATCTGAAAGATTGACTCATCAGAATACAATGATAATGGTTTGTTCCTGAGCCCATGTGGTAATATCCATCACAGAAGCATGCAGGTTTTTAATGCAGTGCTGTCTGAGGGATCGAAGGTCATCGAAGGGCATTCATTTGTGAGTGTAGTTGCCCTTTACACACACAGATTTCTCCAGATTCTCTTAATCTTTTGATAATATTATGCATAGTACAGGGTGAAACTCCTAAAATCCTTGCAATTGCTCATTGTGGAACATTGTTCATAAACTGTACAATTATTTCCTGGCACAAGTGGTGAGCCTCAACCTACCCTTGCTCATAAAGGACTAGGCCTGTTCTGGATACTCCTTTTGTACCCAATCATGATGGCATTACTTGTTAAGGACATTTAGCAATATTCCTAGCTCTAAATTGCCCTGTTCCAGCTTTTTGGAACATGTAGCAGGAATCAATTTCAGAATGAAAACAGTGGAGCTGATAAGGTAAAACATTAAATGTCTTGTCTTTGTACTGTTTTCACTTAAATACAGGTCAAAGTCAATTCACAAAAGAATACTTCTGTTTTTAGTTTCATTTCACATACTGTCATAACTTTTTTTGGAATTTCACTTTGTGCAAAATCATCCATGCACAAACATGACAAAGTGGATCAGCTATAACATTCACATTGTGTGGTCACATGGTGTGGGACATGAGAGATTGTACCTGCACTTGTGTGGGGTATAAAAGTATGTCCTATTGATTGTTTTAAAGTCTATTAAATGAAGTCTAAGCATCTCTCTGTCTGTGTAAGGAAATGAATGGGCTGTTCTATTTCAGTATTCTGTTATTCATAACTATTTATCAAACTCCTGGGTTATTTCCCTACTTTCCAAACGCTTGACTGATATCTATCCAGATAGTGGTGCAGTGCTGTGGGAATTTGAGCGTTGTCTTATTACCTAGCCATGCTGTTTTAACACGTGCATAATGTGGCTTGGCATTGTCGTGTTGTAAGCATGGACATTGTTAAAAAAGATGTTGCCTAGAAGGCAGCTCATGCAGAAGATGTGTATTTTCTCTGAAAGGTCGACTCATCAGACCATGATACATGTTTCCACTGTCCATCAGTCCATTTCAGATGAGTTGGAGCCAAGAAAAATCAGTGTTGTTTCTAGACATATGGTTGACATATGACTTCCACAATACATAGTACAGTCACATTTGTGGATGTAACAACAGTGTTTATTGACAAGGGTTTGTCAATGTATTCCTGAGCCCATGTGATGAAATGCATCACAGAAGCTTGCCACTTTCTAATGCAGTGCTGTCTGAGGGAATGAAAATCACAGGCATTCAATTGTGGTTTTTGACCTTGCCATTTATGCACAGAGATTTATTCATCACAGAAGTGCAGGAGGCATGAAATGTTTAGTTACAGTGAACACATTAATCTGTGTACAAGACATTCAGTAATGGAAGGGGTATTAAAATTGATTGATCTGAAGTCTATTAAATAAAGTCATGGCATACAAGCAGAGATCTAGCTATCTGTTTCTCCATATAAGGAAAATGTATTCTATTTCATTTGGTGAGAATAATTGCTATTTAACTAATCAAACTATTGGGTTATTTCTCTGGTTTCCATATACTTCACTGATATCTATCCAGTCTTGACTGGTTTGTGTTAGATTGCCCTCTCTGTGGTACCAGCCTTCGACAGCCCTTTTCTCCCAAAAGATCCAGTTAGAAAGAGAAAATGAGGCATTTCGCTACTGTTATGGTCCATGAGTCTGCACTTTAGAAGATTGATTACTCATAGGCATAATACTAATGCCTGTAAAGGAAGATCCTGTGAGCCATTTTGAGCAGGACTCCTCTGTAATGCTCTGTCTTTTCCATATATGAGGGCTTTTCCCTTATACAGTACATATACTGGGTACTAATGAGTATGCGTATACTGTCTGTTAAGCAGTAGACCAGCTACAACGTCCTGTGTCTGGTTTGCTTCTTTAATTTTACAGTAGAACTATGAGTCTAATGTAATACCTTTGAACATCAATATATGTGTATATGGTTAAGGGAAAATTTATCATTAAAATTTCTCTTTATTTTCCCTTTATGTATAAATGCTAGCATTACAGCAAGGCAGTTGCTGCAGTGAGGCAGCTCTGCATGCTAGTGACCTGATTGAAATCGACTGTCACCTCAGTGAGCAGACCTGCTCTGCACAATCCCATCTCATTAGTCCTGGCAGCTCTGGCCTGACTCTAACCTGTGACCTGCTCACCTTCTTTACCAAGTCTGACCATTTCAGTCCTGCAGCAGTGCTGGTCATTACAGCTTCTGTGATTGTCATCGACATGTGTTATATAATCCAACCTGAGGATTATTTCTTGTATCCTGGATGGACCCTTTATCTGAGTGAGCTACACAGGTATTTGACTGTTAGTGGACATATTAACTGAAATCAGAGACACACAATGTGTTGCAGTGTTTGCAGCAAGCATGAAAATGAATTGCTGCCATTTTTACACTAATCTGCCTGGCAAAAGTCAAAAAACACCCTCCATTTATTTAATTTTCAGCATCAGAAAAAAGCAGAAAACATACAATAATAATATAAAATTGCACAGATGCTTCAATAACTAAACAGATCAATCAATTTTTTCAGTATTTAGTGTGTTGACCCTTTATCTTATTACAGATTCCATTTTTTTTAGGAGACCTGCTTACACAGAAATTTGCAGTCTAGAAAGTTTTGTTAGCTGTTGGGAGTTGTTAGCCATTGTTAGCCATTTTCACTGTAGTTTTAATCTTTTTTCCTCTAGTTTTGGAAACTGCTTTTTCACATATTTTCCTTTAACTTTCTCCTTCTTTATTCAAGTGGATTATTTTAGATCTAATCTCATCAGAAATATCATAAAACATGATTAACTCTATGCAACAAAATGTTGTCATTTTGCACCATTTTGGACCATCTGAATTACCTAAATAGGTTCTACATAGTACCAAAAAAAGTTTCAGTATACAATACAGCGGCAATATCATGTAACAAAAGTGGAGCTACTGGTTTAATGTAGCGTCATTTTTTAAGGTTTAAGGTTTTTGAAGGAATCATTTACCGATGCAAAGAACCTTTTCAACATTCATATAGTTTATATGGTTTTATATGTGACCATTGCCACACTAAAGAACCCTTGAAGACCCACTTATTTAAGGGTATACACTAAGGGTATGATTACTGCTCTGTCTCTGTGTCTTTCAAATTCTATTTCTCTGCATCTCTCTCTCTTGCTCTCTCTCTATCCTCCCACCTTCCTCTGATTCATGTATTAATATTAGAAGTCAGGGCCTGAATTGAAGCTGTGAGCAGGAAACATACTGTAGGCCTTAAGCTCAAACCACAGGTTTACACAACAGATGGCTAAAAAAGAAACCTCGTTCAGCAGAATCTGAGCTTCAGTAGCGTATTTAAAATACATGTGCAGGTTTAATACTTTATTCACAGTTCAAGCCACTGGCCAGAGCCGTGCGCTGATTATGCAGCGAGCCGAGTGCTAAAGGCCCATAGACTGCTGGGAGCTCAGAAGTGCTGTGTCATTCTGCCTGCCTGTTTTTAAATCCCTCTATTACTGGTGTCATAGGCAGGAGATGAAGACTATGGATCAGCCGCGGGAAGCTTTTGCAATAAGCTTCGAGAGTGTCTCTTAGACGTCTTTCTGTCTAGATTTTGCCTTATAAGTGGCGGTTTTAAAACTGTACCAAGAGGCTCAGAAAACTCGGCAACTTCTCAGTGATAGAAAAAGAAAAAGAAAAAAGATCCACATTTCAAATTCATGGAATCCTAATATAGCATTGAAAATGAAAAGTTTGGGGGCAGATGCCTCTACTATTAAAATATTCATTGACAAATAATGTGCTGGATTAAACAATATCGTGTATTCGTAAACTCTTGAGGCAAATATAATAGGCCCATCTGTGAAGGATTTCTGCATAGGGGCTCTGTTATGACAGATCACTGATGCATATGGCCCCCCAACACACACATATACAGATATTTAACAGGATAAATGCATAGGCTTTAGTGATTGATATTGATTTTAATAAGTATGTTCAACTATGCTTCGCCTGAGTGATACTGAATCAATTTTATTTTTCTCTAGGGCTACATAATGCTGCTGCATTGACATTTCTGAAGGTACAGTCTTCCTTAGGTAAACATTGATGTAATATTGCCCATAGGGAGGGAAGTCATGCATTAAGGATGAAGACGTCTGTAAAGATCAGAAAAGGTAAACATACTCAAGCACTCAGTGCAGTCAAGATTCAGAGGCCCTCTCTGTATTTGTAATCTACACTCCCTGATAACTTTCTCGATACTTCCAAGATATATAGACATACTAGTTTATATAGACATACTAGTTTGTAGATGCCAAACAGCATCTACAACTGCTGTTCCAGCAGTCAATTCCCATTCATTCAGATCTTTTTGTTGTCAGTTTTTTACATGTTGGAATGAGCAATTCTGATACTAGTAACTGTAGTTACAGTTCATGTGTTTAGAGAAACAGACTCTTTCTGTGTTTCTTTAAGTGCTGTTTGTTGATTTTAAACGGCACATATTATGGAAAACAGAATCAGGTTTACTATCCAGTCCGTACTTCCCATATTTGGAAATTGAGTTTCTAAAACAGTTTTTAATGAATTATTTTTGCGATGTCATCAAAACCAACATATTTACATATATTTGCCTATTTAGCCTATAGCAGTTTATCCCTGCACATTCATGTTGAAGTTTTTAGTCCTGGTTGATTTTTGAATAAGGTGCAGTACCACTTACCACAAAACCTTATTAGCTCCAGTACTTAATAAGGCAGCCAGTCAGAACAAATACAATTTAAATGTATCAGTCTTTAAGACACAGTAACAAATAAAAGTTTGTTCAAAGGGCCCATATAATGGAAAAAGATTTAATTTAGAATGTAAACATTGTTACAATTTTAAAATGCATTTACTCACCAATCCATAAAGTCCATATATAGAAACTAAGCTACAAAAACTGCTTATTTTGTGTTCAATGATTTTGTGACATCAAAAAAAAAACATCCTTTTTCATATAACTAGGCCTATTCCAACTACAGCAGTTTAGCCCTGCCCATTCGTGTTGATGCTATAAGGAATGTTTCAGCCTGGACTAGACTGTTTAAATGAGACACAATGCAGGACAACCAATCAAAATAGAGGTAATGTACATACACCTTGCTTAAAGGCACAGTAACAAAAACAAGCTGTTTAATTCTGAGACATAAAAAGAATTAGATAACAGGACCTATATATATATTGCAACCTGTTGTACTTTTAGATCTGACAGTTATAAATCAAACATTCCTGACATTTATTGCTCCAAAGAAATAATACCTGAGGGATTTTCTGGGATGTTCATTCAGGGGGCTGTGCAGACTTCCTCAGCAGTGGAGGTGATCCATACATAATGAATTGTGCTGAATAATTTAGGGTTTGGATATTGATATCACAGCAGATTGGTTCTGAGTGCAGGCTTTGCACAGCTCTATCAAGGTTCTCCAGCATTGATTTTCCAGGCGGTTTTTTCCATCGGTCTTCTTACTGTGAATATTCATTGCTGCAGAATACAACTTTGCATTTGTTGTAATAGCAGCCAGGTTGGTGGGATTGGAGAATGTGGCGCCGGGAACAAGTCCATCAGGAAAAGCAGTCTTATTTGCTGACCAGTTCATTGTTGAGAAGAAAACTAACAGTTACCATAACAATGATCAATATATTTACTCTTAACTGATGTAGATTGGTGTTTTTGACAACTGGTGACAAAATTATTATGTGGGCAGTGGAAAGACAGTATTATGGGGCTATAACTGGTTCATATGGACAATGGACAGAGTTAAGATGAGTAACGTTAGTACCAAGCCAGGCATGGAAATAGAAATTACTGCTGACTAGTTTGTTAAAAAAAGCAATTATTAGTGTGGAAAGTAACAAGTTGAAGGGGAATTCTGCCAGTTTTACAAAATGTCTGCATAATTCAGCCACTGAGACTAAGAAACAGTTAATTGTAAAGAAGATTTCTGACTTTTATTTCTTTACAGTGTTGGTGATGTGATAGGAACCAGGGGTCACAATGTCCACAATGCAAATATAGCTTTTTAATTTAATGTTGATAATGGTATAGCAGTGGCACTTCTGAAAATAGCATGTTTGCTTTAGGAACTATTTTGCTTTAGAATACCATGCAAACAGCAACTATCAAAAAAAAACATATTTACAATGATTTCATGTAATAACTTTCTGTGAGGGAGCTTTTATAGATATTAAACCCTTCACATATCTGGTTTCTATCACCAGCACTGTGAACAGACTTTTCTAGCATGAAGCATTTCACATCGAACCACTCGGAATGACTCTGTTTACATCTTAAGCATTTGATTATGAGAAATTTTGAAAATTGGTGGAATTCCCCTTCAATGTAAAACAAAGAGATCCAATACTTTTCTGACCAATTACAGACATTATTAAGACATTTTTATGTAAATGTTTACTGAACAATTTCTGCTTATTTGAGTTAACATATTGCTATACTATACTGAGAGAGAGAGAGAGAGAGAGAGAGAGAGAGAGAGCAATCTTAATAATTGCATTGTTAAAAGCTACTGTGTATAAAAACTGCTAAGAAAGTGAGAGATTTATCATCTGTGAGCTCAGCCTCCATCGATGCACTAGAGCTGGATCATATTTGTCAAAAAGTGAGTCAGAAAATATGTGATTGTTCCACAGGGAGAGGAGAGGAAATATGGCTCGTCTGGAAGAACTGGCACAGCACTAAACCCTCTGCACCAAAACAACTGGCTGGAATTTAGGTCTCTCATCATCACACCTTATCTCAGGCACACAGCAATCCTTCACACACAGGTCTGCTACCCATTTAGAAAGGAGAATATGAACCCAGTAAAGGAGCTGTATTGTTCTGTAAATGCTAGTTTTTTGGTTCAAAGCTTACTGCTGCAATTATATCATATTTACAGGTACTTTGACATGTGCATTAGAGTGAACATGGAATGACAATGGAAAAGGATTCTGATCTTATCTGGTAAACAGAGAGAAAATGTCAAGTCACTTTGTCTCTTCAGCCTGCGTTGCATCTACAGATATACACATATATTAAATGAGCTTCTGTGAGCTTTAAAAACAGAACCAATAGCAATGATGGTATTTCTTATAGTCTGTGGTTCAATAATTCATCTGTTTTAAGTTTTTATATTGGTGGGAACGTTTCTCAGGTTTATAGGCCACACTAGCAAAATGTATTTTTTGTGGTGAGGAGTCACTAAGTGCAGAACTGAGTCTCTGAAACTCCCCCTCCCCGCCGCTCTTCTTACCAGCAGTGTAGCCGAAGATGCTGCAGCCATGTAGTTCAGCTATAGAGCTGCGTCTGTATCCGAAGCGTTTTTATTGCACCCGTTTTCCGACAAGTTCTTGCTCTTGGAAGTAGTAGCCAATCCTAGCGCAAGACGCTGGATCAGGTTAACCAATCCGAGACCAGACTCTGTGTACAACTAGCGAATCCTAGCGCGGAGAAGGCGGGGCTTGTCGGAATACAGGTGAGGGAAAAAACTTCCCGCCTGCACTCTGCCCCTCCCTTGCCTGGCTCGACAGAGCCACACACAGACTACTAGCGTAGCGATACGGCTCAGCGTTTCGCCAGCTGATACACACGACTGACTGCTCGTTCAAGTGGCCCTCATCAGCAACGGTATGTACGGACATATGAATGTAGTTTCTGACAAAAAGATGTGCGTGTTTTGTCAAAAAACACGGACTTTGCTGTGACTTGTTGGCTGCGTACGTCCCTCTTCGCCTTCTCTCCGCGTATCCACAGTAGCCCGTTGCACTTAGCAACCGAAAAGGATGACGTCGTGGAGTGCACGCGCCGGCTGCTTATCCTTATTTGACCGCGATTTTTTGGCGACTTTGTCTGTTTCTGTTTTTGTCTCTGGTCATCACTTTCGGTCACTTTTTGTGTGCGTGTGATGAAATGTCGGTGACGCGTATGACATATGGACGGTGCCAGACAGCTGGACCAGAATTCAGTCGGACTGAGGGAATATGAAGTCTTTAAATAACCAGACTGCCAGTTAAATCGACCTAGACATGCGTGAGCACAGCGCGTACGGCGAGCAGATCTCAGTCACTCCTTTGCTTTATCCATACTAACTGGATTAATTTAAGGCGGTAGGTGGCGGGACAGCTGACCATACACTTTTTAAGCTTTCAGAAACGCTCTCTAAAGACTCTGTGTGACTAGTAAATGAGGGGACGTTGGGTGTTTGACAGGGGCTTGAAGTAGTTTGAGATGAAGTCATTCTGTGTTGTGAAGCGGAGGCTTCAGCAGCCCTGACTCAAACGTCCCGAGTGACGCACTTTTGCAGCATCGGTGCAGAAAGACTGAAGACTGATGTGAGATATTTGCTGCTGCTAGACGTAAAAGCATCCACTATTTCTTATTTACGGCGTAATAAATATGACCAGCCATTGATGTAAATGGCCTAGAGGAATAGAGACGTAGGAGTTCAGAGGTCCAGTCCGAATAGGCTGCTGCTTTTTTTGCTTTGTAGCTCATCATCAGTCGCTGATGTGGCTGGTACGCAGGAGAAAAATACGGCTTCATAATGCTAGACGGTCCACCGTCTGCGTTGTACTGTCGCATAAAGGGGATCTGTAGTTGTGGGGAAAAATACATGCATTGATTTGCTGGTCAGTGACTCAGCGTCATTCTCTCTCTCTCTCTCTCTCTCTCTGTCTCTCTGTCTCTTTCTCCGAGAGCGCTTACCTTGAAACGTTCTCATTATTAAAGTAAAAACTACAACGGACATATTTTTAGTGCTTTTTTGATTTCTTTCTGATAAAAAACACACACAATCCAGTCTAATAGATACTGTGCTTTTTTGTGTATCATGGTTCTTGTGATTACATCATTGACCAAGCTGTATGTTTTCTTGAAAAATTGGTTCACTTTTCTGAGGTTCTGACTAAGACAGCCTTACTGAAAGCAGTATATCTGTTCCTATTGAATATGTCCTCTGAAGTGCTGTCAGTAACAAGAGAATGCACCTCGGTTTGAATATTGTAGCCCACTCAGTGGGAAGCATAATTCGTAGGGGAATACCGGCTCACATCGGTGCAGTACTTGTGCCTTAGTCATTTGTTCCAGTGCTCCCACTAATAGTAAACTGTGGCTGGGCAACAGGCACCAATATACAGCAAAACCCCCAGTGGCAGCACCTACACTGTTCACTTGTACTGCTGTGTGAAGATGTATACTGGCCTGAGATCTGACCTGTAATAAGGTTAACATATTGGAAGAAAGAAAACTCGTCTTGCACCAGCAGAACAGCTGTTTCTGTTCAGATTCCAGGTGACATCTTCAGCCCAAAGCAGTGTAGAATTAATATATCAGGCCTAAGTATCAAGGCAAAATACTTATTGGCTAAACTTTCAAAACATCAATGTTCTAAGAAATCAATACTTTATCAATCCTGCTGTTCAAATGACCCCCCTGGCTGGCAATCCATAAATTCCAAGAAGCGAGTTTGGCACAGATGACTTGTGTTCGGCTCCGTGCTTAAAGTGGTCTCAGTACAGAGATGACAAAGGCTCCTGGAAGCTTCTGTCTGGGGCTTAGACGATGTCTGGGATGCTGGAGGCAAGTTAGTGCACTGATGAAGATGGACAGTGCAAAAGTCCTGAACTCTGGGCCTAGTCGCCACACCAGCAGGTCTTTTTGGTGTTTTTGGACTCAGGATGACCTCCATTTCAGTCTGGCCTGATCACTGCTGTCCTGCCTTGACTGCATCTTGTTTGTTTGCTCATTTGGCTCGAACGGACGAGTTTCATGTTCCATTAGATTTTGTTGTAAAGTAAACAGGGCAGAGTGAAAAGACCCTGAAGGACATGTCTGTCAGGCTCAATGTTAAAAGCAACCATGGCAGGAACGGGCTGACAGGGACAGTCAGAGGCCAGGCTCTACTGAGTCATTCACGCGGCTTGTTCCAGTTGTAGCTGACGGAGATAAAGGACACAACTTGACCTCTCTGCTTACCGATACACTTGGAGTCCCTATTAAATGATCCTACCGATTATATTAGCAGCTGTGACATTGCGCTTATTGGTTAATCCTTCCGGCTTTAGGAACGGGCCGTTGAAATAAAGAGCCACTCTGTGGGGGGGATTAATGAGTTGAAAGGTGCTTGACCTGACAGGCCAGGTACTTGTGTGGACAGTAGATACTATATGTAACCAGACATTGCAATTTGAACAAGAGGCCTAAGGGTTTTGTCTTTGTTTATTAAGAAAATATAAGTTTCCCAACACCAGAAAGTACTATCACTCTAAACTTTTCCAGCACTCATGTGCTAGCTATATTAGGATGTTTTGGGGAAACTGACTGTTATGCTCTGCATCCTGCTTCCTTTGAGAGGCTGCAGTCAATGGGTTGCAGACAGAAATATTAAGGCCATTTTGTAACAGCTTGTGGGACTGTTTGATTCATTCTTGTCAGTTGGCAGCTGTTTGTAATGCATTAAAGATAAAGAATATGGGGCTTTTTACTGGACTGGAGAGCTGGGTGCATTAATCTCTGTTGCAGTAGTCTAGTCTGCTCGAGAAAATAGGGTCATGGTGGAAAGCGCACTCTGTGGGGTGTGAGGTGCTGGAATGATCCAATGTGTTGTGGCAGAGTAAAATTTGCTGCGAGAGATGTTGAGACATGATGTCACAAGCCCCTGCTGTGAACTCCCATCGGTTGCTGTGAGGTGAAAACATCTCTCTGTGTCTCTCTCTCTCTCTTTCTCTCTCTCATCACTATCATTCTTGTTTTTCCAGGCAACTTCCTCCTCTTCCTTCTCTGTTCCAAATGTTAAGTAATTTTGTCTTTAATTCCTACTGCTGGGTGACTGTGTTGGTGGATGTGTGGGAGACCACACAAAGTGCCACTGCTGCTGAAATCCAGGATTTGTGTGTTTTTGTGCGGGCGGCACTGCAGCACTGAGCAGCGCTCCACTGGTGAGGACCACTCCCAGTGGCTGACTTAATATTACTGTAACATTCTACATTCTACTCAACTTTTTATGAAAGTTACTCAGTTTACACTTCTAAAACAGTGACAAAAAGAAAAGCCACTTTCGGTTCTGTACAGAACCGTTCATCGAATGCACATCACATTGGCAAGTAATAAAAAATAAAAAATTATCAGATGGATGTTTGGATTTGATTGATATTTCAAAACAATGTTTGATGATGAATTTATTTTACCCCAGAAGTGGTAAAGGTTTAGACAATGCTGGGCTACATTTGCTTTATTCTACTGGTTTTTGGAGCCTTTAGAAATAAATGTTACATTTCTCTGTAATGCAAATGCAGGTAACTGTAGTCCCAGTTTCTACATTTTATAAACATTTATAAAGCAGCATCAGTATCAGTATTGGCAGATAAGAACATGAAAAATATCGGATATCAGTGTTGGCCTACATTTCACATGTTAGTGTTTCCCTATATGGTATATATACACACACACATACACACACACACACATTTTTTATTTATTTTTTATTTTTTGGCATGAGCGCTGAATGTTTTGTGCCAGACGGCCAGTTCTGGAGCTCTGTGTTATTAGGTTCAATTTCCCCATTTAAAACATGTTAAGACAGAGTTGCATAATACAGTACACAATTTAAAAAGCAGCTCTTGCTATTTATAATTGCACTCTTTCTGTTACTCATTCCGCCGTATGTGCAAGTATGAAGAACCTCTTTTAATGTAAATGTTCTATATTAAATAATTAATAAGTTTTTTTCCTAAAATCATATGTCCCAAGAGTGCATAAACATGAGTTTATGCTCTGTTTAGCCTTTTTCTGCATCAGGGTTTAAACGCTACAGTTGCCATCAATGTCATACAAAAATCAGCTTTAGTGGGAATTAGCTGTTCAGTCATTTGGAAAATCAAAAAGAAAGAGAATGATTTAAGGTCAGTATCAAGGTCTATTATATCACCATTCACCATTAGTGTTTAAAAAACCTTTCTATGCAGCAGTGGTTAAATCCAAAAGGGAATTAGGACATTTTAGCCTTTTTTCATGTTACTGATATCATGAAAGAGAAAGCATTTTAAATTGCTGCATGGTTTTAATGACAGAGAATACATAGATTTAATGCATTAATTAGTCAGAATGTCTACATCCTACTGGCTTTTTCAGGTTTAAGCCAGTAAGTTCTCTCTTGAAATGCACATAGCTGTTCAATAATTCCCCCTTATTATATAAATGGTAAGAAATTATGAAAAAATTCTTTTGATTAGATTAATCCTCTGAATTCCTTCCTTTTAACACATACAGACTCCTATCTGACATTTTCATCCTCTTACTATATTTATTTTCAGTTGGACTTAATAATTGCCAGTGTAAGATAATGCATTCATCATTGTCTAGTGCTTGATATTTTTATAAATGGATCTGTCAGTCTTTTAAAAGGAAATTTAACTTCATTTATTATTAAATGCATCTTTTATCTGTATTTCTAATCTAAATTTAAGTGCATTAATATTATGATGGTGCATAAAAGGTGCCGCACGATGGTAAATAAATGCTTTACTTTTGCAAACTGTAAGACATACAAAGTCTCTAAAGCTAATCAGGAATGCTGGAGTGTGTTGTAGTGGGTGCAGATATGTAGTGTTGTACAGTTATGCAGTCCCCAAAATGCTCATTGATTAATATTAGAGCTAGCCTGCATGGAATTTGATCATCGTCAACTTATGTACATCAATAAAACAAGCCTGAGAAATCTGAAATGAATAATCTATCAATGTCATGCTTACTGCAGCTTGAACAACCCAATAAGAGACATATTACTCTGAAGAACCAATCTGAGGCTTCTATTCTATTCCAGCATATGTAATACGTTGTATTGTTAATATTAAGTCCAATATAAGGGATGAACTGTGCACAATGCCACGTGTTATTGGGTCTGAAAGCTTTTGTTGACGCAGTACAGTAAAGCAGCTTGCCAGATGCAGTAATTCCTGACTGAGACTTCAGGAAACTGTAAGAGTTATTGTGTTATTAAGTTACCGTTGGCAAGTAAACCAGGCTGTTTCTCAACCTGCCTGCTGCCAGTCTGCAAATCCACCTATAAGCTTTTTGTAAATCCTCTGACTGCTTCAGTCTCAATTCCCTGGCAATACTGTGTTATACAATAGGCCCTGTCCAAGTTAACCTTTGAAGATGTTTTCCCTGTCTTTTTCTATCTTGTTTTAGAAATAGAAAGATATCAACATTTGGAAAATTTCAGCAGGCTCAGATTTAAACATTTTTGCATAAATATGGCTGCATTTTTAATATAGATTCACTGACTACTTTATTAGGTGCACCTTATTTGGGTGATAAATATTCTTAGTATTGCAGTGGCACTGACAAATGGACATTGTAGATACAAAGTAGACATATCTGTACCTAATAAAGGAGACTGTGAGGGTTTGTATTTGATATGCTGGGAAAAATATTTAATACTCATAATATGTGTGGTGTTGCACTTGTAATTAAGAGGAAAGGTACAAGCATATGGGCACCAAGCTAAGGGAATAGGCAGGGTGAGGATTCTGAGCTCATAGTTGGCTCAAGACTGAGCATAGAGTTTGTCTCTAGGAAACAGGAGTAGTGCACCAAGTATGTGCTCCTGCCCTTTCCCTGCCTTGTCACCATTTTGGTCATATCTGTCCTTATTTGTCTTCTCATTTCTCTTTTCTTGTTTATTTATCTCAGAAAAGTTTAACATATTTCCGCAGTACACAATTCTTAACAAAATGTATTAAATTCTTTATTTGTCTTCTTCCTTATGTTCTTGTCTTCCCCATGTATGTCTTTAAAGGGCCTATATAACAAAAAAAAGTTTGTTCTCACTTTTTGGGGAAATAAATGTTTGATTCTTATGGCACCCTAGTGCATATAGTTCACATATGGAAAATAATCAGCAAAAACAAACAGTCTGTTTTGATTTAATTATTTTTGCAGTGGCACAAAAACCATCACATTTACTCATATCCACCTGCATCTTCCAACAGCTGAGCTGCACCCATTCACTTTGAAGTTATAAGTGGTGGTCCAGCTGATGCAATACAGGGCAGCCAATCAGAACAGAGATAATTCACATAGATTTATCAGTCGTAAAGGTACAGTAACCAACACAGCCTATTTAATTCAAAGGGATAAAGATAGTTAAAAAGTAAAAGTTAAACAATTATTATCATAAAATTATTCTAACTTTTTTTAGTACAGTAAACTGCACAAACATTGAAAGCGTGCCTCAGGCAACCAAATATATATAGGGTCCTTCTAATAACCATAATAATAGTCGTTTATCTGTCATGGTTCCTAGGTTGCTACTGGCCTTGCGTTCATCTCTTCCTGGTGCTGGGTTTGGTGAATCACTTTATAGAGTTATTTCAGTCAGCTGAGAGGTCTGGATTTTTTGTATTATTATATGGCAGATGCATGTAGAAAGTGTGGTCCTAATTTCAGTGGCATGATGGTATGGCCACACCTTCGCCCAAGTGGTGGACACAGCTGCGATTAACACAGAGGCTATAACTGGCTTACCAGCAGAATCATTCAGGACTGCCAAATCACAGGACTAGGATTACATGAAGAAACTGGGACATTCGCTGCTTGTGAAGGTACAGCAAAAAGGAGGGTCAGGTTTAGATTCTAAAAAAGTGTTGGATGGCTTGATAAAACCAGGAAGTCTCAGATACATTGATGTTTCGGGAGAACAGAGACATATGATGTCTTTCCATGCCAAACGCTAGCTAATGATACGACTCATGATAAATTGTGGTTAATTAAACTGTACTCTGTCTCATCTAATATTGCCCTGGAATAAATCCAGGATGAATAACACATTTGTGAAAATGAGATTACAGTAAACCCTTTACACACAACATTGTTATCTCATTATGCACTGACAGACTTGTAGGGTTAATGCACAAGAGGCATTGGCCTGTTACATGTTACTTTTATGCACTTAAGAGAAATGCCTCAATACTGAGTCCTCACCCTCAATCTGACACCGTCATCAAGCTGATAACAGAAAACGTGTCTTTGTCAGCAGCAGAAACAGATGCAGTGTTGCTGAGCATGTGCACCACAGCAAGGTCTCAAGGTTGCCTAGGTGGAAAAGCACATATGATGTGATGGCATTAAGTAATGCTCTGAAAAGCCACTTTCCGATGCCTCACCTCAGATGAGGCAATTTTGTTCCCGACTTCCATAGGCCTCTCTCTCTGGGGTGATTATATCTGGAGCAAACTATCTGGAGCAGTGCAGTGGCTTGGTCTGCGTTCTGTCAGTGCTCTGTTTGAGCTTATTTTAACATAGCGCTCTCATTTTGGGTGTTCATGAGCGGATATTTATATCAAACAGGTCAATCGAGGTAGGACTGAATCGCAACTGAGACGTGCTTGAGAAATGACCGGCTATTTTATGTTGTGAAAAGACTGAAGAACAATCATTTAACAAAGCAGCACTTACATGAATGAAGCGAAAATGAGAGCACGCTACAAGTGTATACAACAGCTAATATATAAGATAAAGATCACAGTTTGAAACAAAATAATAGGGCACCCTTTTCATTAAGTTGAAACAAGGAGTTATGAAGAGTTATGATGTTATGCTTCCTCCCTCTGTGAAATGTCTGCGAAATAGTGCCAGAGGGAATAACGGAAAATGAAGTTGGCTGAACATCCTGCTCAAAACTGCAGATCAGGGCTATGTTAAGTTTGAAAGGTTCAGGAAGGAATCTATGCCACCACCCATTTCAGCTGAGAACTCTTGGGATGATAACTTTGGTGAGAAACAAAAAACACTTTACAGTATCTGTTACTTATTCAGTCAGCTGATGTTGCTCTGGGCTGTGTGCCTGAGGCAAGCGACAAGGCTTTGATTTAGACGGTTTCTCAGTATCCCCTTGTTCCAAACTGCTGTGTCACTGAATGGCTACAACAAAGGCAAACATACCAAGCTTAGACCTTAATGTACATTTCGACAAATGCAGAATTATTTAGATAAATTATATTGTTGTGATCGCAATTCAGAACATGTGAGCATTACAGAGCTTTACACTGTAGCTTGCATTGTCTCTGATGGCAATTGTACTAACTTTAATTACTCTATTATTACCAACTTGGCAAGCTTCTGATAATACTTCTATACAATAATTTATTCTGCACAGACAACATGTCATACTGTTAACATCCAATGGTTCTCAACAGTCATTTGGTTAGGAACCAATATATTCTGAAAAAGCCTGTCCATTTCACTCTATGCTGGGAAGAATACCTCATTAGATGGTGAAGTTCTATTTGTCTTTCTATTGTATACATTTTCAAACTAACCATACATTGACTCGTGATAGAGAAGAAAAACAATAATTTGCATAATATCTGTATTACTGTGTATCAAACATTGTCTGCAGTGTGAGTATAACCATCCCTCATAATATATCTCAACAGTTTTTGCAAACATTTATATGCCCAATATAAGCTTCCATCTGATGGAGGCTCTGGGCTCAGGCCAGCTTGGGAACCAGCTCCTTTGATGCTGTACTCTCCAATTCCCCCATATGGGCTGATCTCCTAACAGATTTTCTACAGTTGAAAAGATCATGTTTGTTTGGGTTTGTCCATTGAGATGAAGGCGAATAAAGGATCCCTTTTTGTAGTTGTGGCATGTGGTTTCCCTGCCACCCACTGTCAGCTTTGTCTAGATATCCTCTTACAGTCATTTATACTTATTAAACCCTGACCCTTTAGTCCTCACCAGCTGTCTGTAATCTAAACCACTGTAATATCTTGTTAACAATACTCCTTAAGAATTTACTGCAAATTTTTCTCAATGTTGCAATATTAAACCACAACAAATAAACATGAAAGTATTAAAGTGGGTCTATTTAATGCATTTCTATATTAAATTATTATTATTATTATTATATTATATATATTATATATTAGAAACAGATATAGCTTACCACCCAATGATATTCAATCTGCATATCTCCTGATTGAATTTATCCAATGATGCTTACAGCTGCCATTTAATATGATTGGTCAATCAATGCATTGTTCTTAATGGGCATTCCGTTTAGGATTAATTATGGCAACACTGCTGAATTAAGCACTTTATAGACTTACTTTTCAGTGGCTTGCCTGTAAAGCAATGATTCAGCTAAAATGTGGCATGCACCTAATGTGCAACTGCAATTATGGACTGAAATATGTAGAAACTTATCAAGTCAGTCTCTTGTGAGCGTCGCATATTCTTTGTAGTTTTGGACACTTATTATTTTTTATTTACTTCCCTAAGCACAGTAATTCATACCATAATTATTGCAATATTACCAATAGATTAAACTGTCTCATGTAGAGCAGTGAATCCTTTTAGTGCATTGTAAGGCCAGAAATAGCATAGGAAATTAAGCTTTTTCCTTGATGATGGACATCTTACAAGATTTAACTCCTTTTATTAATATTGTGGTCTGTTATAGCAAAATAACTTTTCCTTGTTTTAATGAATGACTACATTTACAATGCATTTATGTCAGAGAATCCTTTGCAGTTGAAAATTGTTTGCTTGTTGAAATAGTTTGTGTACTGATCCAAAAGTCCCTTTGGACACAATGAGGTTTGCAAAGGCCCAAACCAGTTCTTTTAAACTTCAGCAGTGAAACCTTTGCATGTTTTTACAGGACAAAGGACTCTGCACCACCGAAGTGATGTACTCGAGACAGTTGTCTTAGTCAATCCATCGGAGGATACAGTTCTTTCAGAGGTAGGCTTCTCAGAAAATAACTGTTGAAAAGTTGTATGGAGTCTGACTGCAGCTATTCATTCAATTCTGGTCAACGACAATTCATATACTTTACTATATTTACTGAAACATAGACTTGTTAGGATAGACCAAGCAGATAAATTCCTATTTGACCTCCTAAAACACAAAGGCAAAGAACTTTTGTGATGTCTTTTTAAACTGCCCTCTGTGTCTCTGCCTTTGTCCTAGATCCATTCTCTTGTGTCTGACCCAGCTGTGCACAAGCTACTGGTCCTGAGTGGGCAGAACTCGGACCAAGGTGACCTGCTTCTTCAAACTGGAGTGTTTACTTATCAAGCCTTATCACGTGTCTTTGCTGATCCTGGGGTAAGTCAGAGGCCTTTATCGTGGAATCTTCACTTTGCATCAAATCCGGTAATCAAATTAAATGTAATTAGATTTTCATATGAAGTCTAATGAAGCACTAAACATTTACTTGACCAGATATTTTAGAGTACTGTTGGACCACTAGTCAGCATGTTGCCTGACTCTGTCTTTCTCCATATGTAGGTCACTTATCTGCTGGGTAAAGCAGACCCAGGGCAGCGGGCAACGCTCACTGTGTCCTGCCGAGCTGAGGCAGGTTGGACCTCCCTGGGGCAGTGTCTGAGGGAGTTTCTGGACTATAAATTGAATCCTGAGCCCATACTTCCCAAAATGGAGGGCGTCACAGAGTTCACAGAGTACATTTCCGAAACAGTAGATGTGCCATCCCCATTTGACCTACTTGAGCCACCCACTTCTGGAGGATTTCTCAAACTGTCAAAGCCTTGCTGCTACATCTTCCCTGGAGGAAGAGGAGACTCTGCCCTGTTCGCAGTCAATGGTTTCAATATTTTGATTGATGGCGGCTCTGAGAGAAAATCATGTTTCTGGAAACTTGTCCGACACTTAGATCGTATTGATTCCATTCTGCTCACTCACATTGGTGCTGACAATCTCCCTGGTATCAATGGGCTCCTTCAGAGGAAGATAGCAGAGCAAGAGGAAGAGCAGTCACAAGGCTCAACTACATACAGCGACTGGATGAAGAACCTCATTTCACCAGAGCTTGGAGTTGTGTTCTTCAATGTACCAGAGAAGCTCCGCACCTCTGAATCAAACTTAAAAGTCAAACGCAGTATTGAAGAAGCTTCTTTGACATTGCAGTACCTTGACAAGCTTGGAATTAAGCCTGAACCTCTTTTCCGTGTAGTTAGTAATACCATTGAACCCATCACACTTTTTCACAAGATGGGTGTGGGCAGGTTAGAAATGTTTGTCCTTAATCCAGTGAAGGACAGTAAGGAAATGCAGTTTCTTATGCAGAAGTGGGCTGGTAACAGCAAGGCCAAAACTGGGATTGTGCTCCCCAATGGAAAAGAGGGTGAAATATCTGTTCCGTACTTAACATCTGTTACAGCTCTTGTGGTCTGGCTTCCTGCCAACCCAACAGAGAAGATTGTCAGAGTTCTGTTCCCTGGCAATGCACCACAGAACAAAATCCTTGAAGGTCTTGAAAAGCTAAAACACCTTGACTTTTTGAGGTATCCAGTGGCTACACAAAAGGACATAGCTTCTGGTGTCTCA
The DNA here is from genome assembly GCF_015220715.1 of Pygocentrus nattereri. Lineage (NCBI taxonomy): Eukaryota > Metazoa > Chordata > Actinopteri > Characiformes > Serrasalmidae > Pygocentrus > Pygocentrus nattereri. The sequence goes on from NC_051218.1 coordinate 11,409,598, forward strand.
CCTTCTGCTGTAAAACAGACAAAGTTAAAGCAAAGGACAGACAGCAAAGAAAGTCTTAAGTCATCTCCCAAGATGCACACACCTACAAAGACCTTCAAGAAAGAACTGGATGGACAGGAGGACACATCCATCCTTGAGACAAAAACTGAATCTGTCAAGGAGAACAAGTCTGACAAAAAAGAGGAGAAAAAACACACTAAGCCATTGAAAACAAAAACTGAGGTAACAGAAAAGAAAAAGTTAATGAAGGAGAAATCACTGAAAAAATTCACAAAAGAAAGGGCATCCAAAATGGATGAGAAAAAAGATAAAGAAAAGAAAGAGATTAAGAAAGAAAAACGTGAAATCAAAAAAGATGACTCTGTGAAAAAAGATGAGAAAAAAATAAAGACCAAGGATGTTTCAAAACCCGAACTGCGGAAAATTACCAAACCTGATCTAAAACCCTTCACACCAGAGGTCAGGAAAACTCTTCACAAGGCCAAAACCCAAGGGAAACCCAAAACAGTAAAGAGCAAGACTGCTAAGGTGGAAAATGCAGAGCCTGTTGCAGAATCCCGAGTTGAGAAGGCTCAGTCTGAGACTCAGGAGAATGGCACAGGAGAAGTCAAATCTGTTCCTTCAACTCCAGAAGATTTGACCAAGGAGTTTGAAGAGCTGAGAGAAAAGACACCAGTTGAACTGGTAAATCAGCCTAAGCCAGAGGAATGTTCCCTCACACCTTCAGAACAACCAGCTGATGAAAAAGTAGGTCCGTGTGCAGATACTACTGGTGAGAAAGAAGATGCTCTTGTTTCACAAACTGCAACAGGTATACAGGAACCAGGATCTCCAGAAAAAGAAGTGCCAACTACAGAAGAAATCAAAATTGAACCTGAGCAAACTGCAGAGGAACGACAAGGACTGGAGAGTGATAAATATGAGGATGAAGGCACGGCCATAGAGGATGAAGAAGAAGAGGAAGAGGAAGTGGTTACAGTTGAAAAGAAAACAATAGAGGTGGAAGAGGACATGGGCATAGGAGATGAAGAAGATGAAGGAATGGTAAAAGACAGCAAAGATTTGGAAGGAGCTGACAGAAAACATGAGGTTGAAGAAATGGAGAAGCACGGCGAAAGGGAAGCAATGACTGAAATAAAGACTGAAGTTGAAGAAGGACAGATGGAAGATGAGTATGTTGAAAAAGCAGAGTTGGAAGAAGCTGAGGACTTGGATGCTATTGCGGATGAAGAAATCAAAGACGTTGCTGATGAGAAGTTAACGAAGGAGGAGGACCACAAGATGAGTGAGGAGACTCTATTGGCCAAAGACGATGAGGACGCATACTTATCTAATGTGGGAGGTCTGACAGCTGGTGTTACATCCACAGTCCAAGGAGCTGCTGCAGCAGAGAGTTTGTCATATATTCAAGATGAAACAATACCAGGTTACTCAGAAACTGAACAAACAATCTCAGATGAGGAGATTCACGAGGAATCTGAGGACAGGATACCTTACCTTCAATATGAAGTTGGCACGTATGATGTCTCAGTACCAGATCAAACAGGCTCCTTTGATGCAATCCATGGCATGAAAGAGATGCAAGCCATGGGTGAAGGACCTGCAAAAGCATTTACTGGCATCCAAGAGCCTGCTATTTCGGTGTACACCAGCATAATAGCTGCTCCGTTGGCTGAGGAGGAACATGTCTCTTCAGCTACATCAATCACTGAATATGACAAACTGTCGTCTTTTCCAACCTCTGTTACTGAGGATCAGTCAGTGGCGTCTGTCACAGCACCTCAGACTGAGGACACTGGAAAGAGCTCATTACTTCTCGACACAGTAAACAGTGTACATCCCATAACCCAAACAGAAGCTACCCAAGGCAAAGACTATCTGCACTCTGCTGGAACCATCTCTCCAACATCCTCCCTAGAAGAGGACAAGTGCTTCAAATCACCTCCTTCAGAGGAATGTCCACCACTTCCCTTGGAGGGGAAGATAGAGGGAATCGAGACTACTACCCACTATGAGGAGGAGGAGGAGGAGGATGAGTACGAAGATCAAACACCAAATGTTGATATTTCTCTTGGAAAGTTACAGGAAGGATATGCTGTATCTCCTAAATTCCAGGAGAAAGACAAAGAAGGTGAAAAGCCCAAGAGTCCTGAGGCTTCTCCCTTGGAGTCCACACTAGACAAGAAACCTGTGTCTCCTTCTGTTCTGGAGGAAAGAACAGTGTCTCCACTTAAAGAAGATGCACCATCTGAATTTACTGCAACACCAGCCTCTACATCACCTGTCCCTTCTAAGCCATTGGTTTCAGAGTCAGGTAGTTTTCCAGAGGCGGAAGACAGATGCTTCAGCCCGGATGACAGCACTGTTAAAATGGCCTCGCCTACACAATCTGGACCACCTAGTGCTACTCACTCCCCTCTTCGTATGTCACCTGTTGAAGATAAGTCCAGGGTGTTCCCTGAACAGTTGGAACAAGAACAGGAGGGGGCCATCTGTCCCTCTGAATTTCAAGTTGAAAAGGAGAGTGAAAAACAGCGAACAGACATTGAAGAGGTTGCACCAGATACGGTTATGAAAGCAGGTGAAAAAGAAGTACAGAAGGAGGAGAAGGTTGAGTTGCTAGTAAAAGAAGGGGACATATCACAAATCCAAGACACAAAAGAGCCCACCACTGTGACAGCTCCAGTGACTGAAAAAGACGAGCCTTTACTGAAAAAGGAAGATTTATCAGCAGAGAATATGGCACTGCTGCAAAAAAGTAGAGAAGAGGATGAAGTTAAATATGAAGATGATTTCAGCATTTGTAATAAAGTCACAATTGCAGAGGAAAAGGAAAGTCATTTCCTTGATGATCATGATGGTAAATCCTCTGAGGTTAAATCCTCTGTAGAAAAAGAAGAGAAAAAGGAGAAAGAAAAGGAGCTTTATGAAGATGAGAAAGAGGATGCAGATGAGAAACAAGAAGATTATCAGCAAACCTCTCTGCCAGAGACTGATAAAGAAACTATTCTGTCATTTTTAGAATCTAAAGAAAAACAGACAGAAATTGCACATGAGCAAGGTCTAATTTCAGGATCAGAGAAAATAGATATGCCTCCTAAAGAGGATTTCCAAGCTGAGATTTCTGAAAAAATACCTGAAGAGACAGAAATAGCCCCCAAGAAGGATGTAGAATCTAAAGAGAAACAAGTTGAAGAAAAACAGCCACAGATTTTGGAGTCAACACCAGAAAAGGCAGATTTACCCTCAACCCTGGTTGATGAATCCAGAGATATGGCCATTAAACAACCTGTGGACCTAAAGTCATCAGATTTAAAAGCTGAAACATTTGATGTCTCGTTAACAAAATATACAGAGGAACCTGTTGTTGTATCAGTCTCACCAGTGGTAGATAACTTGGATCAGATGACTGAAAAGAAATTAGAAGTTACTGAAATTGTATCTCTGCAGTCGACTTTACAAGACAGAGATGCATCCCACAAAGGTGATCAAAAGTCAGAAGAAAAGGAGACAAAAGTAACAATATCTCAAGCACAACTATTGGATTCTAAAGAAATTATTGAAGAGAGACGTTACCAGATCTCAGTGCTACCAGACAAAACAGAAGCTATAGCCAAAATGGACAAAGAAAGTAAAGATGAGACCACAGAAGACATCAAATCTCAAATTCAGAAGCCAGCCATAGCAGAATGTGTATCCTCAAAAACAGATGATTATGAATCAAAAGATGTAGTGGAGAGTCAGTCAGTTACAGAGGTAAAATATTTAGCAACCAAAATGGTTGAAGAACATAAGGAGGAACAAGTGGAGAAAATGGAAACTCAGAAGCCTGTGGACGATACTCAAATAATAATACGTACTTTAGAAAGTGAGGAAGAATCTACAAAAAAGCCTACAAAAGACATTGAATCTGAAATACAGCACCCAGCTTCAACAGAATATGTCACCTCAACAGCAGATGAGTCAAAAGATAAGCATACAGTCATGAGTCAGTCAATTACAGAGGTCATAGATTTACCAACCAGTGTGGTTGAAGAGCATAAGGATAAACAAATGGAGAAAATGGAGAGTCTGGCCTTAAAGTCAGATGAGACACATTTAACTTCTGAAGGTGAGAAAGAATCTACAAAGCCTATGGATGATACCCAGTTAACAACACACACTTTAGAAGAACCAGATGTAGCCACACAATCAGATTTTCAACCTGAAGACAAACTCACAGAAACTAGTCAATCTCAAATCACAAAGCCTGTAGTTTCAGAAGACTTGGAATTAGTCTGCAAACCAAAACAAGAATTGAAAAAATCAGTTTTAGAAGATACTGAATCCAAAACACAGCCATCAACATCAGAAAAATCTGATTCACTATTAAAATCTGACCTTGAATCAAAAGACAAACCAATACAAGAGAGCCAGCCTGAAGTCTGTCAGGCCCCATCAAATGAAACATATTTGGTGGTGAAAGAGGATCAGGTTTCTAAGGAGAAACAAAAAGAGGAAACTGGGCCTCTGGAGCTGAAGTCAGATGTAGCGTGCAAGCTTGACGAGAAGTCTACAGAGAAACATGAAGAAACAATACCTATGGCAGAAAAATCAGATGTTACTTCCAAGACAGAATATGAATCTACATATAAAGAATTGAGCACACCTGAAACATCTGTCGTTTCAGAAGAAAAAGATTCAATCTGCATAACAGATCAAGGATATCAAGACACAGAAGACATCAAATCTCAATTGCCACAGTCAGCTGCAAAGAAAACAGAGACAAGTTCTGAGGACAGTGATGGACAGCAGAGCCATCCTCAAACCACTTTTACATCCGAGCACATAGCAACAGCAGAGGGTCAAAAATCAAAAGATGAGATCATGGAAGACATCACATCTCAAACAAAAACACTAGAATCAGCTCATGAAAAATCTGATATTTCACTAAAAGGAGATCATGAACCTAAGGATAAGGATATGGAAGAAGACCAAGCCCAAGTCTTAAAGTCCACATCTGAGAAAACTGAATCAGCAGACAAAGAAGACCAGGATTCTAAAGTGAAAAAGGCAGAAGAGGTCTTTATTGAAAAAACTGTGTCCACAAGTGTAACTTCTGACAAAGATCAAGAAACTAAAGAAAAGCATGTGGAAGAAAGCAAACCACAACCTCTGGAGTCACTGTCTGAAAAAGCAGATGACATTTCTAAGCTGGACCAAACTGCAGAACGGAAAAAAGGAGCTGATGAAACATTTGATTTAAAGCTTGAATTAGAATCTAAAGCAGCTCCCAGCAGTCCCACCAAATCATTGCCTGAACAAATCCCTTCATCTGAATCAAAAACAGAAGTGGATTCTAAACTTGATTTAGAGTCTAAGGAAGAAGCTGATACCTTTAAATCAGTGATCCCAGAAAAAACAGATCAAGAGGTTGAAAAGTCATCTCATGAAGAATCTCCAAAAGAAATATCGGTGTCAAGCTCTGAGGCAGAAGATCTGGAATATCAGACAGACCTTACATCTAAAACACAGCAGCTAGGAGATGATGAGCACCATACTGTGTTAACATATGAAACAGAAACTTTACCAGCAATATCAGAGAAAATGGACATTGGTGCCAAATTGAATTTAGACTATAAAGAGAAATGTGTTGAGATTAAACATGGCGCTTCACTGTCAATAACTGAGAAAATAGAGAGCGGAGTGAAAACAGTGTTAGGCTCTGAATTTCCTGAAAAATACTCTGACAATGAAGAAAGTACAGAGGAAGATGAAGGTGATGCCATCTGCATGGGGGGTGCAGGTTCAAGACCATTGTCAGTGGAACCATGGGCCTCAGAGGAAACAAAGGACAGTTGTGCTGAACAAATGTCACCCACAACGGGTGAAAAAGAGGAAATGATAACTAATTTAGACGATAAAGGTGTGCGCACAGACTCAGCTAGGCTTTCACCAGGGATAGAGAAGGAAAGTGAAGAGACCGTGAAAACCTCAGTCCCCACAGCTCCTGCAGATCATAGTATTACAACAGTGACAGAGCCAACAACCCATACCACCATTCAGACAAGTTCTGAAAAGTCAAACATGCCTAAAACACAGACACTCTCAACAGACACTGTTAAACCTGAAAAAGAAGTGGAGAGAGAAATGGAAGGAGAGCGAGAAATGGCCTCTCCAGGGTTGGAAAAATCTTCCTCATATTTTCAAAAAACAGACAGCACTGATGAAAAGTACTCTAAAAAGACTGCTGAGGAAAGGACCAAAATAGAGAAAGAGAAAATGGACGACGGCATCACATGTCAACCTGAGAAAGGGAGCTATGAAACATCCAAATATGAGCCCTATGAAAAACCTCTCTCAAGTGAACATGACAGAGACACTGAGCAATATCCTAGCTCTAACCTTGACGTAGATGTACATGACAATAGAAGGGCCAGCCAGTCATCTCTGCAGGGAGCTGCAAGCCACGTAGATGAACAAAGTGATGAAGAACCAGTGTCATTCAGCAAGGTTGATTACCATGCATCTTTCTCTGAGACAAAGACAAGTATCCTGGGTGGACTCAGTACCTCTTTGGAACAAGACAATAAGGAGAGTTACCAAGAAGAAGAGTTAGATAGAGAAAGACTAGATACCCCTTACATGGACAAGAGTTTTACTTATGTAGAGACATATGACAATAGAACCATTCCTGACTCTGGATCAAGCTGTTCCTCCAGTGACATCCAAGACAAATCAGAGAAGTTAGTAAGGGAGGAGAAAGAGAAAGAGAAGGAAACTGTGAAGGAGGACACACGCTCTTCTCTCCATAGCAAGGAAGAAGAGGATACTTGTTCTGAAGTACCAGTAAAACAGCCTTGCACTTCTGCCTCCATTCCGTTACATCCTGATATGTCAGAGCCTGAGAAAGAGAAAGAGGCAAAAGGGCAAGATACAAAGTCGGCACTTCATACAGAGGTTTGTGATGACACAACATCATCTCTAAAAGTTGAGACTCATGTGACTGTTGGGGCACCACAACAAGGGCTGTTTTCTCCATTACAAGATCAGTTAAGCCTTCAGACCACAACAGTAACCTCATCTCATGCTGAGAACGTATCAGAGAGTGAGGGCACGAAGAGCGATAAGACAGATGTGGGTTCAGCAAAGCAAGTGAAAGAAGATTTAGATTTATCTCCCAGCAAAGAAGACCCATTTTCCCCTGGAAGGCACTCACCACCAGAGAAAGATATGTCTGGTCGATTATCCCCTGAGGATGGAGCTGCTCAGGTTTCTGCTACATCTCGTACTGAGGTATATCATGTAGATGACAATGTCCTTGCATCTGAGAGTGCAAGCAGGGAAAGTCCTGCGACCAGCAAATCATTAATGGCAAGTGGAGAGACAGAAACATACCCAGTCAAAAGTCAAAAGATATTTGCAGAGGAAGAGGATGACTACGAGGAAGAGGAAGAGGAAGGTGAAGATGATGCTAGTGACTTGGATATGGAAAAAGGTGCCAGAGAGATGTCTGAGAAGGAGACCAAAGTAGCATCCGATGATTACAGTGATACCAAGTTAAGTGAGACAAAAGAAGATAAGGAGAAGCAGATATATGAATCAGAATACACTTGTGAAAAACAAGAGGAAGATACATCAGAAGCTTCAGAAGACCCTTTGGAAAGTGAGAAAGCTAAAGACAGAGTTAGCACCTTTTCCACTCTTTGTCAAGGTCCATCAGAAAAAAGTGAGACAGTTACATCAGGGCCTGCATCTGTACATGGTTATCATCATGATATGGACAGCAAGGACTCTGAGCAATCAAAGGAAAAAGATCTAAGCAAGTCCACTGAGGACAAACATGAATATGACATACAGAAGACCTTGGATAAAAAAACCGAGGGAACAGAATCCTTGACAGGTGCCCAGACCGATGCAACACAGTCTTCATCCTCATCCTACAGTTCCTCATCAACCTCTGCCTCATATTCAACAGGTCAGCACTTTGCAGAGGGGATAGGCACCCCTATTACCATACCAAGTGCTCTTCTGAGGTCAGATGCAGATAGTATGTCATATGAGTACTCCTTTCTCAAAGAGGAAGAACTACCCTGCTTAAGCTCTGGAGTACAGTCAAGAGATGAATACATGGAAGTATCTGAAAAACTCACACCAGCAACAACAACAGCTGAGTCAATATCTAGTCTTGCAAGGTTTTCTCCATTAAGCCCATTGGAGGAGACAAAATCTTTCCTTCAAGACCAAGCATCATCAGCAGAGGAAAAGTCAGAAGAAGAAGTAACAAGTATAAAATCAGACAAAGATCAGCCCTTTGACCAAAAAGATATATTTGTAGCTGACTCAAAGTGCTCAAAAGAACCTGATTCTGCCAAAATTACATCTCTGCAGTCTGAAGCTCCTTCAGCTACATCAGTTATATTTGATATTGCGCCATTAAAGAAAGCTGACTCAGCAGACAGAGACTGCCAGCAAGAATCCTTTGACATTGAACCTGAAGGTCATGCAAGCAATATTGATGAAGGCACTTTACCTTGTAGAATTGAATGTGGCAGATCTGTCCTTCAAAAAGGAAGCATAGAAACATTGCCTGAACCACATGATGATTTCAAAGCCTCAACTAAATCAGAGCAGCACTCTGCAGAAAGGTCCTCAAAAGGACCAACAGAAGTTTGCACAAGTTCTCAAAATGTTTCAAGCAAAATAAGTGAAGCAGTTGTGGCTGGGGCCTTAGGCCTGCCAGGTACGAAACAGGAAGAGGGGGAAAAAGAGAAAGAAGAGAAGAAAAATGAGGTTCAAAAGGAGCATGTGGAAGCTGACATTGAAAAAGAGAAAAAGGACCAGCAGGAAGAACATAAACCTGTCCCAGGCATGGAAAAGATGGAGGAGGACAAAAAGAAAACAGGGAAAGAACAGAGACAAAAGGATGAAGAAGTGGAACATGAAAAGACTGATACTGAATTGAAGGGGCAAGAGCTACCAATTGAAGCTCTGAGGGAAAAGGGTGAGGAAGAGAGCAAAGAAATGGTTGATGTAGTGTTGGAGGTGAAAAAAGAGGGTAGAGAAAAAGAACCGGGGAATGTTAAGGAAAAGATTGAAGAAGAGTCTAAAGAAAAGTCAGAAGAGAGAAAGGAACAACTAAAAGCAGAGTTGCCAGAAAAAGATACCAAGAACACAGAGGCACAGGAATCCAGTCAAAAAAGCACCTCTGCTTCTGAAACAAGGCAGGAGACCATTACATGCTTGAGAGCAACACCTGGTGATGAAGAGGATATCTGTGAAGAAATGGAAATGGAGGAAGTTCAGGGAGAGCTCCTGAAATATGACTCAGAAGAGAAAAAAGATCAAACTCATGATATGTCAGTTTCATCGAGTGAACAGACCTCATCCTCTAAGCCATCCAAGACGTCAGAGGAGGATTTTACTCGACCTTCTGATCTCTGCATGGAGGCCAGCTCCTCTCGCTCACCTCCATTATACAAACACTGCAAGGGAGAACTGTCCCCATCGTTTATTAACCCGAGCCCACATCATTTATCCAGTGAAGAGGGTGAGGAGGATGGCAGAAGTGACTGCTCAAGGGAGGATGATTTTGATGATGAACGTGAACAGCACTCTGTTAAGAGGAGATCTCACAGACAGCAGCGTCACCATGCCCACAGCTCCCATGGAGACAGTAAAGAGGCAACACATGCCCCTTCTAGTGCCATGGCAACTGGACATGGAGTATCACTTGCAGGCGGAGAAGAAACTCCTCCCACCTCTCTAAGTGAGTCAGTTCCTTCTCAGTCTGACTCAGACGTGCCACCTGAGACTGAGGAGTGTCCATCCATCACAGCTGAAGGAAACCTTGACTCAGATGAAGATACAGAGCACCTACCAGTTGACAAAACCTCTACCACAGCAACCAGTGGTCATCACTCATCCTCTCCGAGGAGCCATGATCCTCCACCGGCCCCAATGAAAGACCCTGTGCCCCAACCCCCCCACCCAGATGTGTGCATGGTGGATCCAGAAGCTCTTCTTAATGGGCAAACCCACACAGAGCGACCCATCAAGAAAGACCTTAAAACCAACAAAGGGTTAAGGAAGACCTTGGGGAAGCCAAAGTCTGCATCTCCAGCACGTAAAGGTGATGCTAGGAGCAGAAGGTCCACAACACCTGTAAAACAGGCATCCAAAGACTCCTCGCCTCATACCCCTTCTCTTAAAAGATTAGATTCTGAGAAGACACTTCGACTGTCTCGAATGTCTGAGACAGCAGGCTCTAAAGGAGAGAGCTATTCAGGAAAAGGGCTTGTCAATGGTGTAAAGAGCAATACAGGTATGCTTTTTCATTGTTGCAGCCCCCCAAAAAATTGTGTTAGTGCTTGATTTAAAATCATAACCTAACTTTTTTTTTTGACCCTTCAGGCTCCAATCAGAAGTCCAATTCTGGTGTTCCACCTGGACCACCTTTCTATGTTGACCTTGCCTACATTCCAAATCACTGCAGTGCTAAAAATGTTGACCAAGAATTTTTCAAGCGGGTGCGCGCTGCGTACTACGTAGTGAGTGGAAATGACCCAGGCAGCGGAGAACCTAGCCGTGCAGTTCTGGACGCATTGCTTGAAGGCAAAGCACAGTGGGGAACCAATCTACAGGTACTCTCCCAAAAAGAATTCACATAGGCCTCTTATACTCCACACACTGCAAAATAATAAAAATAATAAAAGTCTTAGCATGTGGAATAATCGTGTTGATAAGTCTAGTATAACTCATTTTAAGAGTGTAGTAATGATAAACTGTAATGATAGAGTATTGAAAAAAGTAAAAACTTGTTTAAAATCATTTGATCTTATGAAATTATAATTCTATTATAATTTTGCTAGTTTCATTTCACAATCTGTGTTATGTCTTGAAACAAGCAAACGTATTTACTAATAGATTAAGACAATTTCACTGGATAAATTTGCAAACAAGTAACAGTGTGAAAACAGGTTGATTATTATAATCATATAATGTATTATGATGTTATTAGATATCACTGCTGTCTGAAAAAACCTTGTATCCATTTTTGTTGTTTTTCAGTTTTTGACAAAATTTGCAAATGCCCATTTCCCTTAACATTGTGTGCAAATTTCACAACGAAAGGACCAAAAGAAATGGACTAAACTGACTTGGGGAAACAAATCTGGTTCCATTGACCTACATTGAAAGTAAAATATTTATTTTTCCTTCTCCTGTAAATTTACCATTTTGGATATACAAGGTTTTGTTCTGACAGCAGTGATATATTACCAAGTTTTAAAATGTTTTCACTTGCCAGGATGTCACTTTCTGCAGTGGTTTTTGTGAAGTCAAACCATTTAACTGATTTATCAGTGGGTATCTATCAATGATGAACATCTGCTTTTCAATAGAGAACCATCAGTGATGACATTTTCCTTCTATAGGTAACCCTGATCCCTACCCATGACACAGAGGTGACTCGTGACTGGTATCAGCAGACTCATGAGAAGCAGCAGGATCTGAACATAATGGTCCTGGCCAGCAGCAGCACAGTGGTCATGCAGGATGAGTCTTTCCCTGCCTGCAAAATTGAATTTTAGGCAGGATTTTTATTATTATTTACACATTCATTTCTCATCATTCCTTAAGACTTAGATGGTGTATTCTTTACCACCCACAGCCTTGTATTCCATCGACTGCCATTTATAGTTTGTATCTTAGCCTGCAACGGCCACAGATCCTAGTGCTGTCAAACAAGGCCTTATAAGCTTTGGTTTAGACTCCTGATTCACACCTACATATTATTTGATTGTGTCTGCAAGGCTTAGGTGAAGAATTTGAATTACTAGACGCTGTATGAGCTAGCATTAGCTGAGGTTTGTTGCACATTTAGTTTACTTGTATTCTCAATGGTGATATCTTTAAGAGACAAGTATTCATGTTCAAATGCCTTGACCTAAATTTCAATTTGAAGCACAAAAACATACCCTCTGCTATTTTTTTAATAGCATACCTCATCCTACCCTTGTTTCTTCATTATGAATGTTAGCATGCCTCAGTAAACATTTACTCTAACCTCAATCTAGGAAAACAAACAATGAATATAGGAGTGTAATTTTGTTTCGAGAGGACTAATAACATGCACTTTGATAGTCTAGAAAATGTCTAACTGTCGTGGCTGATGGTCAGGTATAATGGCTGTGAATATAAAGTTCTACCACAGGAGACTTAAATCACACTATTCTGAAAAGGCACATACTGTACACATACCAGCGAAAGTAAGCAAGCAGACAAACCAATAAACAAGCTAACAGATGCTCATACACAGGATATGTAAGTGCCAAATCTTAATCCTGTATTGTCAATTAACAGAATCTATACAGATCCTGAAAAAAAAAAATCCAAAATCTGTGTCCTTAAGGAAACATTTTCATCTGCTCAATTATCTCAGCAGTGTGGTATTACTGGAGGCTGTATATGTCTGTATGTGCCTTTAAGAATATGGCACTGTAGATGACATATACCAGCAGCTCAGTGTTATTTTTGCTGACTGGGCTTTTGTGTACTCATAGTGGCTGATGCAAAAGGGTCAAGAACCAGTCAGTGCAGCTTGTGTGTAGCATTCTGTAAAGAACCTATATTAGATAGCAATGTTAAAAGGGGGATCTCCTCAGTGATTGGTATTATATTAAGTTCAACTAAAGCATGAGGGCTCTGCTTTAATGATCAGAACAGTCTTTGTGTATTCATACAGACTAATAGCTAGGGCAGCTACTTTAACGTGTATCGTCTGTCATTTACTTGACCATTTACATGTTGATTAAGTTGTTTAAGAGTGAAATCAGATAGAGTTTATGATAGTTTATTGCCAGTAATATGATTTTCTAGGGCTTGGACAGTAGTCTGATTTCAGAACTTTTCATAATAGTGTCAAGAGTACTAGTCAGAGGGCTTGCACATGCTGAAATAAGTGATGTTTTACAGTAGAGGATTCATAGAGCGAAGTTTTGAGTTCAAGGGTGTCTTGATAGTTTAAAGTGTCAGCACAGTCTTCGTTTTTCTGAGGTGACATTTAAAGGTTATTTAAAACAAACAAACAAACAAACACAACAAAACATTACAAATTAGAGTTACATTGAATGGCATTGATTTTCAGTGGTGCATGTAGCAGTACAGACATGTTTGTAGGTGTAAATGTAAATGACAGCTTCAAGAATAAGTGTGCATTATTTAGCCTATACACTGTATCAGCAGAGAGCAAGGGTCCCCTCATGTGCCTTCTGCATTAACTGTCTAAATATGACAAAATAGTTTACAGAAAAAAATGCAGAAGCATTTTAAATAGTGTGGAAATGATTAATAGAGCTGATGTGCTTTTGAACATTATCCAGATCTTAATGATGAGTCCTTAGCAGCCTTATGTATGTACAGTAATACAGAATGAATTATCCCCTATTCTAAGGTGTTTGTCCCAAAATGAGATGTTTGGGAAATTTTGCACCATGTATGGTAGCAGATTTATAGACTGTAAAGGAGCCATACAAGCAAGGTGTATAGGTGGTTACACTGCATGTAAATATTTAGGTAAATAACAAATTATTAATTTATTTTAAAGAAATGCAAACTTGTATTAATTATCTGGAGGTATTCCTGTTATGTACTGAAGCTTTAATGGAATGTGGTTGATTGAATCTAGTACGTCTCAAATGTATACACTCATGTATTACCTTGTATGTCCATCATACAGAGGAACTAACATCCAACAGTTACATTCAGTTGAGTGATTTGAGAGTGAAGAACCGACTATGACTAATCTTAAACCACTAGAAGTCAATTATTTCAAACCACAAAATATAAAATACTTTGAATTATGTGTTCTATAGCATACCTTAATACGTTTCGTGAGATTTATTTTACAGCAACAGTATTAACACATTGACATTGGTTGGTTGATTTTGTCGATATTATTTACATATTTAATTTTCTAAATCATAATACACAATGCCTGTATCTTTTTATTCAGTTTGTTAATATTGAAATTTTAAAAAGCCAGCGAGAATTTGTCACATTTGAAAATATATTTCTTATTTTCTTTGCCGTATGCAGATTGGACTGAAAGCAAGACTGTGACTGTATATGAAATAAGTTCTTAGTGATATTGCATTGTCCTGCACTCTGTGACATACAGCTAGCCACACTTTAGTCATAGTAATCTTGTAAACCCACTGCTGCTCACGAATGAATGAATTCTTTTTGTGGTAAACTGGTTGTGCCATTTCCTATGCTGAAACATAGCTGTTACAAGGTCTTTAACCCAAGCAGCCAAGTGAGCCTGCTCAGTTTATGTCTTAATTGGTTCTTCAAAGGTGTGTGATTCACTGTTAGGCATTTCAGTAATCACTGATTCTTGTTTTAAGTCAGTGAGTATGTTTCGCTTTTTGAAAGGATATTCTCAAGATGTTTTCAGCGGCAGGGTCTCGAAGTATTCCTCTTAGCTGTGAACGCACAAGGTTAGCTGTGGGAAGTTCGAAGTGGCCAAAGCAATGGAATTACCTCTAGGCCTTCGAAAAATGAAGTGAGCCAATAAACAAATTGACTGAAAATGCTCTCTACTCTTCACAACATAAACAAACACCAAGGACAAAATGTATTTTTGATAGAAGACTATGCTAAAATGGGATCTCGTACTGTATGTCCAAAGGTATAGATATATTTTAATGTTTGGCCTTAGTAACAAGCACTGTCTGGTCTTATTGATTAGCTGTGATTGCTGTACACAGAACTCTGTGTAAGTAATGAATGCACTAACTTAATATTATTGAATGTATAAGTTGCTTTGCTGGATGCTGCTTGAACAAAACAAAGAACTAGCTAATATGCACATGGCACAGTGTTAGAAACGATTGCAGAGAAAGACTGAGGTATTTATATGAGTGATTTGTCAAAGAATTACTGTAGACTCATTCGACTATTGCTGATTTCAATACTGATGTGTCACTGTCTTACTGATAGAAAACTGAAAAAAATGGTTTGCAGAGGGCTGCCCCACAACTGAAAACTGTACAAACTACAGTTGCGAGGTTTTCTTCTCCTGAATATGACTTGAAATGTGAAAGAAGACAAAAGAACGGTACAACTCCTGTACTTACATAGACTTGTATATACCAATCAAACTAGGTGATACAAACTTATTCTTGTGAACAGTTTTCATTTCAGAACAACTTAGCATCTGTGTAATTCTCCTTCTCAACAAGCAAACATGCTACCAAAAGGTACCTCCTCTTTTATTTCAGTTTCATGATCCTGAGTCCCATGTTCGGAAAATAATGGATTCATTTGCCCATACGTCATGCCAGTGCATCAATTTCTGCATGTGATCTTATTAGTTATAATCCTGAATGTACTTGTTTAATAACTGAATTAAACAAAAATACTATTTTAAAAAGGTATATTTGAACAAGCTAATTGTCTTAATAGTACTGAAATATGCATATTATTGGGCTTTGCTTCTGTTTGCCCTAAGATGTTGTTGAGAAGATGCTGTGATAGTTCTTGTTTTTTGCCGCTGTATGAATCTTAGTTCTGTTCTTCTTTAGTGCAATATTCCATATGATCTCTTTCAACTCTAAATGCAAACGTAGATTTCTGCTGATTTACTGTAAAAGGGAACAATCCTGGTGATCATCAATAAAAACTCATATGCTGAAATTCTGAAAAACCTCTTTTTCTATTTTGTTGATCTCAAAGATTATTAGACCTTGTAGATTCTAGATACTAATTGTACTTTTCTGTTTTTCAAAATCAAGTTTAAACATAACTCTGAAGATGCAACAGCAATGATATGATTGCAATCACTAGAAAACTGACTGAATGTCATTCCAGTTTATGTCAACTGAGCAGCCAAACAGGAGCGACAGGGTTGCCAGATACAGCTGAGAGCCACTGGCAGAAGTCACAGCCAGGCAGTTAGTCCACTGTTTGGGCAGTGAGGACACACAGACCACTTTGCCAGCTCACATAACCTCAACTGCATACTACTCTACTACAAGTATTTGCTGTGACAGTACATATTGTACTGTGTTAAAGAGGGTTTTGAGAGGGCTAACTAGACCAGGCTTCTAATAGCAGTGTTTTCTGACAGTCTGATTTCTGTCACTGGTGATCTGTCTCCAATTCTGTTGGGTGCATAAACATCTGATATTAGCAAAGGCTCTTCCTGCATAACAGACAATTCAAAGGTGGCACAACAAATACATTCTATTGACTCGTTTTTCATTTGGGCCACAATACAGACACATCAAATGTCTGTGGGAAACAATTCAGTGACCTTTTGGCAGATTTTTACCCCTCACTGACTGAAAATGGGCAAAGTGGTCATAATGACTTCACCGTTTGGCTTTCTGTCGAAGTCTGAATGTGACTTACTCAGAATAAATTCTCTCTTTGTCTCTCTCTGCTACATTATGCAGTCGCTAGTTCAGCCAGGCTTTCACAGCAGAAGTCAATGGGCGATCAGAATCCATCACCATAGCAACGCAGCACAGCTGAGGGCAAAGCATGAGTCATCATTAGTGGTTTTCGTCGTCCTGAATGAAACCTTCAGAATTGCAGTATGTCAGGCTTAATATGATGCCTAACAGAATATTATTTTTGTTTGCCAGCATCATTTATTCAGGTTGCTGCTCATTCACAAGAACTTTCAAGATTATTGTACTTTTTAACTCAAACAAATAAAGCCAATTATAATCTTTACACGCAATTTTATTAATAAAAATATATCATCTTGGAAATCTCTAAAATGAAACACATTCAATTAGAACACAGTCATTCTTTGGCAGGAACAGTAGATCACAAATATTTAAACATTCTTGACTAGCCCTCAAGGACACTACCAGAGCGCTTCAATATATTCTGAAGAGGTTTATATATGAACTGCCTGTTTCAAGAGAAAAACAAGCCAAAAAAATGGCTAAGGCACTGTTGTTACCCAAAATACATTTTTCACATATGATCATACCTTATGAATAATTTAATTTGTCCATTTCAAGTCTTCCTCTCTCATTAAAACAGGTTTTGTAATTCTACACTAAAAAAATAAACCCCAACATTAAAAGTTAAACCCCATAGAATACAGAGGCAGTGATTTAAAAAATTGTGCTTCATCAACTGGCTATAGCAGACTTTCTGCTTTCATGTACTGACTGGCATTATGACTCAGTATGCGAGTGCTAAAGTAGGAGACATCAACACCTCCACACAGCCTCTCTAAGCTCAACAGCACTGTGCTGTGATTGGTTTACCCACATCTTTTGAGTGTTACTTGGCTCAGAGCGACGTTATATTCTCCAATGAAACCACTCTGCTGCAAGTGGGGATGTGATAAGTGTAATCAGCTGAGAGAAGGGACAATTACTAGTGTGTATTCCAGTCCCCTTATCTTCATACTGCTCAAAATGGACTATAATTAAGATCTCAGTACTTTGGGCACAGAGGTATAGCAGTGCTAACTAATTACTGGATTCAGTGCTCTTTCTTTGATGGCTGACAGGCCAAGTAATGCTCTTGTTCTGAAGCCAAAGAGGCTCTATATTACTGGAAGAAATACAGCAAGTGCAATCAGCAGCCTCAATGTGGGCTTCATGAAGACACTATCCCTTGGAATTTGCTTCACCCATGAAAAACAATGCAAAGCTGATCTCAGATGAGTATAAAGAGGTGATGTGAGATTAATGCAGTTGCAGCTTGCAGGGTCTATTCGTTGTTGAAACCAAAGTTTGATGAAGACTCTCCTGCCACTGGAGATGAACGTTCCGAACTGGACACAGTGCTAGGGGGACCACCGGTGTCTACAGACAGAAAGACACGCGTGCACAATTAGTTACTTAAATATCTTAAATACACAATCAACAACGGACAAACAGGTTAATTAAAAAGGAATTCCACTTTTTTATTTTCAGCATTAGTTTCAGTTCAATTATTGAGCTGTAAACAAAGTAATTCAGAGTAACTGTAGAGAAAGTGACAAGGATTTCTTTACAGTGGTAGCAAAACGAAACGCGTCGCAAATATAGCCATTTATTTAATATTCGAAACAAGTAAACCTACATGTATCTTCATATGTAATCATAAGCATAGTGAGACACTGGTAACTCAGGACCTTTTTGGGAGACTATTTTGCCTTACAACACACTCTATGGCATGTGTGAATGTAAAAAAATGCAATTTAGGTCAAAATCCTATCTCACAACTTTGTAAAACAATGCCTCAGGTAGTGTATTCATAACTATTTCATGTAATAATATGTGTTGCAGCCTTTAGAGGCATTAAATGCTTCAGAAGTATGGCACCAATCACCATCACTCCACCACTGTGAACA